>NC_134104.1:146650378-146953409 GCF_040939455.1 Microcebus murinus
GCCACATGTTAGATAAAAATAGAGCAAACCACCTTTGCACTAAATGTTTATATCTGAGTCTAAATACTGAAGCCATCAAAAAAACTAAATTTTTATGAGACGGTTTTGATCATTTATTTGAAAGACCGTGCCAGGATGATATCAGCAAGTGGTTTTCTCTAGAGCAGGGGTCCTCAAACTTTTTAAACAGGGGGCCAGTTCACTGTCCCTCACACCGTTGGAGGGCTGGACTACAGTTTTAAAAAATCTATGAACAAATTCCTATGCACACTGCACATATCTTATTTTGAAGTAAAAAACAAATGGGCAAAAACACCCGCATGTGGCCCAGAGGCTGTAGTTTTAGGACTCTTGCTCTAGAGCATGGGATGCAGTGGTGGCTTGGGGTGACAGGTCCAGCTGCCTTGAGTGGAGATGATGAGGGGGTTCATTGGTAACTACCAGCATGTCATGGTGCTCACCCTTATAACTTGTAAATTATACATGTGAACTTGTAAGTTGTCTCCTAGTTGTTTAAATTTGTTAGAGGGAGGTCATTTTGGGGGCAATAAACTGAAGATTTTTTGTCCTTGGCTGTCAGTGCTCTTCAGGTTTTTTTGCAGCTCCATGTCATCTAAGTCAGATGAGACTTTCTTTACAGTGTGGAGGGATGGCTCTCCCACTAATAAGACTGAGCTGTGAGGAAGACAAAGTCTGGGGGAAAAGGAAAGCCTGACCACTGACACAAAAGGTAAAATAGGAGAAGAGTATGGCTAGGAGAGGAGTGTGGGTGGGAGAGGAGAGTGGGTGGGAGAGGAGTGTGGGTGGGAGAGGAGAGTGGGTGGGAGAGGAGTGTGGGTGGGAGAGGAGAGTGGGTGGGAGAGGAGAGTGGGTGCGAGAGGAGAGTGGGTGCGAGAGGAGAGTGGGTGCGAGAGGAGAGTGGGTAGGAGAGGACCACCAACTGCCAAGAATAAAACATGTTTACTGTCCCTAAAATGTCCTTTCTCTAATAAACTTAAATGACTAAGAGACAATTTAAAAGGTCATGTGTCTAACTTGGAGGTTATCAGGGTGAGCACTGTGACATTCCTGTAGTTACTGAGCCAGAAAGCAAAGAGGTCAGTAGTATCTTGATGCTTCTCTTCTTGGAGTAGGAGATCTAAGGGTGTGAGTGTGTGTCTTAGAAACATTCAGCAGGAGGTATAGAGTAGCCAGAGGATATCTGAGGATATGGTGGGAGGACTAGTCTGGAGGAAACTGCAAGCATCTCCAAGAAGCCCTCTTTGTAACTGTGTTCACTGTGGTCCAGGAACAATGGTGGTTCATGGATTGGGGGAGCTATCTATTGAGGTGTCTATCAAGCATGCTCTGGGCCCTGCCCTCCCCCTGCCTCCTCAGGGCACTAGCCCATTCTTCAGGTAGCCATTACCACACTCTCCATTGGTCCTTTATTTCCAGCTGCTCCAGGCTTTTTTCTAAAAATGAAAGTATGAAGAAGCAGGACTCACCCTGGGTCATGGGATTAAGTCACATCATTTGTGACTAGGAGAACCCTCTGAGGTTTGCATATTAAAAATCCAGGCTCTGCAGCTGTTATTTGCTTACAGTGTAATTGTGGTGTTTACATATAAATTGATACTTCTAAGTAAGTACCTGATAATAATTTACTCTCTTGGGAAGGTAAATATTCTTCTTTTCTTATCTACTATTGGTTGTCTTAATCCTTTTATTTTGAGAACAAATGGAACAGTAGATTTTAGACTACTGTGTTTGATCACAAATTCAGAATTGGGGAAGTCTGAATTAGTGAGGTTTTAATGTATATTTTTTCATGATCTTATGTTCTCTAGTATAATTATGTGGTGTATTCCAAATGTAGCCAGCTGCCTGCTTTTATTTTGATGTACTTTTATTACAGACAGAAGAAATATACCAGAATTTTATATAGTGGAAGGAACAAAGAGCATCATTATCTAGTTGAAATGGAAGGGGAAATTCTCAGTGAGCTGAAGAGCTGTGTATTTTTATTGAGTGTTCATTAGTGGTATTCTGCAAAGGGGATTAACATTAAAACACCCAAAGGATGGGAAGCAGACAGAAATCCCAAAAGGCAGGGTGGACTTCACGCAAGACTTCCACTGTGTCCAGATGGCCAGGAAACAAAATAGGGGATTGCGGCAGCTCTCTAATGTCAAGATGGCAGGGAAATAGTCTGGGCTCTGATACAGACATTGGCCTTTTTTTTGTTTCCTCCAAGATCAGTCACTGAAGATAAAATAAGAAAAATAAAATCAAGATTTATAAACCAGGCCATTTATTTGCCAATAATGTATGATATATGTATGTGTGAGATTTCAGAGTCCAGAGTCTCTGTGGTGATCTCAGTCACTGCATAGAGACAGCAAAGAAGGTCCCTCACCCCCACCCCATGAACCTGGGAGTACTGGGAGGTACAGAGCAAGGGTCCACACATGCTTTGTAAGCCCTTCGGTTTAGACCCATGTTTCTGGAACTTGGCATTACTGATATTTTGGATGTAGTAATTCTTCGTTGTGGGGAGGGACTGTCTTTGTATTGTGGGATGTTTAGCAGCATTCCAGTCCTCTACTTACTGGGTTCCAATAACATATCCCCAGTTATGACAACCAAATATTTCTCTAGACATTGCTGAATGTGCCCTGAAAGATAATAATATAGTTCTCAGTTGTGAACCACTGGTTTAGACCATAATTCTCATTTAAGGAAGTTATAACTCCTGTCCCCTTGTCCTCTCCCTCCCCCCAACTCCTGCTAACTCCAGCCACTTTGTGCTCAGGGTGTGTGTGTGAGTACCCATCTAATACCATTCAAAATGATTTGACAGGACCTGCTGCCACCAAGTATGGCCAGCAGAGGCCATGGAAGCAGTTCCTACACCTTTACCATCCTCACGTTGGAAGAGGTTTCCACCAGGATCTAATAAAAAGAAAATGCAATCAAATCTCACAAATATGGGCATAATGAAATCTCCCCTCCAGTTTTCAACTTTCAGACCTACTCTTATTTGTCATAAATAAAATTATAGTTGTCACTTCTGTTTAGTAGGTTAAGAAGTTTTGCCTAAACACTGTGAGCTCAGAATCTCCATGGGATATCCGAGAAGCAGGGGTTTAGATGGAGGTCACAGGAGCTATAGGAGCTGGTGTCTAGTAGTCTTGGGGTGATGGCATCCAGACTCTAGGAAACAAAGGGCTCCTGGCATAGCTAGGCTTGGAGCTGGTCAGCTCCTTCTGCAGTACAGGGGTCTCTGGTAGAATGTGAGTCTCAGGAAATGACTGGGGACAGCCATTTGTTAGCTAGAGTGCCCTGGAGCCAGAGGGACTTTTTTGTTCTTTCTTTTTTTTTTCCCAGTCATCCATGTAGTCCATACCTCCTGAACCAGGCATTGAACAAAATCCTATAGATTGAACATTTAATAAGATGGATTTGTGAAACAGTAAGAAACAAATGTAGGAAGCCCTGCCAGTGATCCTGTCCAACCTTGGGTCACAGCCAGCAGCCTTACTTGATTGTAGAGTCCAGTGTGTAGGTCTGTCCTACTATGGGGCACAGCCCACAGGCCTACCTGACCTGAGAGCCTGGTAGCAACCTTGATGGACCACAGAGCATACCTAGTGGTCCTGCCCAGGGAGAGAACACAACCAATGATTCTGCCCAACCTCAGGGCACAGCCTATGGCCCTGTCCAACTGTGGAACACAACCTGAGGCCCAGTTCAGTTACTGCCTAACCTGCAGCCCCAAGTGAACACATAGTTCAGCCAGCAGCACCACCCTGCTAGGGAGCACAGCCTGGGGACCCACCCAACCAGGGACAATTACAGACCCTAGCTAGCATCTCTGCCTAAACAGGTAAGCCCAGCCAACAGCCCCTTCTGAATGTAGAGCCCGGGCAGCAGAGCTGCTCAACCAAAGAGCCCAGTTGACAGCCTTATCCAATCTCAGAGGATGGGCAGAAACTGCCAAACTGGATACCCTGACAACATGCCCACAGATGCTATCAACTGGCCCATCCAGTACCTCAGGCTGGATGAACTGTTGAAGTGTGAAGCATGAAAAAAGGTGATTAACTCCTCAATGTGCAGAAATCAATGCAAGATGCAGGGATCATGAAAAATCAAGGAAATATGAAGCTATGAAAGGAAACTTAAAAAGCTCCACTAACTGACCCTAAAGAAATGGATCTCTATGAGCTGACTGACAAAAAGAATTCAGAATAATTCCCTTAAAGAAGTTTAATGAATAACAAGAAAACACAGATAGCTAACTGAAATTAGGAAAATAATACGTGAACAAAATGAGAAGTATAACAAAGAAAAACCATAATGATATAACCCCCCGAGAAATCCTAAAGGTGAAGAATACAGTGATTGAACTGAAAAATTCAATAGAGCACTTCAACAGTAGACTCAATTAAGCATAAGAAAGAATCAGTGAACTCTAAGACAGGTGATATAAATTTTCTAGCCAGAGGAGCAAAAGGAAAAAATGAATTAGGAAAAGTGAAGAGAGCCTATAGGAATTTCTAATAGTGTAATGGTAGTGCATAAATCACTCTCAACTCTGACATAAAAGTTTTTTAAAAAGTGTTAGAAATAGGCCGGGCACAGTGGCTCAAGCCTGTAATCCTAGCACTCTGGGAGGCCGAGGCGGGCGGATTGCTCGAGGTCAGGAGTTCAAAACCAGCCTGAGCAAGAGCAAGACCCCATGTCTACTATAAATAGAAAGAAATTAATTGGCCAACTAATATATTTATATAAAATTAGCCGGGCGTGGTGGCGCATGCCTGTAGTCCCAGCTACTCGGGAGGCTGAGGCAGAAGGATTGCTTGAGCCCAGGAGTTTGAGGTTGCTGTGAGCTAGGCTGACGCCACGGCACTCACTCTAGCCTGGGCAACAAAAAGTGAGACTCTGTCTCAAAAAAAAAAAAAAAAAGTGTTAGAAATAACTATAGTTACAATAATTTGTTATTAGACACACATAAAATATGTAAATTACAACAACAATAACCTAAAATGTGAGTGGAGAGGAGTAAAAGCATAGTTTTTGTACATAATTGAAGTTGTTTTAAGTTTAAAATAATATACTATATTTTATGTAAGTGTCATAATAACCAAAAAAGGAAAAACTTGTAACAGATACACAAAATATTGGGAGAAAGGAATCAAATCATACCATGACAAAAGTCTTTAAATTGCATAGGAATATAGCAAGAGAGGAAGACAAGAAGAATAGATCTACAAATAGTCAGAAAACAATGAATAAAATACCTATTTTGTTATAGTTTACCTGTCAGTAATCACTTTAAATGTAAATGGAATGGCTTGAATTCTTTAATCAAAAGACGTGGAGTAACTGGATGTATAAAAAAACAAAACAAAACCAAGGTCCGGTGGTTTGCTACCCACAAGAGACTCACTTTTAAGGACACACACAGGCTGAAAGATGAAGGAATGGAAAAAGATATTCCAGGCAAACAGTAACCAAAAGAAAGCAGTATTTACATCAGGCAAAATACAGTTTCAATCAAAAATGATCATAAGAGACAACGAAGGTCATTATATTATGAGAAAGGGGTCAAGTCATCAAGAAGTTATAAATTATAAATATTTATGCACCCAGTATTAGGGCATCTAAATGTATAAAGTAAGAACAGAGCTGAAAGGAAAAATAAATAGCAGTACAATAACAGGAAGGGACTTTAACATCCCACTGTCAACAATAGATAGATCATGCAGACAGAAAATCAATAAGGAAAGAGCAGATTTTAACAACACTATAGACCCAGTGGATCTAACAGACATACACAGAACATTCCTGTCTAACAGCAGCATAATACACATTTTTCCCAAGGGCACATGGAACGATTTTCCAGGACAGATCATATGTTAGGCTATGAAATAAGTTGTAACAAATTCAAGAAGTCTGAGATCATTTCAAGTATCTTTTTCAATCACAATGATATGAAACTAAAAATGGATAATAGGAAGAAAATTGGAAAATTCCCAAATGCATGTAAAGTAAACAACACATTCCTGAACAGCAAATGGATCAAAGAAGAAATCAAAAAGGGAAATAAAAAAAAAAATCTTGAGATTTTTCTTTATATTTTACCATACACCACCACTTAGGAGATACAGCACAAGCAGTTCTGAGAGAGTAGTTTATAGTGAGACATGTCTACATTAAGACAAGAAAAATTTCAGATAAACAACCTAGCTTTACATTTCAAGGAACTAGAAAAAGAAAAACAAACTAGGCACAACATCAGCAGCAGGAAAGACATAATAAAGATTAGAGAGGAAATGAGTAAAGACTAGAAAAACAATAGAAAAGATCAATGAAACCAAGAGTTGGTTCTTTGAAAAGATGAACAAATATTGGCAAATCTTTAACCAAGTGGGGGATGGGTGGAGAGAGAAGACTCAAATAAATGAGACTATAAATGAAAGAGGAGACATTACAACTGACACCATGGAATTACAAAGGATCATGAGGGACTACTATGAACAATTATACGCCAATATATTTGTTAGCCTAGAATAAATGAATTCTTAGGAATATACAACTTTCTGAGACTGAAAAATGTAGAAAGAGAACATCTGAACAGATCAATAATGAGTAAGGAGATTGAATCAGTCACCGAAAACCTCCCAACAAAGAAAAGCCTGGGAGCAAATGGCTTCATGGGTGAATTCTACCAAACATGTAGAGAATTAATGCCAGTCCTTCTCAAACTTTTCCAAAAAATTGAAGAGGAAGGATTACTTTCAAACTCATTTTACGAGGCCAGCATAACACTGACAGCAAAACCAGATAAGGACACTACAAGAAAAGAAATTTACAGGCCAATAACTCTGATGAACATAGATTGCTTCAATATTCTGTCTTTTCTTTGGCTTTCAACAGTTTGATTGTGATGTGTCTAGGTGTGGATCTTTTAAAGTTTTTCCGACCTGGAGTTCTTTGAGCTTCTTGGATGTGCATATTAATGCTTTTCATTGAATTTGCAACGTTTTCCACCATTATTTATTCAGATCATCTTCTGTCCCTTTTTATCACTCCTATTTTTCTGGGACTTCTATTAGGAATATTTTGCTGTGCTTGATGATGTTTCATAGGTCTCTGACAGTTTCTTCATTTTTTTTTTCATTCTTTTTTCTTTCTGTACCTTAGACCAATCTCAGTTAGTCTTCCAGCTGATGCCGGTTTGACAGTACTGCTGCTCTGAGTTCAGCAGGGCTGACCTTTCCAGACCAAGCTGTGTCTGTTTCTGAAAGCTTGATGTCATGTGCTGGGAGGTAAAGATTTGCTCATTAGAGCATGTGGCAGAAGACAACCTGCTTCATATTCCTCAGTGGAATCCACCAAGTCGATGTAAGACAAAACTGACTTTTGCTTCTGGAAATAATATAGTCAGTGTATATGTGTGTGCATACATACATGTGCATGTGCGTGTGCATATGTGTGTGTATTTTTAATTATAGTAATATATGCATAATAAAATCTGGCATCTGAACCATTTTTAAATGTATAGTCAGTAGTGTTAGGTACATTTACATTGTTATCAAACAAATCTCTAAAGCAGTTTATTTTTAACATTGAATCCTATACGCTGAAATTCTCTTTATTATTCAAGGGTGGTGGCACAGTTTGTGGATTGTCCCAACCCTTTGGATTTGTGTCCTCCTCCCTGATGGAGCAATTCTTATACACATAGACTTGTTATTAGCCATAAAAGGACTTAGGTATAGAGAAGGGTAGGATCCATTTCTACTGATTTTAGGCAGCTTAAATTACTGCACTGCTAAACAAGGAGGCTAAGAAATGAGTTAAATAATGTTAGAACTGTTTGGGGTAAATTGTAATGAAGTGTGTTACTTGGAGGTAACGTCTTATGGTGGTGGGCAGAGCATTTACTTTGCAGTGAGACCAGTTGTATTTGAATGACTAAATTTGTAACCATTAGTAAGTTACTGAATCTCTGTAAGATGGTTTCCTTCTAGGAAGAAGGGGACTGTTTATGTCTATGCCTACTCAGGTGAGGATTTATACAGTGGTTATTATAGACTATGCTTTTTTGTTTGTGAAAATCAGAAGGCAGCTTTATCTGTTATTTCCCTTTTACTTGAATTATTCATCTCCTCCCCCCAACACACAAGAATGCATACTATAAACATTAGTATCTGTTCCTGTTTTTTATAATACTAATATTTTCAAATCAATGATTTAAAAAGCTTTATGGATACTTGGTAATAACAGTTGATGTCTTCAAGCTTCAGTTTAAAATGGCTGGAAGATGATTTCAGCTCCCCTTCAAGTGAGAAAGCGAGGAAACAAGAGTCGTATCATTTATATATATGTGGTCATGCCACTTGGAGTTTTTGATTGCAAAGGACAGGAGCAACACTTAGCTAACTCAAGCAAAACAAGGGAATTTTTGGAAAGAGACTTGGAGGCCTCAGAGAGAGGGGAACAAGATGGTTTTAAGAATCTTAGCACTTGGTGGGAAGAACAGATGGAGATCCTTTCCATTGGGAGCACTGGGATTACTCAGCTCTAACTGCAAACACTCTTTTAGTTACTTGGTACGGAATTCAAATTTTAGAGGAGAAAGTCTAATCGACCTAGTGAGAGTCCTCTGCTTATATTTTGGGTAGCAGGACAAAAGCCTAACTATAGATAGTTCCCCCAAGACAATATGAAATGTGAGAGTAGAAGTTCCCAAGAATGAAGTTGTGTGGTGTTACCAAATGGTTAGGAGATTGTGGTGGATATTGTCCAGGAAAAAATAACATGTCTATACTGCAAGTACAACTTTATAGGAACTACTTGTATTGATCAAAGCCTGGTAGGCAGAAGTCACCTTGTTCTGAGCATAGTAAACACCATGTTTTAAATTTGGGGGCTACGAGAAACCTCTCTTCACCCTCTAAAACTCTTCAAATTTTGGCTGATGTTTAGAAATTCAACTTGTAAAGATTTATAAAGTAGTGAATAATCCAGTGAGAATGGCCTTTATCAAAAAGTCTCCAAATAACAAATGCTGGTGTGGATGTGGAGAAAGAGGAACACTCCTACACTGCTGGTGGGACTGCAAACTAGTTCAACCTCTGTGGAAAGCAATATGGAGATACCTTAAAGCGATACAAGTGAATCTACCATTTGATCCAGCAATCCCATTACTGGGCATCTTCCCAAAAGATCCAATGACACTCTACAAAAAAGACACCTGCACTCGAATGTTTATAGCAGCACAATTCATAATTGCAAGGCTGTGGAAACAGCCCAAGTGCCCATCAATCCAAGAATGGATTAATAAAATGTGGTATATGTATACCATGGAGTACTATTTAGCTCTAAGAAACAACGATGATATAGCACATCTTATATTTTCCTGGTTATAGCTGGAACCCATACTACTAAGTGAAGTATCCCAAGAATGGAAAAACAAGCACCACGTATACTCACCAGCAAACTGGTATTAACTGAGCAGCACCTAAGTGGACACATAGGTACTACAGTAATAGGGTATTGGGCAGGGGGGAGGGGGGCGGGTATATACATACATAATGAGTGAGATGTGCACCATCTGGGGGATGGTCATGCTGGAAACTCAGACTTGTGGGGGGGAGGGCATTTATTGAAACCTTAAAATCTGTACCCCCATAATATGCCAAAATAAAAAAAAAAAGAAAAAAAATAAAGTAGTGACTAGGATGGTGCAAAGTCATGTCACCTGGGCGTTGGCTTCAGGATCTAGTGGAATTCTGATATCTGCCTAAGAAGAGAGAAGGTTAAGGATTTATTATTTCAAAATAGGAGGGTAGAGAGCCTAGAGTCTAAACTCAAAACAGAATTTGACTCCACTTCTTTGACTTACATTGGCATTCTATCGGGAAAGTTGTTTAATCAAGTTGAACATCTGTTTTACGATCTGTAACATGGGACTGATAATTCCACCTATCATAGTGTTACGTGACATTACCCACAGCATCTAGTGCAGTCTCTGATAAATCAAGGTACTAGCACCTCCCCCAAACTCCCCACCACCCTCAAAAAGAATCATTCATTATTTTCTTGCCTAGGCATTAGGGAAACAAATACTAACAGTGTGTGGCCCCAGCCTTCAAAGAGTTCTGTTATTAGCAGACGACTGTGAGATGTGCCAAAGGCAGAGGGGTGGGAGGTAGAAAAGAAGGCACCTGGCTTGGTCAAGGAAGCTATTCTAGGGAAGAGTTGTACCCCGACTCTGGGGAGCTGCACAGGTGACATGGTGAGAGAGGCCTGAAGCCCACAGTGCTTGGAGGGGACGGCAGGTGGTTTGGCAGGACTGGAGGGGAGTCACACTCACATCCAGGACATGGGCACGCCAGAGGTCATTTAAGCAGGAAGGGCCTGGGATCTCAAGCCAGGAAGTTTGTTTTTTTCCTGTTCCTGGGAAACCTCTTTAGCTAATGGCAATCCTTTGAAATGTCTTTATTCTGCCCTAAAAGAGGGAAGAAGGGAATACCTGGCACAAACTGAATAATACTCAGGGATATGGATGCCAGAAAAAACCAGATCAGGTTGCAGTAGGCATCACTATTCGCTTCCAAATTAACAACTAGCATGGCACAGAATTCTTAAATGATGCAAATAGATTAATGTTTTTATTTAGCCGGAACTAAGCCTGAGTTTCATAACCGATGTTTCTCCTTCTGGCCACAGGACTGCCTTAAGGTTAATAAGGATTTTTTTCTTTTATTTTGGCTTTTACTTTTCCATCTGTTTTAGGAAATATTTATTTGTAAGGGCATTTCCACCCAGTGTTTATGTCTTTCTCCTAATTCCGATAAATGAAGGCAGGCAAAGGAAACCAAAATATAAACTTGGATGCAAATTCAAATTTAAATTTTTTTAGATTAAAATAAAATCACTCTTCTTTTCATCTCCCTAACTTGCATTTATTCCAGTGAGAACTCCAAATTCAACCAGTCTTTGTTTATGAGCTTATTTTCAGTAGATGTTTCATTATTCCTTGGGAAAAAGGGAAAAGTGATAACAGGGCTTTTCTCTGGCTCTCTGCAGTAACCTGTACTAACTTACACTGTATTTGGTGACATATTGACTAGTAAGTATTTTCCTATGAAATGAACAATGTTCATGTCTTCAGGTTTTCTCATCTTAATTCCTGCCAAAGAAATGATAAAGTTTATGCATCGGCTGAGGATATTATTCTTTCTGGTCTACTTTCTTGTATAGGTGGGCTGTCAGACCAGCTGGAGATTTACTGGGGTTTAATGACACATAACCTCTGGGACCTTTCAGTTCTCTGTGGCTTCATCCTATGCTGGAAGCCAGTGAGGGTTAATCTGAGAAGCAGATAGCTTTGGGAGAGACAGATTGTATTCTGAGAACCTCCAAGTAGGAAGATTATAGGACACAGTGCTTGAATATGTGCCGATTACGTTAGATCTTTTGGTTTAGCCAAGGGCTTCCTAGAAAATTGTTTGCAATTTGGAATGTCACTCACTTAAAATTTAAATAAATGCGGGCTTGTGGTTCAAGTTTAAATCTGAAAACAGCATGGACTTTTAAAATCATTTTTGTATGCACGAAGGGAAAGCTTTGGTCATTGTGATTGATTCTTTTTTTTTTTTTTTTTTTTTTTTTGAGACAGAGTCTCACTTTGTTGCCCAGGCTAGAGTGAGTGCCGTGGCGTCAGCCTAGCTCACAGCAACCTCAAACTCCTGGGCTCGAGTGATCCTTCTGCCTCAGCCTCCCGAGTAGCTGGGACTACAGGCATGCGCCACCATGCCCGGCTAATTTTTTATATATATATCAGTTGGCCAATTAATTTCTTTCTATTTATAGTAGAGACGGGGTCTCGCTCTTGCTCAGGCTGGTTTTGAACTCCTGACCTTGAGCAATCCGCCTGCCTCGGCCTCCCAAGAGCTAGGATTACAGGCGTGAGCCACAGCGCCCAGCCGTGATTGATTCTTATAAATCACCCTTGAGCAGCAAGGTAGAATAGTGAATAGATTCGAAACTTAAATTCAGGAGCCAAGTGTTCCCAACTTGTAGCTTGGCACAGGCACTCACCCGCCCAGTGACAGTGGCAACTTATTTAACTCTTGTGCCTCCATTTCCCTTAATGAAAGAAGAGGAAATATAATAAATACAAAAGAGTTCTTGAGAGACTTTAGAGCAGAACCTACCACAGATAAAACGTTCCCACAAAAAATGTTAGATGATTATTATCATTGTCATTAACATCACTTAGACTTGTATGTTTGGCCAGTGGAGAAATTGTTTCCAAAGGATGTGATGATAATGGAGAAATTATGTCTGAGTCATCTAGAATTATTTTTTTTTAACTTTCCAAAAATCATTTTCAAGTGTTAATAACATAAAGAGAATAATAAATGCTTACTAAGTGGCAGGCATTATATATATATATGTATGATATAAAATATATAGCAAAAATTGAGCCCAGTACAGTCTGTTATATGTTCTATAAAGTTGTATGCAGCTGTCACACACCATGGATGCTCAGAGCTATTGTTAAAAATATTTTGTATCTCTGTGTACTTGACCCTGGAGGTTCATTTATAAAATATGGACTACTGATGAATTTTCTGTCATGTTTCAGCTTTATTTTTCAGAAACCATATTATTTTTCATTTGCTTTTTCCCCCTAATATGAATAGTATATTTATTTTGATTATAAAGTTAATACATACTTACATAGAGAAATGCAAAGAATATTACTGCTTAATAATTCCAACTCTCTGTCTCTGCAATGTGGTATGATTTTTCAGCAGTATACACCTGGTACTTTCAGAAGGTCCACAATGAGTATTTTATAATATAAAATATATATATATTATATATACATATATATGTGTATATATATGTATGTATATATGTATACATATATATGCATATATGTATATATATGTATATTATATATATACATATAATATATATACACACACATACACATACACACTTATATACGTGTGCGTATATATATATATAAATATATCTTATTTCCAGATCACATTTGTTTTCTAAAAGATGTTACCAAACAGTATACCAAGGCAATATCAATGGATGTAGACATACCAAATTCTGTTCTCTCTCAGTGTATAGATTATCAAACAATTTAAATTTTTTGTAGCAAATTGATTTTGATACAAATACTGTAACTTCTGCTTTTTAAATATTGATATATTTTTGTGTATCCTCCTACTTTTATCTTTTGAGTCCTTTTGTTTTAAATATGTAGAACAAAAAGTTGATTATCTTTTTTTAACTCAATTTTAGAGTCTTTTTTTTTTTTTTTGGAAATGGTTTTATTTCATTTATAGCTCTTAAAACTGTTAGTCTTATTCCTGTGTCTTATTTTTGCCTGCTTATCCCCAAATCTGGGTCATCTCAGGGTCTGTTTCCTTTTTCTCTCATACTGGGGTGACTTTGTTTCTTCATATGTACTAGCAGTTGTTGATTATATATTGGACATTGTGGCGGAGTTATTGTAGAGACCCTGGTTTCTATAGTTTTCTTCTAAAAAGCATTGAGTTTTCTTCTTTAAGGCTATTAAATCATCTTGATTTTATAGAGCTTGGTTTTCTACTTTGTTAGGAAGAAGGTCTTCTAGGTTTTTCCTGTAGACCTGGCATAGATACCTTAATCCTGAAACATAGTCTTTTCTCCTAACATATGGCTCTTCCTTGGTTTCCTGGGGAAGCTAGAGGCATTTACCAAGACCCTCTAACTTGGCAGTGCTCAACTCTGCACTCTTCTTCCCTGTGAAGGGCAGTAGCTGAAATCTCTGCTCAGATTTGTCACTGTTCTGTGTATGTCTTTAAACTGGGCTGTTTGGAATCTCTCCCACATATACACGGTTCTGGGGTCAGCCAAGGATTTGAAGGTAGATTGTGGAGCTCCCCTCTGGCTCTCCCTCCATCCTGGGCCTCCTCTGCCACCTCAATTTCCAGCTACCCTAGGGACCCTGAATCCTATCCTCTGCTGTTCCATGAGTTCTAGTCATCCTGCTCACAGACTGCTGACCATTTTCATTGGGGAAGCCTTATAAATATGGACGTTACCCAGTAAGTATGGTTCCCTTTTTTTAAGGGTCAAATTCCTTGAACTTCTGTCCTCATTTGGCTTCTTTCTAGTGCCTTCAAGTAGTTATTTTTATATATTTTTTCATAGTTTATAATTGTTATTTGCAGGAGGACTAATCTGATACAATCAACTTCTCTATTACAGGAACTCACTTGGAATAACTCAATTTTAATAGCTACGTAACTTTCCAAGGTATAGGTATTTCCAAATTTATTCTGCCATCTCATCATTGAGGAAAATTTGACTTTGTTTCTATATTTGTTGCCAGTGAAAACAGTGCTGGTTCTAAGAGGTCTCCTCTGGAACCAGACAGCTTGGTTCATTTCACATTATTCATCTCCTACTTCATAGCTGTGTTACCTTTAACACGTTATTTGGCCTCTCTTTATCTCCATTTACTTGTCAGCAAAATGGATTTCATAATTGTTTCTATCTCCTTACATCTGTGATGATTAAATGGATCAGTACATGTAAATATTTAAGCATTTATTTACCCATAGAATGAAATAAATGATAGCCAATTTTGTTGTTGTTATTATTTATCCCAGGTGTTCTGAAATTTTCTCTGATAATGCTTTGATGTCATTTTTCAATCATTGTTTTGGATATTCAGTGGCTTCTTTTAATCTGGAAATTAATATTTCTCAGTTTTAGGATATGTTTTGCATTTTTAAAATAATTTATTCCTCCTCATCCTGTTATCTCTTTCTACATCTCCATTTTCTCCCTTTAGTCATCTGTTTTCCCTCTCTCTGTTACGTTTTTTGGGAAGTTGCCTCAATTTTCTCTTCCAAGCTTTCTATTGAATTCTTTATTGTCATTGTCGTGTTTTCAATTAAGTTTATTCTTGTTCACGACTAAATATTTATTTTAAATTTAGCATCCTGTTATTTTTTTCATGCATGAAATAAATCTGTTCTTCCATATTTGGATGGTTTCAGAGCTTTTTTTTAAAAAAAGCTTTCTTCCAATCTGAGCATTATATCTATTTCTTCTGTTATTCATTTTGTTTTGTTGTCTTTCATGTTGGAGGTTTCCTCAAATATCTTATCATCTTGGGCTCTTTACTTATACTTAAGAGTAAACAATAAAATGTGAATTGGAGACTCCAAGTGTGTGGGAAGGTAGGTTGGCTCATATGGATGGCTCATATGGATTGGCTCATATGGATTGGCTCATATGGATATGATTCAGTTGGCTCATATGGATGTGATGTGTAGGCTTCACCATAGGATAAAGCAAACTATTTCTAGGGGGAACCTCCAAAGTTAGCAGCACCTTCAGGGGCTTCCATTTGAACACATCAGTTTTTCCTCAAGGAAATCTCCTAATCTCTGGCTCAGGTATAACCTGAATGCCATTACCTTGAGAACCAAGTGTGGGAAGTGGGTCAGAGGCCTCCGTGTTCTTGTTGGTGTAGATTTTTAACAAGTCCTCCTGTTTGCAGTGTGACTTTGCATTGCACCCTTAGTGTGCCCTGGGTTTTTGAGTCCAGAGCTTCTTTTGCCCAGTCTCTCCTGAGAGGAAGCTACCTTTCTACGTCACCCTTCACCCTCTTTTATGGAGGAAACTGGTGGTGCCCCCTGATTTTTTTTTTTTCAGAACAAATTAGCATTATCTTGTTGCTTTTCCACTCCACAAACTTGGATTTTAGGTTTTTTTAGGCTGCCAAGTCAGTTATTCTTTATCTGTGCACTTCTTTTACAATTTTGTTGACACCATTCATCTCCTTATCTTTTCCTCTCTTGTTTCTTTGTTCCTGAGGCTTTTTAAAAAATAACTTTTTAGAATTCTTTTCCATCCTTTTTCTACAGTTTTGAGAGACATCATAGAAAATGAATGTTTTAATCTTGTACGCGTGACTAGAAGCATTTTTGTTAAATTTAATCCTTCACATTTTACAATATCTTATCTGATTTATAAGTATTAAACATGGTGTCTGAACATTCTCCCTTTTTTCTTGTTAGCTCTTTACCAGTGCATCATGAGTGATGTACTGAAGTCGTCCTTCTCTTGTTTGAAGTCTCATGGGTTTATGCCCAGTTAGAAGAATTTCTGTTCCATAAGGTGCAAGTGATTGATGTTTTGCATGTTAATTTCTTTTCCCTGTGGCCCAGTTTCAGTTTAGATGCTCGGAGCAGATTTGATCCTCTCCAGAACACCCTTCTCTTTTGCATCTCATAAAAGGATATATTAGGCCTGTGTGCTGGAACTTTGCTTGTCCAGCCAGACACGTTAAATCGTATCACCAGTCTTGTAGGTTTGCTAACAGTGGGTACCAAAATAGAGATTTAGAGCCCCAAAATGACATTTAAAATTATTTTAAATATTATTTAAATTTTCTGTTATTTGCTAGAATAAAATTATGCATTATTAAATATTTCTGGCTGGTTGATGAATATAATTTTGAGTAATGTAAACTAGGCACAGCTGTGTTTGATGGTCAAGAGCATGGTCTTTGGAGGCAGTTACAAGCTGAGTGATCTTGGGAAAATTAATTACTTTCTCTTTGCTTCAGTATTTTTTTTTGTTGTTGTTAAATGAAGGATAATCATAGTACCCACTTCCTGATGTTGTTATGAAGGGTAAATTAAATTTGCAAAGTACTTAAAACTGTCCCTGGCTTCTAATAACTATGGTATGTCTGCTATGATACACTTTGAATCAGGAATACAGTGTTACACAACAAAAGGACCATAATCATATACGATACCCCCCCCCCCACATTTAATAGAGCAGAAGAGAATGTCTGTTAATGGCAGATCAGGCAATTGGAACTTACCCTTCCACTGAGGACAACTAGAAAAGCTGAATGAAATATGAGGGGAAAATAATAAAATACCTCTCTTCAAAGGCATTAGAGAGCTAAAAAGACAGTGAAGACTCAATGGGCCAGAACCTGAGGGGCACAATGGCCCAAGGGGGTGAGATCAGCATTTGGGGCCAACTTTCCCCAGAGAAACCTGACAGTTTATGAAGCTGAGTAGCACATTTGACCATTTCTTGGTGCTAGGGAGATGGGAATTAGGGGCCTGATAAGAAGAGGGACCCTATTGAAAATGCCTCACTTTGGTTGAGATCTCAGGTTTCACCATTGAAGTAAACACGAGCTGAATGTACAAGGCCTGTACAGGAACTGCATCTTAGCTTCAAATCATCTCAGTCTTGAAATTACTAACGCATGCCCAGCTTGCTGGTGTTGCAGGCACCTGACAAAAACAAATACACATCCTCTCTAGAGGAAAGTCACTTTATCATAGACCTCAACTTTGCAAACCCAAAATGCATAAAAAATAACTGGGTGCAAATGGAGATGAGAAGAAATGAATATAAAGAAGCAGAAAATGGAAAACATAAACAGACCTATAGAGTCCCCAGATAATGAATTTTCAGACACAGATTTAAAAATAACTGTGTTACGATACTCAAGGATGTAAAGGAAAAGATTGCAAATTTAGGCAGAAAAACGAGAACTAAAAAAAGAATAAAATGGAAAATTTAGAATTGAAAAATATAGTTACCAAATTAAAAAAAAAAACACTTTAAAATGGCTTTAATGACAAATTAAACAGAGTTGAAGAGAAAATGAATAAACAATTGAAGAATTTCTGACCTAAGTCAGAAAAATATCCAGAATGAAGTATAAGAAAATAAAAGGATGCAAAACCAGAAGACAGAATATGAGACTTGAGGAATACAGTAGGAAGGTCTAACTAATGTGCATGATTATAGTCATAGAAGGGAAAAGAAGAAAAAAGATATATAATTTGAATAAAAAATGGCTGAGAAATTTCTAAAACTGATGGAGGTTTCATAAAATGTGCAGATTCAAGATGCTCTCTACAAGACAAAAATACAAGACAAAACAAATTCTAGTCACATGATGTTAAAACTCCTGAACAATCAAAACTAAATCCTTAAAAGCAACCAGAGAACCAAAGGCAGACAATGGGTTGTAGCTGATATTAGACCAGAAGCCAGTAGAACATCTGGAAGACAGTGGAATGATATCCTTCCAATGCTAAGGAATGTGCTAAGAGAAAATGGTCTCCTTAGAATTTTGAAACCAGCAAAACCATGCTTTATAAAATGAAAGGGATAGACCACAATCCAGACAAGTTGGTACAGACTCATTTCTTCCTACTTGTCCCTGCGGCATACAATGATAAACCTAAGAAAGAAAACACAACTGTGATGGTTAATTTTATGTGTCAACTTGGCTGGGCCACAGTGCCCAGATGTTTGGCTAAACATTATTTTGGACTTTCTGGGAAGGTGTCTTTTTGGATTACATTAACAGTTAAATGGGTGGACTTTGAGTAAAGTAGATTTCCCTGTACAGGGTGGGTGGGCCTCATCCAGTACTCGAAGGTACTTAACCCTTTGAGTATAAAAGTTCTTAAAGAACTTTCCATATTAGCTCATAAAGAGGTTATTCATCTTTTTTGTTTCTTGGCTACAAAGGTTGCCCTCCCTAGAGGCAGTATTAGTTCTACATTCCTAACAGCAATGTATGAGAGTGCCTATTTCCTCACAGACTTACCAGCACAACGTGATACTAAGCTTTTCAATCTTTGCAAATCCAGTAGGTGAAAAAGGTATCTTTCAATTTACATTTCTCTTTTTATATATTTGATAGATTCGTCATTTATATTTCTTTATGTGGACTCTATTTCCTTTGCTATTTTTCACTTTGTCCATTTTTGTATTGAGTTTTTGCTCTTTTTCTCTTATCCAGTTGTTGAATTTATGTTGGCGGAAAATCATCCTTTTGTCTTTGGTATGAGATGCAAATTTTTTTTTCTGTCATTCCACTTTGCTTGTAATGCTTTTTATTATGCAGATATTTTATATTTTATTTAAATGGAATTCATCTGGTATTGTTAATGGTTTCTGAATTTTATATCATATTGAGAAATGCTTTTCCCATTCTGACATTGTCAAAGAAATCTCTGTTTTCTTTTATTACCTTTATGGTTTCATTTTTTTATTTTACCTTCAAGTTATAGATCCAGTTCTGAGTTATCTTGGTGTGGAACATAAGATATGGTTATGTTGCTCATTGTTTTTATAGATTAAAAAAATTAAAAAATCAGTTTTTCTTGGGACCCAGTGTAGTCTCAAAATTTTCATGAATTGGCCGGGCGCTGTGGCTCACGCCTGTAATCCTAGCTCTTGGGAGGCCGAGGCGGGCGGATTGCTCAAGGTCAGGAATTCAAAACCAGCCTTAGCAAGAGCGAGACCCCGTCTCTACTATAAATAGAAAGAAATTAATTGGCCAACTGATATATATATATATAAAAAAAAAAAAATTAGCCGGGCATAGTGGCGCATGCCTGTGGTCCCAGCTACTCGGGAGGCTGAGGCAGGAGGATCGCTTGAGCCCAGGAGTCTGAGGTTGCTGTGAGCTAGGCTGACGCCACGGCACTCACTCTAGCCTGGACAACAAAGCGAGACTCTGTCTCAAAAAAAAAAAAATTTTTTTTTCATGAATTGTTTATTTGTTCAAATATTTTCCATTTCCTTCTTTTGGGAGTCTCTTCTGATTTTCCTCCATATCTATAGTATTCTCCCCAATCTTTTAAACTCTTTGTTTTCCATTTATTTTGGCCCCTTTCCTCTCATCTGTTCACCTTCTCTTTCTACCGTGTCTCTTACTTAGTTTCAGTAATTTCTCAGTTCCCTGTATCAGCCTTTTTGGCATAATCTCTGCAGTGGTCATTATTTTTCAGCACAACTTGCCCAAACTCTACCAACTCATATTTTCATGTTTTAATATTTCCCCTTATTTCTTCATTTATGGAAGTGATTATACCATTAGGCTTTTAATTTTTTAAAAAATATTGGGTCACTCTTTCCATTGCTCCATTGAATGTTTTACCATGGGAGATCTTCACCTGTTATTTGCCTTTCTTGTTCATTGTTTCAGTTTAGGATTTATGTATAGTTCCTAAATTCTTTCTTTTGTATTACTCATCATCAAAAGAATTTAATTTTTTCATGAATAGCTAGCTATCTGTGGAAGGTTCATGGGCAGTAGGGGTGTGGTTCAGGCTAGCTGGACTTTTCTTTTATGTTTGATCTTTATTTCGCCAAAGCCAATGCAGAAGGTAAGATTTATGTTTTACATTTTATTTTTGGAGAGAATGATGAAAAAAATGTCTTTTCCTCTACTGCACAAAAGGAAGACTGTTGATAGTAAACGTGTCTTCTTTATGTGTGATTCTTTATACATTGTCACTGGGTTTTTGGGAAACAAACAAACAAACAAACAAACTGGGTCAGTACAAGCTCATTGAGTCAGCTGGTCAACCCCTCCTGTTTCAAACAAGGACTGGCACCTCAGGTAGTGTCCCCTGCCTTTGAGAAGAGTAGTTTTGCTGGTGCTTGCTGAGGTCTGCATCTGCAGGAAGCTCTGTCTGCAGCCTTTTATCTCTGCTTCCTCCCACTCCATTCTCTCTATTTTAAAGGCCTTTCCACTTTTATTTGGTCTCTGTAGTTTTAATTGTCTCCTGGTTTAGCTGAGGTGAAACTTACATTTTTGTTTCTCATTTTCCTTGTTGCTTTTTTGGGTGATTTTCAGAATGAGAAGGGAGAAATACTTTTACACTATCACGTTCAAACTAGAAATCAGTCTAGATTTTGTTTAAGCTGCCAAAAAGTAATGCATATTTATTTTAAAAGTCAAAGAATGCAGAGTAGTATGAAGAAAATTTGCATAATCTTCTGACTAATTCTAAACTGCATTCTTAAAATATCTAATATTAACATTTGATGTTTCCATTAACATCTTTCTCTACTTTTATACAGAAGTATATATATAAAAGCATATATACCCATATATATATATATAGGCTTTATGGTATATAAAGTTTATGGTATTCATATTACTCAGAAGTTTTTTTTCCTTTAACTATTTGTCATGAGCATCCATCTGTATCAGTGAAAATTGATCCAACTCGTTCTGCATAATATCTGCATTATATTCTGGGGAATGGATGTAGCACATTTATTTCAATCATTCTGTATTGATAGACATTCAGATTATTTTCAGATACTTGCAACTATAAATAGTGTTATAATAAATATTGATTTATATACACCTTTACATTCAGATGCTTTGATTTTTCTAAGATCATTTTAGAAAATTGGTATTGCTGGATTAAAGGCATTTCATTTAATTGACATGCAGTCTACTTTTTTGAAAAGTTGTCTCTCTCCACTAGCAATAAATGAAAGAGTTGATTTCCCCATGGCCTTGCTACAATTGGAGTTACCTGTCTTACTGTATTTTGCTAATTCAAGACGAGCAGAATATGATATCTCTTTATTTTAATTTTTGTTGCTCTATTGATGAGATTGAACATCTTTTTTATATCCTTTGCTAATATTTAATTGTCATTTTTCTTTTAATTTTGGAGAGCTTTTGAATATCGAGACTGTTAACCATTTCTCTTAAAAGTTACACATACCTTCTCTGTTTTTTCTTTTGATTGTACAGTGACTTTGATTTTGTTGGCTTTGTTTATGATGTCTTTAGTCATCCCATTTTATTTATGTTTTTTGAAAATTTTTTAAAATTTCAAAATATTAAGTGGTTGCAAATGTTTTTGTTACATGGGTAGCTTTTATAATGCTTTAGTCAGGGCTACATATGTGCCTATCACCTGAGTAGTGTTCATTGTATCTGTGAGGTAGGTTTTTACCCCTCCCTTTTTTCACCCTTCCCCTTTTCTTGATTTCCAATGATTTTTACTTCTTTCTATGCCCAATGTGCCCATCAATTCGTTCTAAATTATTAGAGTGTACACTGATGTTTGTTTTTCCCTTCTTGAGATAATTCACTTAGGATAATGGTCTCCAGTTCCAACTAAATTGCTGCAAAAGACATCAGTTTATTTCTTTTTATGGCTGGGTAGTAGTCCATGATATGTGTATGCGTGTGTGTATGCGTGTGTGTGTGTGTGTGTGCATATATATACCATATATATGTATATTACATTTTGTTTATCCATTCATGAATTGATGGACACTTGGGTTGAATCCACATCTTTACAATTGTGAATTTTTCTGCAATAAACATTCAAGTGTAGGTGTCTTTTTGATAAAATGGCTTCTTTTGCTTTGGGTAGATACCCAGTAGTCAGATTGCTGAATCGAATGGTAGGTCTACTTTTAGTTCTTTGAGAAATCTCCATACTGTTTTCCATAGAGGTTGTACTGATTTGCAGACCCACCGACAGTGAATAAGTGTTCCCTTCTCTCTACGTTCATGACAGCATCTATTATTTTTGGACTTTTAATAAGAGCCATTCTGACAGGGGTAAGGTGATATCTCATTATGGTTTTCATTTGAATGTCCCATATGATAAGTGACGTTGAGCATTTTTGCATGTGTTTTTTGGCAATTTGTCTATCTTCTTTTTAAAAGCTTCTGTTTGTGTCTTAAGACCTCTCTTTAATGGGGTTGTTTGTTTTTTTCTTGCTTACTTGTTTGAATTCTTTATAGATTCTAGATATTAGCCCTGTATCAGATTATAGTTTGGGAATATTTTCTCTCATTCTGTAGATTGTCTATTTGCTCTTCAGCGAAAAGTGATAGTTTGACCTCATCCTTACTGACTTGGGTACTCTTTATTTCTTTCTCTTTCTCTTTGATTATTTCCTTTGCTGTGCAGAAGCTTCTTAATTTAATCAAGTCACATTTATTTACTAATATTTTTGTTATTGCTGTAATTGCCTTTGGTGTCTTAGAGTAAATTCTTTTGTCTAGGCCAGTATCTAAAAGAGTTCTTGCTACATTTTCTTCTAGCATTTTTCTGGTTTTTTTCCTTATACTTAAGTCTTTTTATCCATCTTGAATTAATTTTTGTAAGTGGCGAGAGAAAGGAGTCCTGTTTCATTCTTCTGCATGTGGCTATCCAATTTTCCCAGCACCATTTATTAAATAGGGCTGCTTTTCCCCAATATCTGTTGTTGCCTGCTTTGTAGAAGATAAGTTGATTATAGATAGATGGTTTTATAGGGTTCTCTATTCTGTTCCATTGGGCTATGTTTCTATTTTTGTACCAATACCATGCTATTTTCTTTACCATAGGTTTGACAGTATAGTTTGAAGTCTGGTAATGTGATGCTTCCAGATTTGTTCTTTTTCTTAAGATTGCTTTGGCTGTTCTATGTTCAGAGCATAGAATTATTTTTTCTAGACCTGTGAAATATGATATTGATATTTTGATGGGGGTTGTGTTGAATCTATAAATCACTTTGGGCAGTATGGATATTTTAACAATATTGTTTCTATCAATCCATGAGCATGATATGTTTTTCCATTTGTTTGTGTTATCTGCAGTTTCTTTCTTCAGTGTTTCATAGGTCTCTTTGTAAAGATCTTTCACCTCCTTGGTTAAGTATATTCCTAAGTGTTTTATCTTCTGGGTAGCTATTACGAATGATATTAAATTTTTGATTTGATTCTCTATTTGAATGTTATTGGTACATAGGAATGGTACTGATTTGTGTACCTGGATTTTATATCCTGAGACTTTGCTGAATTTATTTTAAGGAGACTCTTGGTGGAGTCTTTGGGATTTCCTAGATACAAGATCATATCATCAGTGAAAAGTGATAGTTTGACCTCTTCTTTCCGGATTTGGGTACCCTTTATTTCTTTCTCTTGCCTGATTGCTCTGGCTGAGACTTCCAGTACTATGTTGAATAGAAATGGTGACAGTGGGCACCCTTGTCTTATTCCAGTTCTTACGGAGAATGCTTTCAACTTTTCCTCATTCAGCATGATGTTGGCTGTGGTTTTGTTGTGTATAGCTTTTATAATTTTGAGATATGTATCTTCTATGCCTAGTTTGTTGAGGGTTTTTATCATGAAAGGGTGCTGGATTTTGTCAAATGCTTTTTCTGTATTTATTGAGATGATCATAAATGGTCTTTGTTTTTGCTTCTGTTAATGTGATGAATCACATTTATTGAATTATGTATATTGAACCATCCTTGAATCCCTGGAATGAAACCCACTTCGTTATGGTGGATTATTTATGTGCTTTTGAATTCGGTGTGCTGGTATTCTATTCAGGATTTTTGCATCTACATTCACAAGTGATATTGGCCTATAGTTTTCCTTTTTGTTGTGCCCTTTCCTGGCTTTGGTATCAAGGTGATACAGGCTTCATAGAATAAGTTGAGAGTTCCTTCCTTCTCACTATTTTCTGCAATGATTTCTATAATTTCTTCCTTCTGCAATAATTTCTGTATTATAGGTACCAGGTCTTCTTTGTAGGTCTGATAGAATTCAGCAGTAAATCCATCTGGTCCAGGGCTGCTTCTTGTTGGGAGGTTTTTTATTACTGTTTCAGTCTCACTGTTCATTATCGGTCTGTTCAGGAGTTCTGTTTCTTCCTGGTTGAGCCTTGGGATGTTGTGTGTTTCCAGGAACTTGTCCATTTCCTCTGCATGCTCTTATGTGTGTAGAGATTTATGCAGTATTCATGGATGATGTTTTGTATTTCTGTAGTATTAGTTGTAATGTCACCATTTTCATTTTTGATTAAGCTTATTTGAGTCCTTTCTTTTCTGTTCTTGGTTAGTCTAGCAAGAGACCTGTTGATTTAGTTTACTTTTTGAAAGAACTAACTTTTAGTCTTGTTAATCCTTTGTATTTTTTTTTCCATTTGATTTAATTCTGCTCTGACCTTTGTTGTTTCTTTCCTTGTGCTGGCTTTGGGTTTGGTTTGCTCTTGCTTTTCTCCTTCCTTGAGATGTGTCATTAGATTGTTAATTTCTGATCTTTCTGTCTTTTTGATGTAGGCATTTAAGGCATGAGTTTTCTCCTTAGAAATGTTTTGCTGAATCCCATAGATTTTGATAGGTTGTGTCCCCTTTATTGTTTAGTTCAAGGAATCTTTCGATTTTTTTCTTAATTCCATTATTGACCAAGTAATTGTTCATTCAGCAGCAGGCTGTTTAATTTCCATGACTTTGTGTAAATTTGAGTGTTTCTCTTGGAATTTATTTCTGGTTCTATTCCACTGTTCCTAGAGAAGATACATGATATGATTTCAATTTTTTTGAGTTTGTTGAAACATATTTTATGGCCTACAATATGATCAATCTTGGCTAATGTCCCATGTACTGATCAGAAGAATGTATATTCAGTAGTTTGTAGATAGAACACTCTGTAAATGTCTGTTAGGTCCACTTATTTTAGAGTACCATTTAAGTCTAGTGTTTCTTTCTTTATTTTCTGTTTGATGATTTGTCCATCTCTGACAGTGGGGTGGTGAAGTCCCTGGCAATTATGATGCTACTATTTATTTCTTTGCTTAGATCTAGTAGAATTTGCTTTATGTATCTGGGAACTCATGTGTTAAGTGCAGATATATTTAGGATTGTTATGTCTTCTTTTTTTTTTCAGTTTTAATATTTTTATTCAGGATACTTACATTTGTATACATAAGTGATATTGTCTTATAATAGTATCATTCAGTTTGATATTAAGATTTTCCTAGGTTTTTTGCTTCCTTTACTATTATATAATGACTATTTTTGTCTTTCTTTCCTATTGTTGATTTAAAGTCAATTTTGTCTCATGTGAGAATGGCTACACCTGCTCTCTTCTTGGTTTCGTCTACTGTTGAAGCCTTCTATTGTGTTTTGAAATTCCTTAAATGACTCTTATTTCTTTAAGTGCTGTTATATCCTTTCTTATGTTGTCTAACTTTTTAGTGACTTTTACCTTGATTTCCTGAAATACTTTTTTTGTCTTCCTTTTGGTGGTTTTCAACTTTCTCTTCAATTCCATTCAGCCTATTTGTCATTCATAATCTGAATTCCTTTTCTGTCATTTCAGCAATTTCCTTGTGGGTGGAATCCACTACTGTAACTTCATTGTGATCCCTTGGGGGTATCAAACTCTTAGTTTTTCATGTTACTGGGGTTCTTTTGCTGTTTTTTCCTCATCTGAATCCTCTTTTCTCGGCTCAGGTCTAATAGGTTTACATGCACCTGTTCAGTTATGCCATTTTAAATTTTTATACAGACAAATGCATATTTTATAAAGGCAAATACATACATTTATGCATTTCCTATTGTCCTCTAGAAAGTTTCTGTGATCCTAAAGTTATACAAATATTAATAAAATTATTCTAATATTTTTATTTTTAAAAATTTATTTCTTTAATCTACTTTATATATGGATAGAGATCATTACCCTGGCTCTGGGAATGATGACTGTAGGGTGAAGATTTGGAATATAAGTTAACTGTGTATATTCTTGCCTAGCCCATGTGAAAACTGGTGAGAGCCTGAAGTCAGGCAGAGGCTATGGAGTGGAGATGGGTAGGGATGGCAGACTAATACAATTAAAGAAGGAATCTCTTGGGAATTAAGGGCTAACTCCTGTGCATGGTGAGTGAGAGGAAGGCCATCTTGGAAGTTGCATGGCCAGAGTTACTGGTCCCTAAAACACATATGGGTTCAGTTGGGGACTAAGGTGGGCACTAAAAGAGCATCTTATATGAGTGCATTTCTGGAAATTTAGATTTTATGTAAATCTGTGTCAGTAAAATAGTATATAAATTAATTTTAGCCTGACTCTTGCTAGTGAGTGAACAGATTGCTTCAAAGAGTGTGAATTTTGTTCTATTATGTTATAGAGGTAAATTGTACTATGTTCTGAAAGTTGAATAATCAGTTGTGAAGGATGATTATTTGAATAGCTCTAAAAGTAATTTTTAAATTGTAAAAGTAATATGATGTTACAGAGAACTTGGAAAATATGAGAAAAATCTTTCATGAACAACTGCTCTTAAGCGTCTACCAGTTTGTTATAACCTACCTCCTGCTTTGGTTTTTAGAATGGATAGGATGGGAGGCAGGAGCATGCTTCTGTAATCCTAGCTATTCAGGAGGTTGGGGTGGGGGAGAATCACTTGAGCCCAGGAGTTTGAGGCTACCCTGAGCAACACAGTGAGACCCCATATAAAATTTTTTAAAACTTAAGAAAAATAGAATGGATGGTATGGATAACTTCTCATGGCACTTGCAATAAAATGCCTCTCACATAATGTTTTGTGAGTGTTCAGGTAAATAAATGCAGTAAGGTAAGCACACTGTTCCCTTGTGTCATATGGCAAGCCTTTAAATGAACCCTTCATTTTTGTGTTTTGAGAGGTTCTTGCAAGCTGAGAATGGTTAAGAGTTTGTTTTGGTTCCTGTCTCAACTGATGTAATCAAACTTGACCAAACACTGAATTAAAACGCAATTCAGTCTTGAGTGGGAGTATGGCTTTATAAGTAACACCGCAAAACTGTTCTATAGGTGATTTTCTGTTCTCTAGATTTTTGTGAATTATACTGTTTACAGATGGCCTGAGACTAAACAGTATGATTTTATTTCTTGGCCTTTTCAGATATTTATTCATATTTGCATTAATTACACTAAAATCTCCAATTATCCTTTGCTCATCCCCAGGTTTTTCAAAGTTTTTCCAGTCTTGAGATGTGAGTACTCTTTGGTTCTTGAAGCATAATAAGAACCTGAATTAATATTAGTTCATTCACCAGTTGATGTTAATAGAGTAGCCATTAGGCATTATTTCAGGGCCTGGAATGGAAGTTTTTAGTAGCTGGTTTAGTGACTCTTATTGTTTTATGGTCTCTGCAACTATAAATTGATGTGAAATCTGTCATCATTCAGTAGTGACTAGTTTTATGGCTGTTTCCTATAATATGATAGCATGCATCAGTCTTCTCCTTCAACATAATGTCAAGACCACTTATGGTATAATCTTGAGCTATTCTTGTATTATTATTGCTAGCATTTATTAGTTTTCAAAATAATCTTTATTTTTCATTAATATATTCATTAAGAGAAAATTATAAAACATAAGTAAACAAAAACTAATAAATAACTAAAAATTATAAACCTCAATAAAGATACACCTCAATCCTATCACCTAGAGATGATAATTGTGAACATTTGGCATATGGTTATTCAGTTATTTTCAAGGGAATTCACACACACATATTTTTTAGAAAAAAGGTTGAGATTATTTTTATATAGTTTTTAGTCTATTATTTTCATTCAGAAATATGTTGTGGACATTTTTTCATGTCAACAATACATCAATTTTTAGCAGTGTAGTAGCCTTAGAGCTATAGCATAGCAAATTTAATCAGTGTTTTATCATTAGATATTTAGTTGCCTTATCAATCTTGCTACTCTGAATAACACTAGGATGTATATTCTCATACATATTCTTGAAAACTTTTGTTTATTTATTGAAATAATGTTTACAGTAGAAGAAAGGGAAAGCATATGCAAAGGCAAATTTTTAAAAGTTGTATCATATGAAATTTTATCATTCAGAGATAACCACTGGTAATATTTTTGTGATTTTCTTTCAGTGTATTTCTATCTATTTACATGGGATTGTGCTACTCACACTGTATTTTGTACTTTGTTTTTACTGAACCACGGAATACACATAAAGCATGTACAGATCATAAATATACACCTCAATGAATTCTCACAAGTTGAACACATCTATGTATTCAGCCCCGAGATCAAGACACATCACCAGTTCCTGTGCCTGGCCCCTCTGGCCATTATCTTCCTTCCCCAGGGTAACCACTATCTTGCTTCTACCACTACGAAATAGTTTTGCATGATTTTGAACTCTGTATAATTGGGATCATCAGTGTGTACTTTGTGTCTAAATTATTTTGTTCAACGTAATACTTGTGAGATACATCCATACTCTTATATGCAGTTGTATTTATCCATGCTTACTTCAGTGTAATATTCCAGTGGGTGAATGTAACACAATTTATTCTTCCGTTGATGGACATCTGCATAGGTTCCAGTTTGGGTCTATTATTAATAGTGTTGCAGTGCACATTCTTGTGTTAACATGTGCTTTTGGTGAACTATATGCTATATTTTCCATCTGTTTTTTCCTTTAATATGTCATAAATGTCTTTCCTTTAAGTACATTTTTATGGACACAAAATACTGCATTGTTTGTACCATAACCTACTCTACTTTTGGATTTTCAGTTTATTTACAATATTTTTCTATAATAAACAACATTGAGGTAAACATCCTTGAACATACATCTTTGCACATTTTTTTCAATTTCCTGAAGAAAATTCTTAAAGAGATTGAAATGGATGGGTCAGTATTTAAGCATGTTTGTTAATTACTGCCAGATTACCATCTAAAACATTTATAGTTATTTATACTTCCCATATTAATATATATGAGTATCTGTATTCCCAGAATCTTATTAAATAAAAAAAATCACAACTTAGTATAATTAGCAGTATTTTGGTTATTAGTGATATGGGATATTTTAACAATGGTTTTGTCATTGATGGTTGGTAAATTTCTTTTTTCATGAGCTTTGTTATTTTATCTTTTAGAGAGTCTTATATTTTCCTTAGTATTTTAAAAGGGTTTTTAACATATCAGGACAATTATCTGCTCTGGTTTTCCCCAGATTGTCACTCACCTTTTAATTTTATTCATATTGTTTTTTGCTATGTGAACTTTTAAAGTTTCTGCTTCCAACCTGACCCAAGAGTGAGACCCCATCTCTACCAAAAATAGTAAAAATTAGCCAGGCCTGGTGGCACATGTCTGTAGTCCCAGCTACTTGGGAGGCTGAGACAAGAGGATCACTTGAGCCCAGGAGTTTGAGGAGGTTGTGCACTAGGCTGACACCACAGCACTCTGGCTTGGAAAAAAAAAAAGGAGAAGAAGTTTATGCAGTAAAACATTGGTTGTTGTTTTCAGTTTATTCCACACAATTTTGCATGAAATTCTGTTTATTTTCGATTCCTTTATGAGAAGACCTAATATTGTAGAGATGGCAGTTCTTTCCGAAATCAATTGATAGATTTCTCAATTAATAAAAAGTTCATTTGAACTTTTACGCCTACTTTGGTAAAACAGTTTTAAAGTTCATCTGGGGACATAGATGGACAATGTTATCAAGACAGTTTTGAAAAAGAAAAATAACAAGAGGTGATTTTTTAATACCAGGTTTTTGATTGTGTTACCGGCAATTGGTAGAGCAATTGGTAGTTTACCAGCTCACGACAGGTCAGGATAGAAAGTCCTGAGAAAAACCTGTGTATGTACATGCCATGGTCAAGGAGTGAAGCCCCAGTAATATTTGCCCTTTATCACATTTAATATTTCAACTTAATATTTTTACTTTTCTCTCTATATTGGGTACGTTATCTCACATAACATACACACATACATATGTACTGTGGGTTTTTGAAAATCCCGTTCAAGCATTTGTCCTTGACCCTTCTTTAGGTGGCTTTACAAATGCCACTTACGTAGATACTGACCTTTCATGATAAACCTGCCATTATGTATTTAGTATTATTGTAATTTCTGCTTTTTATTATTATTATTATTTGCAAGGTTTGTGCTAACCAGCGTTCTGCAGCAATGTTTATGTCCTTCCTCGTGTTAGTTGTATTAGCCAAGAATAGCATAGACGATTCCACCTATGTTTTGGTCTTCTAATTTTAAAGTTGTATCCACTTACCTTACTTTTTAAATTACCAGCTGCTTCTGAAGCTCATCTAACTCTGTCACTTCTTATGTTGATTACATCCAAAACATAGCTAAATCAATTCAGTAATTATGTTAGAATACCTATTGCAGTTTGTCAACATTGGTTTGACTTAGTGCAGAGTTTCCAAGACAGCCATTTCTTTGGATGTGTAGAGGTAGATGTTATCAAAGAATAAGGTTTGATATGCTTGAAAGGTTTGGAAATGTGTTTATCTGCGGACAAATACATTTGAGAATACAGAGTTAAGCAAAAATCAAACTGATTCTTTAGTGACAGACTTCTTGGAGGGTCCAGTAAGCTAAATGTCTGGTTTAGCCCCAAGAGTGCTATGTAATTTGAAGCATTTCTCGAATTTATTTCACTACAGAGCCCCTATTTCTGAGCTGGCTTATGGGAACAATAAACTAAGAAGCACACTTTGGGGAAATGGGGATATAATTAAATGTTGAAGTGGTATTAATTTCCTCATTACTAAGTATATTCTCAGTTATCATCTTGGTTAGATATAAGCCAAAGAAATCAAGGGGCAGGAGCTGGGGTCAGGAAGGCAGGAGCAGCTGAACTGGCTGTGTGTCTTTGGAAACCTCTTCCCTCTCCTAGGTTTGCACTTTCTCAAACTTAAATGCACTTCTCACGCCTAAATGACCCTGACTGACTTAAGGACAGTGAGGCTGTTCCAGCAATAAGACGCTATTTCACTTGTTGCACAGGGAAGCTGATTGTGTTCATTGTAGAAAAAGGAAGAAGATTTTACCATTTCCCCGCAAAGTTTTCTCATTATTCTCTGCCTTGTCCATGTAGAGCTCCTTTATTTCCTTCTAAAAACCAGTCCTGATCATTCCTTTTTAGATTTGACATAATCAAAGCTGCCACTTCAGTTTTTCACTAATTGGGCATCGTAGAATCTCATTTAGAATTCTGGGAAACCAAAATAGGAGAAGTGGAGTAAAAGGGAGAGATATGTCACCTTCTGGGAAACTCCAAAGTGTCATTATCACCTTTGATGGGGTGTTTTAAAGGAAGAATCAGTCTGCATTTTCACCGGGCCTTCCAGTCTGTTTCCTTCTGCTTGCCAGGAAGCTAGAAGATAGCAGCTAATGAAGCTCCCCCCTCTTACTTTGCAGCCTAAGAGTGGAGTCTTACTTGTGATTTACTTCTGCTGAGACCAGTAGGTGCACTAGGTTTCTTCATGCTCTCAACCCCAGCATCGCTTGGGCAAAGTGGAAGATGATTTATTTTTGATCAGTTGCATTACTGAAGTGAAAAAAAAAAAATCTTTTTTTAAATAGCTGGAATTCCTGTTGTGATTTGTTGGTTAAATCTTGAGATTAGTTTGTATTACACAGTCATACGATTTTAAATCATTTAGCAAAAGCCTCTTGGGGATTGAAAAATGTTCCCTTCTCTATGTATGTTGCCATTATTTGGAAATGAAAAGGGATGATAACCTTCATTTAAACAGCAACCAAGTATTGGGATCTCCTGTGCTTAGTAATTACATGCTAGAAAGAGGGGCCAGTGCACTCTGGACCTCCCAAGTTTTCAAACCTGAAGTCCAGAGTTTCACTCTGCATCTTACAGAAGGCGTAAAGCAAAGGCATGAACTCTGAGTCAGACCAAGACACAGTCAAATCCAGGTTGTTATTGTCTTAGAATGTGTCACTGTGAGCCTGAGTTTGCTCATTGTAAGTGGTGGTGGTAATGATTACCTATAGGATTTTTTGGGACTATATACATATATATGTATGAGAAAAACTAAAGCACCGGAAACATAGTAGATGTCCAATCAATAGTAGTAAATCTACTAAAATCATTATTGTTATTTTTTATTATAGTTCTCAGTATAGTCATTGACTATTTCAAATATTTGCTTTAAGTATGATTTATATAGATTCAATTATTTTTATTTACTTTTAGATTTATTTATTTATTTTTTAATCATCCTGCCCAAAGTGTCAGTTTTGGGTTTTATTTATTTATTTGTTTATTTGAGACAGAATCTCGCTCTGTCATCCTGGGTAGAGTGCAGTGGCATCATCACAGTTCACTGCAACCTCAAACTCCTGAGCTCAATTACCTTCTCTTTTTCTCTGCAGCCTTACTGAAGTCATCTGTAAATGTTGGTGAGTATTAGTGCAGAGAAAGATACTACCCTACATAAATAACATATAAACACTGTATTTAACTCTGTTTTACTAACAAAATAGGTTGATTTTGTCCACGTGGAGCTTTTATCTTGCTCTTAATTCGTGGTCTTTCCTTTTGGTTTCCTAGGTCTTGTTTCATCATCTGCGTTGGGTATTGAATCATGGGGAGGAAGCTGGACCTGTCTGGTTTGACTGATGATGAAACAGAGCATGTTCTCCAGGTGGTGCAGAGAGACTTCAATCTTCGCAAAAAAGAAGAAGAACGACTAAGGTGAGATGCGTCTATTACTCAGCCGGGTACAGTGCACCATATGTGGACAAATGAAACAGGTTGCCTGAGAGTGTTCCTTGCTGCTAGCCCTCAGTGTGGACACACACAGATGTTTAAGGGAAGAATGCCCCGTCCTCCGTAGAAAGGTTGGCCAGCTTCAACGCTGGGCATCATAATGTCAGTTCAGAAATGTGACTATTCACACTCCCAGTCAAGGTTTTGCTGGGACTGCTCACTCTGTAAATTGCCGTTGGCTATAGAGTGAGTGGAGTTTGTGGTGAAGGTGGCTGTCTTGAGCCTCCTTTTGGGGTTATTTTCCTGTTAGCAGGTCTTATTGAAGAATAACCAAAGTGTTAAGTAAACAATTCTTGGGAGAATTAGACTCACATATGTACGATCTTTTGTTGGAAGTCTCAGCTGCCATGGTACAGGAAAAGAGCCCTAAAGATCAGATACAAGGAAACTTACCATCAGGTGGGGATTGGATCACCTGGCCCAGTACCACCCACCTCATTTTATAAAAGAGGAAACTGAGGCCCAGAGAGGTAATCTTCTGACTCCTCTCTGGTTGGTATTTCCTTGTGGAAAGCTCTTGGAAATACTGTTGCAGTTCAATTGGACAGAACTGCCTAAACTTAGAAGAAGCCAGAGTGATAGAAATGAGATCATGTGTTGGGTTTAGGGTATTAAAACCTGGTGATGAGTCATTATTAGCTTCTCTGTTATTCCTTGGGATTCCGTGAGTTTGTTCACATCACCATCTTCTTTCTTAGACACTAAGCAAAGACTTGTTTTGCCCTCTATTATATATCTAATAGCTAGAACAATACCTAGCACATGGCTTTTAAAAATCAATTCATTACTTAATTAACAGATTTCTTGTCTTCCATCAAACAGGCATATATATGTGAGGCCAAAAAAAAAAAAAAAAACCTGGTGGAAATAAAGATGACTATACCAGGGTGCATATAGCCTAGTAAAGAGGTACCATTGTCAAGAAACATAAACTCTGAGGTTCTCCAGGGGAAAAAGGAAAATAATCCATTTTTGAGGGTAGGAAAGATTTGCCATTTTTAAGCCAAGTGAGAAAGCTGACTAGAGCTTTGGCACAATCCTGCATTTCCATGTTCAGATATGGAATATAAAATAGAACAGAGTCAAGGAGGTCCCCAAGATTTTTGTCTTGGGAAACTGGAAGAATGAAGTTGTCATTCACTGAATAGAGAAGACAGAGGAACCAGGGTAGTTGGTACTCGGGCAAAATTGAGAGTTCTGTATTAGGCACCTTCAATTTGAGATGATTATTAGACATTCGAAGGAGGCATCAAGGTGGCATTTATATATATGCAACTGGGGATCAGGTAGGAGGTCCAAGTTGGAGATTTAAACGCTGTAATGGAAAAAGTCACCTAAATGATAGAGTAGATGGAGCAGGGAAATATAGTACAGCTGCTAGGGAACACTAAGACCCGCTTACAGTTTGAGGTCACCATTTTAGGTTGAGACCAGTTTCCTCGTGGAAGTGTGTGTTTTTCCTGCATCATTCAGTTTCTCTCCTCTGCTGGACCATGGGCAAGAACCATGTCTTACTTTTGTGCTCCAATTTCTGGTCACAGGACCCGGCACCTAGTGGGTGTGCCCTAAATATCTGTGGAACCAATGGATAAAATGCAGATTGCTTGTCAATCCACATGGCCAACTTCATATGTGGCTTGAGGAATTGTTCTTAATATTTTCTTTCAATCATAAAGACTATCTATATATCATGGTTTGCCTCCTGGAAATTCAAATATGGGTAAGCCAAGACTGTGTTCAGTGTCCTGTTCTGATGGTGGAGATCTGCCTTCGCATCACTGCAGAGCCAGGTGCAGTCTGTGTGGAAGAACTGCTTTCTGGCTCTTTAAAGGCTATGCAGTAGCCACTATAGTAGCCTCGACAAGGTGGGCGCCATCTTTCTGGTGAGGCCGTGTAGTCTTACTGGACAGCAGTCAGTAGCTCTACTGCAGTTCTGTGCAAATGCTTGGCCGCGGGAACCTGCTCATGCTGGGGAGAAAATTGGTAGTTGAAACCATCATCAGTGGCCAAAGAGAAGGGACTGCTGGCCACCGTACCACTTGTGGTCCTGGTAGTGACATTTTTCTCTGAAGACAATTGTCACTGTTGTCCTTCTGCCTATGACCAGTGACATGACTTGGTAGGTACCTAGCAAATGGGGGTGACACTGTGAATGATTTCAGCAAAGAATCTTACTCTTGGGTAGAAAAGGGATTATTAAGACAACACCAGTGCAAAACCACTGAAATCACCACATACTTGGCTCGCTTTTCCATATTGCTTGGATTGAGCGCAAAGGAAAGAGTCTAGGAAGTAGCATTATAGAAAGTATTTTTGAATCGAATTTTGCAAGTATTTTAGAATTATAGAAAGTAGTTTGCTTTAATGAATGTAAGACTCTTTTCTTTTACAGTGTTGAATTACTTTTCTTTTCTCCTCACCAGCTGTTCTTTATTTACCTAGAAACTCTGGCTAGGTGTGTGAGGGTATGTCTTGGGTGTAGAGCTTATCCAGTGTTTATAATGATCTGTTCTTTAGTGCTGACATGCAGAATAGTAAATAAATAGATGGTGGAAGTGTGACAATTAATTGTCCTCAGAACACATCGTGGTAATATAAAGAGAGGTCGTGGGGCTGAAGAATTCATGGAAAGAGAAGTGAAAGGTATAAAGCAGTCACCGTGAACTTGGCACTGCCCTGGATACTCTGCACAATTCATCTAATTGATTCCTCAATAAAGTCTTTGTAATATGGGCCCCAGTTTACTCAGAGGCACCCAAGAATAAATAGATCACAAAACTTGCTTAGAATCACACAGTTAATTGGCATGGAGCCAGGATTCCATTTTCCAAGTTTTCTTAGTTATTTAGACTGGGTAAAGCCTTTTCATAACTGTGTTTTTTCTTTCCCTTCCTTCTTAAAATAATTCCTTAATATCATCTAGTATCCAGTAAATTTATCCAATGGTCTTCTTTTTATGAATACAGGAATATGTTCATATAACAATACAAACAAGGTCAAGTCATTAATTTGGTTGTTTTGAAGCTTTTTTTTTTTTTTTTTTTGAGACAAAGTCTTACTCTCTTGCCCGGGCTAGAGTGCCATGGCATCAGCCTAGCTCACAGCAACCTCAAACTCCTGGGCTTAAGCGATCCTTCTACCTCATCCTTCAGGGTAGCTGGAACTATAGGCACACGCCATTGTGCCTGGCTAATATTTTCTAATTTTTAGTTGTTTGGCTAATTTATTTCTATTATTAGTAGAGACAAGGTCTCGCTCTTGTTCAGGCCGGTCTCGAACTCCTGACCTCAAGCAAAGCTCCTGCCTCGGCCTCCCAGAGTGCTAGGATTACAGGCGTAAGCCACCATGCCTGGCCAGTTTTGAATCTTAAGTCTCTTAATTTTGTCATCATTTCTGATTTAAATCAGCAGGCAAAAATGGCAGCGGGTGTCTCTAGGAATAGTTTTCCTTTTAATTTATTGTTCTTATAGTTAGGCTGAATTAAAGGTAGAGCTTAGATTTGTTATAATTTTCCTCCCTTTTAAGAAGGTCTTTTTAGCATTTGTTCTCTTGGGTCTCCTTCCCAATTCTGCTATTTATGTATTTTTTCTTTTTTATTCGTAGCTAAGTGTTCTCTCCTGTGGGGAGAGTGATAGCTCCCATTCCTTCTGGACTGCTGCTGTCCCCTGCTGCCCACCGCAGCTCACAGCGGGCACAGGGACCTCACAGTTGGCACTTACACATCAGCTGCTGCATGTAGGTGTAGTCATAGGTCTTCCTATGGACAGCGATTCTGTTGACCCCACATCAGTAACATGATGCACTTCCCCAGCGCAGGAGATGTGAGTCATGGGACCTGTACTCCCATGAAAGCTGTGTGTGTAGCAGGACTGTATATATGTACAGAGGGCTGGAGGTGCCTGAGAGTGATAGACATGTAATAGCAGGCAGTGAGGGAGGGACTTATTTGCAAACACGGTAGGGTGAGTATTGACTGCATTCCTCCAAGACACACAATAGCGTTAAAGCTATGGATGGAGGATGCTGGGGGACAAAAAGTACGTTGACCCCTGCTCCTACCTCCGGGGTCTTTGAATCTCATCTAGACTAATCAGGTAAATCCATAGGAAAGTCCATTTTATACTTGGTTAGTTTATTTTTTGTTTTTCTTTATCAGATGAAATCCTGCAAATAGTAAGGCATAAAATGGTAAAGAAGACCTTATAATGAAAAGCCCAAGTCCTTTGCTCCATGTTGCATCATTTTTTTAAATTTATTTTTTTACATATTTATTTTTTTCAGCATATTATGGGGGTACAAATTTTAAGGTTACATATATTGCCCTTTCACCCCCCCCTCGAGTCAGAGCCTCAAGCGTGTCCATCCCCCAGTTGGTGCGCATGGCACTCATTATGTATGTATATACCCATCCCCTAACCCCCCACACCTGCCGGACAGGTGATAAATGTTATTCCTATATGTCCACTTAGGTGTTGGTAAGCCAAAACCAATTTGCTGGTGAGTACATGTGGTGCTTATTTTTCCATTCTTGGCATACTTCACCTAGTAGAATGGGTTCCAGCTCTAGCCAGGATAATACAAGAGGTGCTAGATCCCCTTTGTTTCTTATAGCTGAATAATACTCCATGGTATACATATACCACATTTTATTAATCCACTCATGTATTGATGGGTACTTGGGTAGTTTCTACATCTTTGCAATTGTGATTTTTACTCTTCATCCTTTGGGCCTCATGGCATGACCTTCATAAATCTATACGGGTGCTTCTGTTGCTGTATCTCAGTGTGTCAGTTTTAGACGTTCTTTCAGTTCTGTGCTATGAATGATGGAGACTTAGCTCACTTACTTATACTACCCTTATCTTTTGTTTCTTAATAGTTTTGTTATTATTTTGGGCTTGGATTTTTATTTTGTTGGTCACATCCTTCAAACTTAAATAACAGAAAGCGCTCTGAGTCTCGTTCCACCAACATTTGCCGTCCTTTCTTGGTTGTAACCGTGCAATGTGCACATGGTGTCCCTGTGTGTGTAAGCTAAGCCACAGGCCTGCCCCCTCCTGCCCGCCCCCCGCCCTCCCCCCACCTCTCCCTGCAGTACCTTTACTGTCACACATTTGCGGCTGGGGGCGTTCACATGCTGCTGGGAAAACATTTTTGAACCTCTCCTGTTTTGTTCATAGGTTGATTCTAGATGTTGAAAACCAATGAGCGAGCAGCCTTATATAACCGCGATTGAAAATACTGCTTGCTGTTCCTACTCTCTCTTTTTCAGAACTTTACTGAAATCAGTAGGTGGCTGATTGCCCTCCTCCTTTTCTCTTCACTGTTATGAATTAATTATGCTTTTATTTCTTTGCTGTCATTTTAAAGGAGTCTTGGGAGGGGAGGGGAGGCCAGTAAGCGTTTGCTTAGTCTGTCACCTGGAACCCAAATGTCACGGTGATTTGCTCATGAGTCAAGGCCATGCGAGGATGCTGGGGAGCGTGCAGAGGCGGGACACTTGTCCCCGTGTGCGGCAGGTACACAGAGCGTGCTTGGGGTCAGACAGATCTCGGTACGAGTCCGCCTGCTGCAGATTCCCTCAGGCTGGTTACCTACACACTGAGCCTCAGAGATCAGAATGATTCCCGCACAGGCTGGGCCACTGCTGTACGTCAACACTGTCCTTCCTGCAGGAAAGGCGGCATTTCTGGAAACTGCCCTGACTTTCTCTTCGCCTCTGTTGAGGAGCCTCTGGGGGCGAGGCAGCCGTGCCATGGGCTCTGTTCTCTCTGCTGCAGATCTGTTCCCAGGCTCTACGGTCCCAGGCCTCGGTGATGCCCACTGAGAACATATCTTTTTGTGGACTTTCAGGTTCCTACATTTTGCTTTGCTTGGATTGCCCTCTCTGCCTCTCTCAGTGTTGGTCTCTTTAAGACGTGTCGAACAGGATTGAATGTCTAACAGGATTCAATGAGAAACATCATTAATATTTAGTATAAAAACAGTATTTCAAACCTTGTCTGCAGCGGTTGGGCTTTCCCAGTAATGAAATTGTCATCCATAACATATGAAGTTTCTCCATTGCTTTCTTCTCTCCATTAGAAAATTCTTCATATGAAGATATGAGGATAGATATGTAGAAAATAAGAAGATAGTAATCTTCATATGGTAGGAAACAATGATGAGGTGTATATGCTTCATTTAAGTCCATGATGTTCAGAAATCTTACCGAATTACTTTATTTTTTCTAGAATTTGAATATGGTATTTATAGCACACCAGGTACTCTTAGGCAGCTTTGGACAAGCAGATTTTTGTTTTCTTTTTTTGAGATAGTCTCGCTCTGTTGCCTGGGGTAGAGTGCTGTGGCATCAGCCTAGCTCACAGCAACCTCAAACTCCTGGGCTCAAGTGATCCTCCTGCCTCAGCCTCCTGAGTAGCTGGGACTACAGGCATGCACCAACATGTCGGCTAATTTTTTCTATATATTCTTAGTTGGCCAATTAATTTCTTTCTATTTTCAGTAGAGACGGGGTCTCGCTCTTGCTCAGGCTGGTCCTGAACTCCTGACCTTGAGAGCGATTGGCCCACCTCGGCCTCCCAGAGTGCTAGGATTACAGGCATGAGCCACTGCGCCCAGCCAAGCAGATTTTTGATAACGTTGTTCGTGGCAGAAATGAAGCCATGGAAGAGAGGCCCTGACTGGAGGAAGAAACACCAAAGACAGCTTCCTAGCTGTCCGCAGGCTGGCGGGCAGCTCATCTCAGCACAGTGGGATTAGGGTGGGAGTGGTTAGACTTGTTCTTCTCTCTGTGGGACCCCAAGTGCTTCCCGTGGGACTCAGGAAGAGGAGGCCTGGGATGGATGAGCACACCAGTCTCCTGTGCTAACTCCCTCCCGGGGAGCATGGCCTGTGACTCAGACGTCGTCCCTGCTCCCACGTTCCTCATGCATGGACTGTGTCTACTTGGGTTTGGGGCATTTGGTTTGGTGCTCATCCCTAGAGTCCCTGTTCCCTCCTCTCTCTCTGCCTTTCTGTGTATCCTGCAGACTTAATTGTAAGAACTTTTGCTTCGGTTCTGCACGGTAGCACATCATGTTAATATCTGTTCAGATGAATGCATAAATCAACCAAGTTATTAAAATAAGTAAATAGAGTGTCGTCTGTGTGGCAGAGATAAATGGTGCTCACCAAATATCGCCTGTGCTCCTGCTCATTTCCCAGCGACCCCAGCAGTGAGGTGGGGGCTGTGGGGCAAGGTCTGGAATTTTCCCGGGAGAGGAGGGGCTTGTGTTACTTTTGGGCCAAGGCCCTAAGAGCTGTGCCTCCACTGCCTCTCTTCACCTGCTCTGGTGGCCCAGGGAGGCCCCGCGGAGAGACGTAGCATCGCTAGATGGAGGGGCCTCGTCCCTAAGACGCTGGATGGAGGAGAGTTTTGATGATCAGTAGGAATATGGTGTGAGTTTGTTGGGTTGAGTCACTGAGGCCTTGGGGTTTATTTGTTATAGCAACATCACATTACTCTGACTAATGCAGTTTATGAGAGCTAAAAGGGAGCAGAGTATTTATTATGCCCCGACCCTTGACTTTGTAGATAAAGAAACAGGCTCCGAGGGTGCACGGGCAGTGGGCGGCAGAGTCTGGACAGGACCTGGGTTTCCTGATGCCAGGGCTCCTGTCTTCTGCCGTGTGGCCTCTCATGTAGCAGAAGACACTTATGGAAAGATCTCCAGACGTCAGCTAGAGTCATAGTTTATGCCCTGTGATTTTTATAGTGTCAGGCACGTTTACAAAGCAGTTTTAGAAATAGCTCTTAATTGCACAGTTCTCTGGGGTTCACATGGAACCTTGGAGTCGTTGATGACATAGCCTCTTTAAGCTTTAACATTTCTCATTTAATATGTGCTTGCCAAAAGCTAGTTAGCATGTGGATGACTTCCAAAGGTTGCCGGTACTCTAATGGCTTGGTCTGTGGGCTAGCAGGGGTTAGAGTTGATGACATTGTTTCCCGTAACTGAGACTGGCCATGGATGGTCAGGGTTTACTGAACTGACAGGGTACAGTGCAGGATCGCCCGGGCCAGGCTTGGCCAGGGCCAAGGGAAGGAAAGGAGGGGAGGGCAGTGAGTGGGAGACAGCTTCCTGCACGCCTGTCTCTCAGGAGCTTGGCCGCTGCAGCCCAGCAGTGGTAGCGTGTCAACTCCTCCCCCGGCCTGCGTTAAGGAAGGGGAAATAAATGCACTTGGAGAAGTGTTTCTGCTGCCCATCATGGCAGCATTACTCACTTGCTGATGTGGCCCACACCCTCTCTGCCACCTCCAAGGGGACTCTTCCATGCCCCATAGGTCAGGTCTGAGTGTCGTGAGGAAATAAACAACAGCTGCCAGGGTGTGTGGAAGATCTACAGTGAGGAAGCAAAGCCTCTCTCAAAATTAGAAATAATTCATGTTTCCATTGTGTTATACAGAAACTCCTGTAAGGATTAAGCACCGGGTGTTTTTTTTTTTTTTTTTTTTAAGTAGAAAGAACACAGTGCTTTAATAAAATGAGTTAGTGATCTTTCTTCATCGAAGATTTATTTTCATTTTAAGCAAATGAACATTTTATCATAAGAACTTAAGTTTTCAAGACGTTTCTATCTCAAAAAGTAAAATTCCTTTGTTCTCCCTGTTCCTTGTTTTGGACACTCAAATGGATCTAATTAATAAACACCCCTGGTTATATCCTTGTTTGAAGCTGGAAGTTGGATCACCTTGTCTTCACTCAGTTGGAATGAATACGCCTTATGGCTTATGAAACAGCTGTGTGCTCACTCACTGACATCCCGCCGGCCCTCTGCAGCTCTTGGGACTCGGCACTGACACTGTGGCATTAACCTGTCCAGTGAGTGAGTCTGCTGCCTCACTGGCGGTAAATCCTTCCACAGCACTGGGAGATCAGGGTCACCAGCCAGTCACCTGGCAAAGCCCTGAAAAGTCAGAGGCGAGTTGAGAGCAGGTGCCTTTCACGGTGGAGTGGGAATTCCCACACAGCTCTGTTTGAGAAGCGTTTTGTGATAGGGGAAGGCCCAGTAGGAGTGCCGCACTTTGGATAAGGTTTGTTTGGCCACATCAAGTCTCCTGCTGAAATTTGATCCCCAGTGTTGGAGGCGGGGCCTGGTGGGAGGTGTTTGGGTCACTGGGGCGGGTCCCTCATGAACAGCCTGGTGTCATTTTCAAAGGGGTGAGTTCTGGCTCTTAGTTCCTGCAGAAACTGGTTGTTGAAAAGAGCCTGGCACCTCCCTCCACTCTCGCTCTTGCTTCCTCTCTGGCCATGTGGTCTCTTGCACAGCTGGCTGCCTCCCACCTTTGGCCTTTAGTGGAAGCAGCCCCCCCAGAAGCAGATGTTGGTGCCGTGCTTTTTTATACAGCCTGCAGAACCGTGAGACAAATAAACCTTTTTTTGCCTCAGGTATTCCTTTATAGCAACACAGACAGACAAGGACAAGGAAACAGAACTGGGGGGCACAGGGGGATTCATGGAAGGCAGGTGGGGAGACCACAGGGAGTGGGCAGGAGGGTGGAGAGGATCGATCTTAAAGACAGAAGGGACATCACAAGATTTTTTAAAAATCTCCTTTTTACTTATTTACTGGTATTTTTGTTAATAGTGAAAAGGCCAAATATATTAAAGCTGTTGGATATTCATCCTTTGATTCAAAATGATAAATTTGCATGTTAGGAGCCCCCTGGGTGAATATAAAGGGGACAAAGGGACAGGGAAAGAGCGAAGGGTTAACAGATTTAATAAAGGCCTCAGCCCTTGGGGAAGAGTCCAGAAAGTGAGCTGAGTCCTCTGGGAATAAATAGAATGCTACAGACGGTGAGATGTAAAAACATTAAGGCAGACCCACGGGAATACCTCCGTCTCACAGGAGGGAGGTAGGAAAAGAGAAAGACGTCCCGAAGGAGAGGTGCATTTGATTTGCCCCTTGAAGACAGACAGGACTTTTCAGTAGATGGAAGCACAGGTATTGGCAGCAGGGGGTGTCCTGGGTAAAGTACTAAGCACAGAAAAGGGGACATGTTTTCCCAACCTCAAATCAGGACCCATAATGGGGCAGAGGAGGAAGAGACTGCTTTGTGGATTATTCTACTTCCACTATTACTAACAATGTTACAAGAGCCTGGTATTCCAGGAATATCACCTTCTTTCATTTTTTTTGGAGACAGAGTCTTGCTCTATTGCCCGGGCTAGAGTGCCGTGGCGCCAGCCTAGCTCACAGCAATCTCAAACTCCTGGGCTCAAGCAATCCTCCCACCTCAGCCTCCCGAGTAGCTGTGATTACAGGTGTGTGCCACCATGCCTGGCTAATTTTTTTCATGTATTTTTAGTTGTCTGGCTAATTTCTTTCTATTATTATATTATTAGTAGAGACGGGTCTCATTCTTGCTGAGGCTGGTCTCAAACTCCTGACCTCAAGGGATCCTCCCACCTCAGCCTCCCAGAATGCTAGGATTATAGGCGTGAGCCACCTCGCTCAGCCACCTGCTCTCATTCTTAACCACCATGGGAAAGACACTATTAGTATCTGGTTTCAAAATGGGGAAACTGAGGCTCTAAAAATGTTAAACGACTTGCTCAGGTTACACGTAGTAAGAGGTGGATTCAAAGCTGGGCAGAGTAGCCCTAAAGTTGGGGCCAGTAGCCAGAGCAGCACAGTGCCCTCGATACTGAAAACAAGGATACCCAGGCTCTGTGGGACAGAATAGGCGAGATTGGGATCATCTTGGAAAATCTTGCACCAGGGGACAGAATGGGTGAGATTGGGACCATCTTGGAAAATCTGGCACTTTGCTTGCTAAAAGGGGTATGTTCAGGGATGAGGAATAGTAGGGTTTAAGTCAGAGTACGGGGAGTGGGAAGTTGGGATGACATTGTAGCCATTAGCCACAGGTGGCACTGAGCACTTAGACTATGGCTTATCTGATTGAGATGTAGCCTAAGGGTAAGATACATGCAAGATTTCAACGATCAAGTATGAAAAAAGAATGTAAAATATCTGAACAATTTAATATTGATTATACATTGTTATATTAATTACATATTGAAATGTTTCTACAATTACATTTTAAATTAAATGTATTATTAAAATTTATTTCACCTGTTCTTTTCTACTTTTTAAAATGTGGCTATTAGAAAGTTTTACAGTAGTTAGATAGATAGATAGATAGATATAGCTCATATTATATTTTTATTGGACAGTGAGGGACTGGACTGGAATATTGGGTTAGGCAGTTTGGAATTTATAAAACTCAAAAGCAAGCTTCTGGGAATTTTGTTTAGGGATGTGCCTTTTTAATATATAGTCTTTAGGCATCTAAAGTTTAGGCTAACTAGTCATATATTGGCCTTTGCTATGAAATACTGTCATCTCAGTGGCCTCTGAGTCATGCCCTGGTATTGGCTTTATTATATAGTTTGAAAGGGAAGCACACTGTGTTCATGCCATATCACAGCAGAGAGTGTGTGCCTCCCTGGATAGAATGAACCCTTTCATGTTTCTCTTCAGTTAATGGTTGAACTGACCATCGTGACCTCTGTAATAACATATGGCTTTAGAATGGCCCCATAGTCATAATTCGTATGACATTCTGGCACCATAAATTTATCAGACATTAGCCTATGGGCGTCTGCCTTCGGGAGAGTTTGGTGCTGTAAATGTGCTTGCAATTTAGAAAAAGGAAATTGTACTAATGCCCTTATTTGCTTTTGAATCTGTGGCCCTTCGAAGATCTACAGTTACCAATTTGGATATCCTGGATACACTCTCCCTGTAATCCCATATTCGTTAATAACAATTTTCTACTAGGTTGCTTTTGTGCTTCTAAATTCCTGATCTTATTTACTTTCCCACTGCAAATGTCAGAGGCTCAACTGCCGGGCCCCGATGAAGCTTTGTGGCACTAATTCTTGGCCTGACCTTCATTCCTCAGACCTGTGGCCTCAGAAAACATTTCTCTGGCATTATGTGTGCATAGAATTCAGGACTTGAAAGGGAGTAAGGAGGAACGTTTCCACAGCAATTTGTAAAAGCAGCTTTCACCAACACAGTAATTCAGGCACATTGCACAATCATTTAGCCAGAAATGGTCTGAAAACACAGCAGAGGTCAGCGCCGACGAACAGTGTGGGGCTCAGAGTTTCTTCCTCACCCCTCCTGTGCTGCTGCTGGAGTGACAGCCTCCTCATTCAGTGCCTGGAAGCAGGCCCCTTCCTGCGGGCTGCAGCTGCTTTGCCCTCCTTACCCAGCTCCTGAAGCCAACAGGCCCAGCTCCTGGTCCATTTCCAAAGCTGATACCTAAGGAAATTCCTTAACAACCTCTCCCTGACTCTTGGGTGACTTGCAATGAGCTCCTTCTCCCAGATGGGGAGATTCCCGCCCTAGCCCAGAGATTCCTTCTCCTTAAGTCCCCCAGAGAGTTCACGTGTCCCTGCTGGTTGGGACTCATGGGCCCCCATTCTGTGTCAGCTTCTTCTTGCTGGGGCCACCTGACCGGCACGTTGTGAGGGTTAAATGTCTTAACCCTCATTTTAAATGAAAGCCCTTTGGACTGCCCCCGCAACACAGTAAAGACTCATAAGAACTCAGGGGAAGAACTCTTGGTGGCTCTCTCCTGGCTGGTTGATCTGGTTTATGAATTACATAATTATATTTACCTTTACGTTTTCATTTCTGTTTAGTACATTCACATGATTTTGTGGTTTGGCTTTTCGTAAAGGGAAGTACATTCTCTATTTTGTTGTTGTTGTTGTTATTAAGTGTTTTTCTACAAGCAGAAGTAAATGCTGGTGTTCATTTTACAGCTGATGCTTCATTATTTAGACTTTTGATGTTTCTCTTCATTTTGTATATTCACTCAGGTGCCAGCTTGTGGCCAGAGGAGAATTCTAGCTGCCGAAGCTTTTTTCTCCCCCCCCCCCCCCCCCCCCCCCCGGTAGAATTGGATACTCCGATGCCTTTTATTTAGGGAAGTTGTTCCATGCATTTTCTGCTTCCCTGCATACCTTCTGTAGGATCTGTTTGGTAGCTTCTGTTGCATTTTGGTGATAGAAGCAAAGCATTTCTATATAAAGTAGAGAATGAGGTCAGTGGGCAGATGAAGAGAGAATTTCTGAGAAAAATCATACTTTCTGCTTTGATAGCTTAAATACAAAAGGGAGGCTTTTAAATGTGAAGTGGAAGTTCTGAACACACGCAGGCAGCCCAGCAGGACTAATTGGCCTGGGATGCAGCTACTGAGAATGTTTGTTTTCTCCTGGAGAAACATTTCTGCCTCCAAGGTGGTTTCCAAAGTCATGCATGTCGTAGACCCATAGTTAGGGAGGCTCTCCTTCCTGGGCTGGTTCCTCATGAATCCTAAGGGCCAGTCCTCATCCTCTAGTCCCTTCACTTTGAAGGAATAGGCTCTATTGTGTCATTAGGAGGCTCAGTATTTTTGATCACCCAACATAGAGGTGATTCTGGTCAACTGTTCCTATTACTGGGAACAACAACCATGCCTCTGGCGGCAGAACTTCACTTGAATTTATGCCTTCCCTTTAGCCGTGAGAAGCCTGTCATGAGAACTGACATTATCAAACCTTAGATACCTCTCCAAAGTAGACAGAGAATATTCCAGAATAAGTGATGGAATTTTAGAGCTAAAGCGAAACTTAGAAATCAGTCCTAAATTCATTCAGGTATAAGCTGCTCCTTTCATAAACATGGATTTCAAGCCCCTTGGAATTAAGCATGTTGCATAAAGCAGTGTAGCAAGTTAGCACTGGCAGACTCATCTTGTTTCTATAAATATGACAGACAGTATGTGTTTTGTTTAGTTTTTGGTTTTTAGTGCACATAGGTAGACAGTTAAATGACAGGAGATCTACCCTTCTCCCCAACTATTTTCAAGTGAATATTTAAACCCACTATATTGACTAAATACTAATAATCATCATTTAAAGCATGTTTGGTTTTTGGCGGGGTGAATCTTGAAAACTGAGAAATGAATTTGCAACTTGTTATGACATCTACACATATTCAGGTGGGAAATTATAGTCCAACTCTAGGTACTTTGTAAAAATGCTGACAGGTGGCTGATGTTCACTTCTAGGAAGATGTAAGCATACTTCTTTCTGTTCCTCCCACTCAGTATAACTCAACACTTGGACACTGTATCTAAGACAAATATAAGAAGACCATGAACTGGCTATGTACTTTGGTAACTGAGGAATGACATGGTGTTGAGTTCCATGGGTTTTCTTTTTGCCTCATATGTTTGAGACTTGGAGGTGAAAAAGCTGGTAACCTGGAAATATGAATTGTCATAGACAAAAATGCTCTCATCTTTCAAAGCCAACAGAAGACAAAGGACCAGGAAAGAGATAGCCAAACAAGACAGAAAACTTTTAGATAATAACTGCTATACTCCAAACAACATAGAAAACAATCATTGGCCTCCACGCCTACCAAAACAAATCAAGTAGGAAGCTGGGACTTTTTTCCTTAATTGCCGATAACAAGCCCTCCACTTGCCTTATGGTGTGAGGCCACATGCAGAGCCAGACTTTCACATGCTCCTGGAAGAAAAAAGGTGCCCTTCCTTCATTCCTGCCAGAGAGGTATTAGAGGAAGCCTAGTAGATAGCACAAATTTTCACCACTGCCCGGTAGTGATGAGGCCTGCCCTGCTGCGGAGGAAGTAGAGACCGTGTTGGAGCCAGAATTTCCACCCAGCAGCAACAAGGAATTCCATCTTCGGGTGTCAACAGAGGCCAAATGGGAAATCTGGACTTTCTGCCTCTCTTTGGAAGTAACAAATCCAGAGTGATGTCAGGGAAAGGTAGCTAAAAACAAAGGTTTAAATGAGATCCAGAGTGTCAGAACATAATATACATATAATACAATGCACAGGCATCAGTAAAAATTTACTCATCATATCAAGAACCTGGAACATCTCAAGCTGAATGAAAAACGCAGTCAATAGATGCCAACACTGAGATGACAGAGAGAATGGATTTATCAGGCAAAGATTTTAAATCAGTCATGATAAAAAAAATGCTTCAATGAGTAATTTCAAGCATGTTGGGAGAAAAAAAGTTTTAACAAAAAAGACGAACATTTCAGCAAAGAAATAAAAGATATTTTTAAAAAAACCAAATGGAACTTTTAGATTTGAACAATACAATGATGGTAGCTCAGTAGCAGAATAGAAGAACAGAGGAAAGAATCAGTGAGCTAGAAGATAGAAGAATAGAAATTACCTAATGTGAACAATAGAGAGAAAGTAGATTGGATTTAAAAAATGAATAGAGCCTCAGAAACCTGTAGGACTATAATTCAGGATCTAAATTCATATTATTAGAATTACAGAAGAGAAAGAGAGCTGAAAAAGTACTTAAAGAATTGCTGAAAACGTCCCAAATTTGACAATAGACACAAACCAAAAAAAAAAAAAAAAAAGAGAAGCTAAGTGAATATCATACAGAATGAACCCAAAAAACTCTTGAGAGTAAAATGACACCTTATCTTTAGAGAGAAAACAATTAGAATGACAGAGCAGATTTCTCAACAGAAACCATGCAGGCCAGAAAAGAAATGGCATGTATTTTTCAGATGCTGAAAGGAAAGCACTGTCAACCAAGGATCCTATACTTAGTGAAAATATTCTTCGGGAATGAAGGAGAAATCAAGACATTTTCAGATGAAGGAAAAGGAAGCCTCTGTTGCCAGCAGACCTTTGCTAAATGAATGGTTTTTAAAAGTTCTCCAAACAGAAAGGAAGTGATAATAGAAGAAATCTTAGAACATTAAGAAGGAAGAAAAAACATGGCAAGCAAAAATACTGATAAAAATACAATAAGCTTTCTTTATTCTCTTCTGAATATGTTTTCTAAATTATGTTTGACAGTTGAATAAAAAATAACACTGCCTGAAGTGATTCTATTATAAATGCATGTAGTGGAAATATTTAAGACAATGATATTGTAAATAGGGTAAAGCAAAGGGACATAAAGGGAGGTAACCTCACTATACTTAACTTGAACTGGTAAAATGACTATACTAGTAGATTGTGACATTTTATGTATATAAAATGTCATACCTACCAACCACTAAAAAAGCTATACAAAGAGACATATATATCAAAACACTCTACATAAATCAAAATGGAATTTTAAAAAATGTTCAAATAGTCCACAGGAAAGCAGGAAAAAGAAAACAATGAAATGAAAAACAGGAAAAAAATAGCATGTTTAAGCCCTAACATAGATGACATTAAATGCAAGTGACCCAAATAAATGCCCACCAGTTAAAAACACAAATTAGCAAAGTGGATAAAAAGACATATCCTAGTGATAGGCTGTTTACAAGAAACTCATCTCAAATGATCTAGGTAGGTTGAAAGTGAAAATATTGAAAAATATGTATCATGTAAACAGGAGTTTTTAAGAAATAGATCATCTGATATTGATACAGGAGCAGCTTTATCAATATCAGATGAGCTAAACTTCAGAACAACAAAAGAAATCACTATAAACAGAGGGCCATTACATAATGATAAAGTGGTCAAGTCACCAAGAAGACACAGCAGTGCTAAATGTGCATGTACCAAACAACAGAGCTTGAAAATATATAAAATATAAACTGATAGAACTAAAACTAAAAATAGACAAGCAAAAAGTTAGAGATGAAGACTTCAACAACCTCTCCCCAAAAATGGATAGGAGAACTAGACAGATAATCAGCGAGGATGTAGAAAAAATCAATACCACAATCAAGCAACAAGATTTCATTGACTTTTATAGAACCCTTTCCCCCAAAACAGCGAATGAATATACATTACTTTCAAATGGTAACATAACAAATATTAAGAGGCATATCCTGGGCCATAAAACAAACCTTAACAAATTTAAAAGGTGTAAAATCACATAGAGTGTGTTCTGTAGCCACAATGGAATTAAACTAGAAATCAATAACAGAAAGATAATGGGGTGAACCTCCAAACACAGTGAAACTAAACAACACGCTTCTGAATAACCAATGGGTCAAAGAGGAAGTCTGAGAAGAAATAAAAAGTTTATTGAACTGCATTAAAACAGTAATACAGTGTTTTACAATTTATGGAAAACAGCCAAAGCAGTGCACAGAAGAAAATTTATAGTACTAAATGCATATATTGGAAAAGAGGAAAAATCTGAAATAATCTAAGCTCCCAATATAAAAACCTAGAAAAAGAGCAAAATAAACCTAAAGAAGCGGAAGGAAGGCAATACTAAGGATCAGATCTGAAATCAATTAAGTTGAAAACAAAAAAGAAAATAAATGAAAAAAAAGTGGGTTTTTCAAAGCGATTAAAAAAAAAATGACAAGCCGTTAGCAAGATTGACAAAAAAGACAGAAAACACAAATTTCCAGTATCACGAATGACACAGATGGTATCACTACAGCCTGTAGACCTCAAAAGAATAATAATGTAAATACTGTCAATATTTCTACGTATGCAAATTTTGAAAATTTAGATGAACTTCGATAATTTCAGTTTCTTAAGAAGTATAGGTTACCACAAGTCATCCAATATGAAATAGATAATTTTAATACTTCTATCTATAACCATTAAGGAAATTGAATAATTAATTGGATAATTAATTTCCTGCAAGAAATATGCCTAACAATCAACATAAAGATGCTGTCAGTTCGAAGGAATTCCCTGATGTCAAGCAAAAGCAAGAAAAGAAAACACTGACGCACAGAGTTGAAGGTGAAGGTTGACATTTCTAGGAATCAGGACAGGAGCACCTAGGAGAGAAATGGTCAGTACTGGCCATGTTCTAAGTGTGTGTTTATGGCCTCATCTGCCAAAATGAGTCATTTGTGCAAAAATAAGTAAACATTAAGAATGTATAGGCATAATATACTTTATACAGATCTTATGAGTGATTTTCCAAAATATAACAAATTTTGGAAACAAAATAAGTCCTTAAATTGGCAATTTCAACACCTTAGTCTGTATAGTACTGTGAACCTTGCTAGGAGATTCAAATATCACATTATTCAAGGACTATCAAATAATTTCCATCCCTATTTTCCAGTGTTTAATACTGCTATAAAGTTTGCAGATGCTGCCATGTCTTTTTGTCAAACACATTTTTAGATATCCATAATAATGAGTGAAAAGTATGCAGGATGTTGAAAGTACTTAAGAAATTTATGACTTTGGGATTTCCCAAGAAGTCCCAGGAATTCCGATTTCTTTCTGGATCTTGAAGATTAACATCTGCAGGAGATTTGGCTAGAGTCCCTTCCTGGGAGGAGCTCAGACCACAGTGTGGCCAGTGCAGCCTCTCCAGGGAGCCGTGGGGGAGGCCGGGATGGCAGAGTGGCCACTGAAGGGCGACCCCACGGCTCAGTTGTGCACTTACAACCTGGGAGCCCCAGTGCCTCCAAGAAACAAGCGAGGCGTGGTAGGGCGGACTGCCAGCTCTCAAATAATGGCGGCTCTGTGAGAATGCTCACGTCGGCCTGCACTGAGTGCACAGCCAGGCACGCTGCACTGAAGCTCGAGGAGCTGTGCGGCACAGGTAGAACCAGGAGGCAGACAGTGCAACTGCAGGACGCAGAAATAATGCTTTCACTGTAATACACGAGGACTTCCCCACTGGGAGCTTGCAGTTCTGGGCTCCTTCTACATGCACGTTCCTCCCACAGCTCTAATCACTCCATTGAGCATTGCTGATTAATATTTAATTAATTAATTAATTTTTTTTTTTACACATCTCTCTCTCCACCTCTCTGGGAGACTTCTTTTTTTTTTTTGGCATATTTTTAATTTTATTTTAGCATACTATGGGGGTACAAGTGTTAAGGTTAGTTATATTGCCCATGCCCCCCCTCCCCCCTTGAGTAAGAGCTTCAAGCGTGTCCATCCCCCAAACGTTGCACTTCTTACTCGTTGTGGTTGTATATGCCCGTCCCTTCCTCCCCCCTCCCACCCTCCCGACACCCAATAAATGTTACTCCTATACGTCCACTTAGGTGTTGATCTGTTAATACCAATTTGCTGGTGAGTACATGTGGTGCTGGTTTTTCCATTCTTGAGATACTTCACTTAGTAGAATGGGTTCCAGCTCTATCCAGGAAAATGCAAGAGGTGCTATGTCACCATTGTCTCTTAAAGCTGAGTAGTATTCCATGGTATACATATACCACATTTTATTAATCCACTCATGAATTGATTGGCACTTGGGTTGTTTCCATAGCTTTGCAATTGTGAATTCTGCTGCTATAAACATTAATTCTTAAATGTATATGTATGTGTATGTCTTTGCACTGAAGTGAAGTAACTGGACCAAGTCCAAGTTGTCATTCTCCAGGTGCTTGAACCTGAAACCCACCTGCCTTTGTGATCTAACTTATTAATTCAGTGTTTTATGGAACCTGTTCTAATTTCATTCTCATATTAATTGCTATCTCCAGTGAAAGTTAATGATCCCCATTGAAACAAAGCTTTGGTGATGTGAGGTCACTGACTCAGTGTCACCCGGCTCAGCAGGGACAGAGCTGGCATCCACTCCACGTTAGGGAAGAGCTGTCTGAGACGTCCGCATTATGCATGTGCCTTGCACAAGGTCAAAGAGAAAAACGTGAACGAGAAACTAGAGTCTTGAGGTTTGTTCTGTCAAACCATGCTGTTCTTTTCTTGGCTTTTAACTTTCACCATTGAGAATAAACAGTTCAGCTTAAGAGATCAACAGACAATTTGAAAAAGGTAACAGCAGACTAGACCTGTTCTTTGTTCCTGCCCTTTCTTTGTCAGATCATTGCGTGGTGTGATCCACCATGGTTGTATCCTGGTACACCCATGTTAAGCATTTCTTTTATCAGCGGTATTTAAAATCAGGTGCATAAATCTGGCTGCTTCTGTCATAACAACAGTCTGACCCTGGTGTTTTCATCTTCCAAAGACACACAGAGCTGCCTTCAGCAAAACTGGGGACAGGATACTGGCAAGGGTGTTCCTTATCACTGGTATGTTATTCTTATTGAAAAATAATCTTTTTTCTTATAAGTCAAGGTCTCTGACACTTGGCCTTCCCCACAATTTCTGAGGTGGGGATCCAGTGCATTTTGTTCATGCTCTTTGTCTCCCTGCTGTTGAGCAGGAAAAGGGTGTGAACATTCCCAGAGTGTCTTCTCTGTGCCAGGACCTCCTGGCCGGGGGGTGGGGGGGAGCCTCTGAGTCAGGGCTGAGACACAGTCCTGCTCTTTACTCTGACGAGTCTCTGTGCCGTGGGCCACCTGGTGCTTATGTATTTGAGGCCCGTGGTCAATCAGCAGAACTGGAATTTGTCCAGTAGCATACAACATGGCCTTTCCTTGGGCCAGGCCTCTGTATATGGGCCCAAATAAGAAGGGAACTGGTTAAAGGGACTCAGATAAGAGCTACAAAATGGCCAGAGGCCTGTACGATATGATTTAATAAGAAAAATGAAAGCTGCTAAGGACAGGTTAAACTAATTGCTAAATTATGGCCACTGCTGACTTTAACTTTCATAACAATGCTGAATTTTGTTTAGTGGCACTAAGAGCTTTCAGTTTCCCTGAATTCTAACCGGGGAAGAATTAAACTCCTTTTATATACGCTGTATATGATAGGTATGTGCTTTTGTGGAGAAAGAGAGATATTTTAGAACTACAGTTGAATTAAGTCATAAAATTGTAAAGAGAGAGAAAGTAAAATTCAAATGAGAAGGAGGAGGATGAATGAGAAGTAGGGATGAGAAGCCACAGAAGCAGCTTCTAGAAGCAGCCTTAGCTAAATGGTAGTCTCCATGCCCAGGAGAAAGCAGGAAGCTTGGTATCACCCAGGACACTGAAACTGAACACATCTGTGTAACCAGCTCCCAGAGCAAGACGCGGAAACTGACCAACTCCTGGAAGCCTTCCTATGTCCTGTTTTTGTCATTACTCCCTCAAATAATGCCAATCTTGACTTATAGTGGCAGAAATTAATTTTACCTATTTTTGAACTTTATATAAATAGAAACATAAATATTGCCTATTTTGAATCTGGTTTCTTTTGTTCAATGCTGTTTGTAAGATTCACCCACATGCTGCCCATGGTACGGATTCTTTATTCTAGTTGCTGTGTAGTATTCAGTGCACTGATCCCTTCTGCTATCTGTGGGCATTTCGGTAGTTTCTAGTTTGGGCCAGTTGCAGATACTTCTGCTGTGAGAACTCCGTCTTCCAGTGACCCTGCTGTGTCTGGACCCAGGAGTGGGATTGCTGGGTCATAGGGCATCCATGCATTCGCTAGAGCAGATGTCGCCAAATAATTTTCCTAAGCAGTTTACACTCGTGGGCCAGCAACGTATGCGAGTTCTCATTATTCCATATCCTCGCCAACACTTGGTATTTTCTGTTTTGATTGTAGCCCTTCTGGTGGTTAGTAGGTGCTAGTATGACAGATGAGAAAACGGACGCGTGGAGGGGGGTCTGACACCTATATCTTGTCAGTGGCAAGGCAGAAAGTTTGAGCCCTGCTGCCTGACCATGCTCTTCCCACCTTGGTGTCCTTCCTTCCTCAAAGGAGATGCTTCATTTCCTGAGTGAGGGCCCACATTGGCCAGCCCTGCGTCCATTGTAGAGGTATCTCAGTCAGCCTAAGTGGGCCCTCGTGTCAAATGTTTTAACAAAACCTCAAATGCCAGCCATTCAATTGATGAGCCAACTTTAAAATGTCGTTTGGGGGCCTCAGAAAATTGCAGGCTGCCCCCAAATCTCACTTTGGCTTCAAATTGCATTAATGAATTTCCTAATGAGCCACAAAATTGGCTCGCTTTTGGTTCATCTCTTTGTTTTCTCTGGCCAAGCTCTGAGGGAAGAGGCCAATTCCATCAGACAGCAGGAGAAAGAGCAGCCAGTTCACAGCAGAGCCTCCCAGTAGGAACACAGCCAGAGTGGGCAACATTCTAGCATGATCCAGTCCTTTCTATAGCCCTTGGAAAGGATGCACATGAGGACTATGTCACTGCATGGAAAAATGGGCTGAGTAGTTAACAAAATAAAGCAGGACATAAAATGTTATGACCACTGGAATTACATCTAGTAAAACACACATGTACATGCACGTGCGTGTGTGCAGATTAGAAAGAAAAAAGCAAAGGCCTGATAGTGATTGTCTTAGGATGATATGATAGTGGGTGGGTTTACAGCCTCCTTTGTAGTTGCAGAATTTTTGCAAAGTGCCTACATTAGTTTTGTAAAGAAAAAAAACCGAATTTATAAGTTCGAAAAAGATCATTTTTCCTTTCATGTTTTTGGTGCCTATATTAAGGAAAACTAACTTAGAATTATAATGGTTTTGAAGCGATTTGGAATTATGATGTTAAAAAAATCATAGAACCATAATGTAACGATTAATGGCAAGGTAATATGATGACATGGATAATAGCAGCCAATGTTCCAGTGAGGAAATGAGTCTGTATTAATAAAATAGGATCTATCCTGGAAGTAGAATTAGGGAGAATATAATCCTTGACTGTGTATAATATGTGGGTATCAATGGATATGTATGTGTGCATATGTGTGTACAGATACATACACATATATGTTATTTATCAGTCTATCCTAATTCTTTGTAAGAAAAGCCCCCTCTTTGTAAGATGAGTAAGGGCACTAACACTGGGAAATAAAATGTGTTTAATGTGTATATAGTAGTAGATAAGTATTAGTCAATAAAGTACTTGTTAAAGTACACATTTTTATGTGTGTATGTATGTTAACACAGTTGAAGCATACATACATAAATCTGCATGGAAATAACACAAAATAATGTCATTAGTTATTTTTTGGTGCTCATATTCTGAGTCATTTTTCTGTATGGTATTTGCAAAATTTTTAACGAACGTATGCTTGTGTTTAAATGAAAAAAGTCGAATAGTTGTAGGTAGCATTCGAAACTTTAAATCTGCTTTGTAAGGTAGGTAAGGATATTGGAAAGGAAAAGGCAGTGTTGTAGAGAGTACTATGCTCTATTTTCCAAAGGAATGTTGGGTTATGTTGTTCAAACCACGGTTCTCTTTGTTTTTAAGTAGAGTGTAGTAGAAGAATTTTGAACATTGTACTAGATCTTTTGCTAACAAGGAGAACATGTTCTTGGCTTTGTTCTCTTTTCAATGGCATGTCTTATTTTCTGTCAGATTTATGGATTTAATAGCTCCCATTTCTTCACTTATCTTAAACAGAGAGAAAATTAATCATTCTACTTTTTAATGGTACATGATGATTTCTTCTTACTCAAATGTTTCAATCTACTTGGATGGATGGTGAAACATTATTCATTGTTTGTACGTAACATTTATTAAATCGAACAATGGGATAAATATGCATATGAAAGCAAATAAGCATAATTTGGTTTATTAAAGTTCATTTCTTTAAAAATGCTGATGATAAACATGTGACAAGATAGAAAACTAGGAAAAGGACATAGAAGTTTTTTAAAAAAAATAATTACATGTAATCTCACACCTTAGAAATAACCACTGTAAAAACATTGGTAAGTTGCTTTCTTAGATATTCAGCATTTATTACCAGGTACCACATTTAGGGGGTATTTATTGAGCTCCTTGGTATGCATTGCTGTACTTTGGGGAAAAGTTTGTGAACAGGATAGATAAGATCCTACATCACTTACCGTCTGGCTGGGGTCACTCTGTGCATATGTAGGGGTGTACAAGATGGAGGGGAGAGAGTAGAAGGCAAAACAGATGAGTACCTTGGCAGTTTAGTATAAGAAATGCCATTATGGGGGAAATGTAGTCTTTTAAAAGTATGTGTGTGTGTATTAAAAGTAGGCAGATTTTTAAACAAATTGGCATTCTATATAGTTTTCTTCCACTTAATACTATATTAAACAGTATCCCACATCATTAGATAGGGCTGTATTATATGTATCGCAATATCATGGCATATCATATATTGCATCCCATTGCATCATATCATAGGAATCCATCTGAATCTAATTATTCCTTGATTACTGGATATTTAGGTTGTTTGCAATTTTTATAACATAAAGAATGCTTCAATGAACATCCTCATATATTATGAAATTTTGTCATCATCTCCAATCTTTTTCCCTTCAGATTTATTCCTAAAAATAAAATTACTGGCTTACATGTGTGAAATGAAATTTTCCAGGCTGCTGAGAAACACCACCAAGTTGGTTTCTAGAGGGTCATGCAAGTTAGCCATCCAGTTTGCTTGCTGGCGAAACATTTCATCTGATCTTTCTGAAACTTGTGTCAACAAAACTTGTGGACAGCATTCAAGTGAGCACACCCTGTGTGGAGTTCTTTATGGCAAGTGCTGCTTGGTTAGGGCTTTTTGTTTACCATTGATTAAGCAAATAGAGCCGAGTTCCATGTATGCCATAAAAATGTTAGTAGCCCCGTGGACTTAGTACCTCTCTGTGCTTTCAGAATAGGAAATGTGTGTTCGATGCAGGTCAGAATAACAAGAGAGGGCCGTATCACTGGAGTTTCCTTCGTTCTCACTGTGTGTAAGGCATGGAGGGTGGAAAAGACCACCACTAACTCCAATAAACAGTAAGCTCTTGAGACTTTGTGTGGGAATAAAAATGTTGTTATACGAACCATGCTGCAATCAGTGTTTTATATATCTGCCAGGAATTAGCTTTGATCATTTAGGTCTGACACATATGGTTTCTGGATTTTTATAGAAATAGAAATTAGCAAATTTTCCTTGCATTTTAGATATGAATTCAATCAACAAAGATGGTTTTTTTCTTTTTTAAAAAATTTATTTTTTAAATTGATTCATAATAGATGTGTTTTATAGTATATGTAATATTTTGATACTGTTGTATAATGTGTAATGATCAAATCAGGGTAATTGGGATATCCATCACCTTAAACATTTTTCTTTATGCTGGAAACATTCAACTTACTTGGTTCTCACTATTTTGAAATACACAATAGGTTATTGTTAACTATAATCACCCTACTGATCTATCAAATACTAGGTTTTATTTCTTTAGTCTAATTGCATGTTTGTACCTGTTAATCAACTTATCTCCATCCCTCCCTCCCTCTGCTCTTCTTGGCCTCTGGGAACCACCAGTGTATACTCTATCTTTATGAAGTCCACTCTTTTAGCTCCCGTAAATGAGTGAGAACATGAGAATATTTATCTTTCTGTGCCTAGCTTCACTTAACATAATAACCTCCAATTTAAAAAAATTAAATAAGATACTTGTTTGCTCTAGAACAGCTTTCCAGCAGTTGACATGGCTTCACCATGAGCACACTTTTGGTTCCAATGACTTTGAACTTTGACTCTCGTGTTCTATAGACTCATCTAGGGCACCCATGACTCAGACCGGGTTCAAGGATATGAAGCGATTTTAATGCTCTAGAAATTTTCTCTTTCTGATTTGGAAGAGCTGCAGCTCATTGAACTTTTAGGCATAATTGCTTTGATGGCTGACCATAATTAATGACAACACTGTCTTTTGCTCTATGGTTTTTTGTAAACCCATTATTCTATTTAATATTATTAAAGTTCTATGATAGCCGCATTCAATGAGGAAAAATAAACAGAAAACACTTCACCATTGATTCATGTTAATTACCATGTAGTGGTCCTGGTTTTAGAGCATGTTCTTAGGGTTTAAGCAGAGAGAGCTTTGCTTTGGGAGAGAGCTCTTGGCTGATGATGGCTGATCGAAGGTAGGCCTGGGTCATTATCACTCTGTATGTTTTGGTTACTCTGTCTAGTGCTCAAATTTTAATAACTGCTTTTTTTTTTTTCTTGTCTCCTTAAGTTATCCAGTGGAAGACCACTGTCCTGTGAGATCCGTGCATTCCCCTGGAATTACCTCTTAATTAACTTTTCTTATGCTTAATCATCAAAAGCCCTATTTAATATCTAGGCATTGTAGGAAAGTTCCAGATGGGATTTCTTTTATTAGCAATAAGATTAGGGCCTTCAGAGCCCTATGAAATCAATGCTTATTATAAGGCATTGATTCACAGGGCCAAGAGTTCACCAGCTTTCTGCTGCAGTTGTATTGCAGTTTGCATTTAGATGGGCTTTGTAGAGACACTCAAACTTAATGAACTCTGGCTTCTGATCATTTCAATAAGTCCTAAGATAGTGAAGCTTTGCAGCAGTAGTGTGTGTTTTGCAGTACTCATGTGGTTTGGGAAAGAGAGAGAAATCCAGATAGTTTGGGGCATAAAACAGGGCCTATTTGACTCTTCTCTCATCCCTCACGAAACCAAACCAAACCACAAAACCAAACAAAAAGAAACTGAAGATAGGAATCTGAAATTACTATGGTTTGCTTTGGAACTATTAAGGAGTCATGCCATAGTAGGCTCATACATTACTCAGTGGAAGTATAAACTGCTCTTCCCTCCCTGGAGAGCAATGTGACTATAACTATCAAATTAATGTGTGTAGTCTATAACTTAGTGATTTCATCTACAAGAATTATACTACAAATATATTTCACACATTTGAAATGGTATATGTTTGAGGTTATAATTGTAACACTGTTGAAAATATACACCAATACAATATTGGGAAAATCAACTATAGTGTATCCAGATAATGCAATGCTCTGTTGTTATAAAAAAGAAAAAGGGAGTGTCCTATACTGATAATACAAAGATCTCCAAGATCTTTCAGTGTGGGGAGGGGAATGGGGTAGCTACAAGACAGAATGAAGGGAAGTAAAACTTTTTATACTTTCTAAATTTTGAGCCATATCATTGTAAAAATCTAGTCAAAATATTTGCAGATGCAGGCTATAAAACACTCAGAAGTGTCATAATTGCTATGTGATATTGTTGGATGAATACAAGTTCATCAAAAGTTTATTTCCTTTTCCCTAGACTTTAAAATAATGTAACTATGTACTTGTTTGTGAGTTTCCACATTTTCTTCTAAGCAGAGCACTAAGAGAAATATTCATTTTAATATTTTCTGTCCATCACTGTATGACCCTGAGACTATAAACACATGTAAGTAAACTCTATTAATATATATATATATATATATATATATATATATATATTTTTTTTTTTTTTAACAGAATCTCACTGTGTTGCCCCGGCTAGAGTGCCGTGATATCAGCCTAGCTCACAGCAACCCCAAACTCCTTGGCTCAAACGATCCTTCTGCCTCAGCCTCTTGAGTAGCTGGGACTACAGGCATGCACCACCATGCCTGGCTAATTTCTTTCTATTTTGGATAGAGATGGGGTCTCGCTCTTGCTCAGGCTGGTCTCGAACTCCTGAGCTCAAACGATCCTTCCACCTCGACTTTCCAGAGTGCTAGGATTATAGGCGTGAGCCACTGTGCCCAGCATCTATTAATATTTTGCTGAAACTTAATCCTTCTGCTTTTATGGAGTAGTATGTTGATAAAATATTGATATTTGTATGAATGCCATCAGCTCCTGACTGGCACAGCTGGAAGGAGTCTCAGAGATGGTCTGGCTGAGCCCCTTTTAACCATGAGGAAGGAGTACAGACCAGAGGAATTAACCCACATGCTTAAGGGTCACAGATAGTCAGGGATGCCTGCCTGGTTTTATTTGGTTACCTTAAGAATATATCTTTGGCCCAAGATACCACAATTATGCTAATGTATTTAACCACATCCCAAATGCCTCTAAATAATAGGAATTTCATCAGTAAGCCAGAAACAGGGAAGTACCTTGCAGTCCTCAACCCAAAGCACTTCTCAGATATTCAAGATCATAGACTGACTTAAAATTGTTTAGTCAATTAAAAAGTTAATCAATAAAGAGACCTCAGATTAAAAGAAAATGAAATATAAAACAAATGGTGAGTAATGAAAACTTTAAAATTTGGTTAATGTTAAAAAATTGGTCTTATGATTATATTAATACAACTTAATATGATGTCAAAAATAGTTCTTAAGAGAGAAGAAATTATGAAAAGCATTAGTAATCTGAGTACAAAGCCTATGAGTCTTTTAACTTGCTGGGGGAGAAGAGGAGGAGGGAAAATTCTCATAGGCGTATCTTTAGATAGTGTTTAATTCTTTGTGGTGATAGAGAAAATAGGATTAAGTGGTTTAAAAGTATGCAGGTAATTGCTATGAGAAATTTGAAATATTACATATTACTTCCAAATAACCAAAGAAATAGAAAAAAGATCCACAAAAGCTTAGATCTCAAGAGGAGAAGGTGTTGGGGAGGGGTGGTACAGAAGCAAAGGAGCAGCCAGAAAGCACAAGATAAGAGGACTCAAAGAGGCCCAGTACTGTATTTTATCCCAGTAGATGTGGATTTGTTGGACGGATTTATTTAAAATGGAAGACTCTCAAATGTAATAAAAAAGCAAAGTCAATGTGAATACCAGAGACCCACTTAAACAAAGTGACATTGAAAAGATAAAGAAATGAACACAGTGGTAGACAGAATGTTACAATGGCCCTGAAGTTCCACACACACATCCTACCCCCAGGTACATGCTGTCCATCAGCAATCCCCAACCTTTTTGGCACCAGGGACTGGTTTCATGGAAGACAATCTTTCCATGGATAGTGGGGGCAGGGGGCAGGAGCGGGGCTCAGATGGTGATGGGGAGTGGCCATAAATACAGATGAAGCTTCGCTAGCTTGCTGTTCACCTCCTGCTGTGTGGCCCAGTTCCTAAAAGGCCACAGACTGCTACTGATCCATGGCCCAGGGCTTGGGGACCGGAGGTGTATATAAATCTCCGGGGATTACATGGTGTGACATGATACAGCTGACTTTAAGGAAGGGGAATTATCCAGATGCACCTGACTTTATTACACAAGCCCTTTAAAAACAGAGAGCTTTCTCTGACTGCTAAGAAGGGGAGGTCAGAGAAGTGTGAAAAGAGGAGTCTCTGCAGTGCCAAGAGGCAGGGGCCCCATGGCCAGGGCCGAGAGCAGTCCCAGGCTGACAGTTGGAAGACAGCAGAAACCTCAGTCCTACAGTAAGGAAATGAGTTCTGCCAACCACCTGACAAAGCTTGGAAGCAGATCTTTTACTATTCCAGCTTCCCATGTGAGGGTGCAACTGAGCAGCACCTTCACTTCAGCCTTATGGGATGCCGAGTGCCAGACTCCTGACCCATGGGAACTGTGAAGGAATAAATTCAGCAGCTAATTAGTGTTGTCACTGAGTTTGTGGTGATTTTCTACACCACCCGAGAAAACGAATATAGAGCTATCACCCACTAGTAAATTCTAATCAGGAAGGTTGGGGTGGTGCTATTAATGTCTCCCAAAATTGGAATTCAAGGCAAAAAGCATTAAATGGGAAAGAGTAGGCTTTTTAATTTAAAAATGAATACCCTATAAGTATATAGAAGTAAACAACACTATGGGGTTAACATAGCCCCAGACCCTGCTTTTAATAAAAACAATTTCAATACTAAGAAGAATAGACATGCTCAGCTGGAGACATTAGCACATATGTAACAGTGCAACAGGTCACACAGATATAAAGTAAGTGGGTTGTGATGATACTTTGGGACAGGATTAATAAATCTTGTTTGGAGGATACTCTTAGGCTGAGGGACTGATCCTCTAGGTGCAGCCACTGTGGGCAGACCTGAAGACCCACAGCTCACTCAGTACAAGAAAAGATCCTTGCAGCTTCCAAACTCCTGGAAGAGGGCAGCCATGTAGATGATCCTGTCCCCTAGACTGAGCTAGCCATTCCTGCAGTAGCCAACAGGTGGTTCTCAATATCCTGTAGTCAGTTCTGCTCAAGTCCACCAGTGTGTGAGCCTGCTTCGTCCAGGTGGGAAAGGGACCTGAACATAAGGATCTATCTTGAATTCCACATTTTACTGTTTCTTCTTCTAGTCCCAGGGCATCTTGTAAGGTTATCATTGAAGTTGATCTTGCTCTCCCATAACTCCATAGTAGGAGAATGTTAGAACAACTCAGGATAGGAAGAGCATATATTCAAGCTGAAGTACAAGATTTTGAATGACTGATGTTCTGGCCCCACAAATATGAAATAATGGAAGTAAATGGCATTTTGTAATCTACAGTGAATATACAGACTTTTTTTCAAAATTTAATAAAACTTAAGGATTTAAGTGTGTATTAGTCCAACATTTTAAAAAACTCATTAAATAATCCAAATTAGAAATTGTACTTTCTTAGATCACAGAGCATCAGAACTAAAACTTAATCACAAAAGTATAAACAAAAGAAGTTCTCTCCTGCATAACTTTGCAGTTACACACTCCTTAGAAAACATTAATGACAATGCTATAAAGCATGTGACCAGGGCTGTTAAGAGAAAGTATCTCATTTTAGAGATTTCCTTATTAAAAAGGTAAGCATAGAAATGATTGAACTAGGGATTCAAAAGTTGAACAAAGAAGACAGTAACAAAAGGAAAATTGGAGTAATAAGAGATAGGAATTAATAAAACTAAAAGGAGAAATGAATGATTTAAACGAAAAGAGCAGAATTAGCAAATTAAAATCCAACTAGCCTGTTTTCTGAAAAAAAGAAAATAAATATAATGCCAAAAAAAAAAAAAAACTGAAAAACCTTCCAACAAGACTATTCAAGGAAAGAAAGGAAAAAGAACAACTATAGAACATCAGGAATGAGAACAGGGATATAATCATTGGTACAGAGGAGACTAAAATTTACAAGGGAAAACTAGTCTAAGTCCTTGGTACTCAAAGTGTGGCCCACAGACCAGCCTCTGTGGTTTCACCTGGGAGATTGTTAGAAATGGATACTCTCAGGCCATACCCTAGACCTAGTGAATCATCTGCATTTTAACAAAATCCCCAAGTGGTTCACGTGTACTTTAAAGTTTGAGTAACATTGCTGTAGATCAGTGGTTCTCAATGTTGGCTTCGCAAAATAATCACTTTCAGAGCTACCAAAAAAAAAAAAAAAAAAAAAACCCACATATTTCTAGAGATTCTAATTTCACTGGCCTGGGCAGTAGAATTTTGGAAGACTACCCAGGTGCCACTAATGTGAAGCCAGAATGGAGAATCACTGCTCTAAATTATTCTATTTGAATACATGTTAAATCTTAATGTAATGGAGAACTTTTCAGAAAAATATACATTTTCTAGGGGAAAGATTAACTGAAAATGTAATACATCAGCTGAGTGAACCATCAGTAGCTCAACCATTAGATACTGGTTGAGAACAACCTCCCCAAAGACAATGAGTTCTACAGCTCCAATGCAGATTATTTCTGGAAGGAACCCACCTTCATCCTAGCCCTCAAAAAATTTCTACAGAGAAATTTTTTAAATTTGAGCAGTTTATATTTAAAAATACTAATTACTTAGGGAAACAAGGCAGTTTAAACAAAAGCCAGAGACAGCAGAACCAGGTCCGTAAAATACATAGACACTCGAATCAATAACTACAGAATAATTTAAAAATTGCTTACTATGTTAAAGAAATAAATGTGAAAATATGAGCAAAGAGCTAACAAATTTAAAAACAAAAAGAACTCATTAAAATGAAATAATAATGTAAATAAAACCCTGCTTACATAGCAGATTAAACACATCTGAAGAGAGAATTAGTATATTGTAAGATGAATTTTTTTAAAAATCTAGAATAAAGTAGGGAGAAACTAAGATGATAATATGAAAGAGAGATTAAGAGTCAGAGAGAGGATACAGCAAGTGGGGCTAGCCAGAGTTCTAGAAAGAAAAAGAAAGACTGCATTAGAGCAATATTTGAAGAGAGATTGATTGAGAATGTCCCATTAAGATTTTCATGAAGCCCAGCAATTCCCAAGCAGGGTATTAAAAAGTAAATTTACCTCTAGACTACTCTTAGGGAAGCTGTGGAACACCAAAGACAACCAGAAGGTCTCAAAAGCAGCCAGAGGTAAAAGACTTACTTCAAAGGAGTAACGATAGCACTGATAGCTGATTGTCAGCAGCAGATCAATAATACCTTAAATGTGTTGAGAGAGATTTCAGAATGAAATTGGTAGGCTTTGATGCTGTATTGGCTATAGGATCAGGAAGGAAGAATGTTAATAATATCTATCAAGTTTCTGAAATACACAGGATGCCTTCATTGAGATTTAAAAAGAAAAATACTAAAAAAGAGCCAGGTTTGAAGAAGAAGTTCATGAATTTGCTTTTGGAAAAGTTGAATTTGAGATGCTTTGAGACATCCAAAAAAAGATAAGGTCCCTTTTTCATTCCATAATCTAGCTTATAATTTCTGTCTTTTCTGAAGACATATTAAAGAAACTTGGTCAAATGTCTTGCTGATATTGAGTCATACTATATCTATCACAATCTCTTGTCCTATCGGAAAGGAAGTTAGTTTGGTGTAAATTGATTTTGAATTGTAACTTAGCCACTTACTGTGTGACTTTGAATATACCATACTCAGTGTTTAAGAACCCAGATTTCTTCATCTATATCATGATAGTAAAATCCTATAGCTCACTGAGGTGTTGTGAGGACTGAAGAAGATGTTATGTCTAAAAAACCCTTTGCTACATAAAATGCTACACAAATAATCATCTGTTAGTAATTCCTAACTCTTAAGAATCCACTCTCCCTCCCCAAAGTACTCATTAGTCACCTGTTTCATTAACTGTTTTCCAGAATTTTATCAGGCATTGATTTTAAACTTTATATTTAAACAGAATCAACCTCCTTCTCTTCTATCTTTTGAAAAGTGGAATGACATTGATCTAATTTAGAACTCTTAAGGCCTAACCTCAGGCAGTGGTTTGTTATCACATTTGCAAATTTTTGGGGGGAGTCCTGGGATATGATTTGGCTCAATTGGCAACTGAAGTCAGTATAAAGTACCTGTCTGCTTTTTTTGTTTTAACTAATTTTATCACTTGTCTTGGGATCCAGTTTCTTATTTTAACTAGAAAATAGTCTCTTCCATAAAGAAGATGAAAGAGAAAAAGATGTTGAAGAGTTTTGATTTTCTCTCTAGCATCTGTTACCTAGCATTTTACCATCTGCCCCAAGCAATGTCACGTATTGTTTCTTATTTCTATTGCCCTAGAACATAATTTCAGACACCATTTAGTTTGAATGTCTTAACTAATTCTGAGATTTTATGTAAATGTTCTTATAGATCCCTGCCATTTAACTTTTATATTCTTTTATCTTTACACTTTTCAAAAATATGAATTCTTCCATCTTTAGTTTGTGCTTTTTAAATATATGGCCTAATTAGAGCAAAGCACTTTGAACATAATAGATAGGTATTCCATGTTTGTTTGCGTGAATGAATGGATAAATGAATAAATCAGAGAATTTTCCATGCAGCCACATTGGTTACTTAAGATACTATCCCCTTTCCTTTTTATCAAAGTCATTGACAATTATATCATCAATTGTTTTTATTTATATATTTTATTCCTTTTTTTTTTTTTTTTTTTTTTTTGAGACAGAGTCTCGCTTTGTTGTCCAGGCTAGAGTGAGTGCCATGGCGTCAGCCTAGCTCACAGCAACCTCAAACTCCTGGGCTTGAGTGATCCTTCTGCCTCAGCCTCCCGAGTAGCTGGGACTACAGGCATGCGCCACCATGCCCGGCTAATTTTTTATATATATATCAGTTGGCCAATTAGTTTCTTTCTATTTATAGTAGAGACGGGGTCTCGCTCTTGCTCAGGCTGGTTTTGAACTCCTGACCTTGAGCAATCCGCCCGCCTCGGCCTCCCAAGAGCTAGGATTACAGGCATGAGCCACAGCGCCCGGCCTTTTTATTCCTTTTTTAAGTTGCATTCCATCATGATTTTGACTTTTCGATAATGCATATATTTTCATATGTTTTAGAAAAATGTACTTTCCTGAGGTCTCTTTATGCATTTGACCTTGGCCAGCTTTTCACGTCTGAACTATTATGAATTCCAAGATGAGAAGATCACTGTCTCTCAAGCTTTCTGTCACTTCAGTGTCACAGTGACTTTTTAAATTTTGGGTATCTGATCTGAGCTATGACAACTGGTATGACTGATTCTCTCTTTCCATTTGGTCTCTCATCCTGAGCTGCTTCACAGCGTAATGGCCTCAGGATTCCAAGAAAAGCATGAGTGTAGGCTGTAAGGGATGTTGAGGTCATGGCTCAGGGTTAGGCTGATAACTCCCTGAGAGGCACCGAGAAGAACTGGTGTCCACTGATGTATTTAATCTACCATATATGCTATTTGTCATCCATTTGCACTTACTTTCCCAACAGTTGTTGATTGTACTGGGCTACATGATACATACATTTAAAATAAGAGCAATGGAATCATCAAGATCTTGGCACTCTCTGTTATTTACCAATTATACCTTTTTGTTTTCAAGTTTAGTGCTCTTAGCAGAAATCCTTTCTCTGGCCCAGTTTAGCATAGAGAGACTGGTTATTAGTGATAAACTCAGTTGACATATTTGGGAAACACTGAATGAGAAACAGTGGCCACATGAGCCCCTTCTTTTACGGAGATAGAACAACAAAGTAGTTGTATCACAGACAGGCCCATTTCACCTGCCAGTGGTCTATATTGCTGTTCTGAATCTGTTTTGTTTACTAATTTTCAAACCTTGATGTGATGTCAGTGTATTACAAGAAAACTCAAACCCCCTGACTTTAGCTTGATGGATGATCTAGAACAGCAATTATTTTTTTAATAGGGCAATGACTTTTATTTTTTATTTCAGCACATTACGGGGGTACAAATGTTTAGGTTACTATTGCCTTTGCCCCACCGAGTCAGAGCTTTAGGTGTGTCCATCCCCCAGATGGTGTGCACTGCACCCATTAGGTTAGAATAGCAACTCTTAATCCTGGCTAAACATTGGAATCACCTAGATAGCTTGGTTGGGCGAAGGGGAGGGAGGTTGATGGAATTCAGTTGGGAGCATTTTTTTAAGCTTCCAAGTAAATCTAAAGTGCATTCAGAATAGAGAAGCACTACTTTAAAACAGGGGTTGGCAAATTTTTTCTGTAAAGGGCCAGATAATTATTGTAGGTTTTGTAGCTCTCTGTTGGAACTGCTCAATTTCTGTCTTTGTGTTACAAAAGAAGCTGTAGATCATATCTAAACTAATGAGCATAGCCATCTTTCATGGACATTAAACTTTATTTATGGACATTAAATTTGAATTTCATGTAACTTTCACATCATATTATTCTTTTGGGGTTTTTTCCCCAACCACTTAAATATGTAAAAATCATTCTCAGCTAATGGGCTGTACAAAAACAGGCGGTGGGCATGATTTAGTCCACGGGTCTAGTGTGCTGACCCCCTATTCCAGAGCACTCTGACAAAGGGCTCTGCTTCCACCGAAACTTCTCTCACGGTGTGGGAAGAGGTTTTCATCACCATCTTTGAAACATTGTCAGTTTTTAGTCACTCTGATGTTTTTCTTTTTAAACAGCTTTATTATGATATAATGTACATAGCATACATTTAACCCATTTTAAGTATACAATTCAATGATTTCTAGTAAATTTAAACAGTTATGCAATCATTGCCACAATCCAGTTTTAGAAAATTTTCATTATCCTCAAAAGATTTGCATTTGGTGTCTTCTCACCCTAGCCCCAGGTAACCACTAATCTGCTTATTTTCTCTGTAGATTTGCCTTTTCTGGACATTTCATATATAGAGAATCATATAATATGCCATCTTTTGCACATGGCTTCCTTCACTTAGCATGTTGTTCCTGAATTCATCTATGTTGTAGCATATATGATTTATTTATTTCCTTTTGTTGCTACATAGTATTCTATTTCGTGGATGTTCCTAATTTTTATTTATCCCTTCACTCAATGGATTGTTTCCACTCCTTAGCTACTAATGAATAATGCTGCTGAGAAGAAATTTTCTTCCATTCCTGGTTTGTTGAGAGCTCTTGTTATAAAAGCATGCAGGATTTTGTGAAATGTGTTTTCTGTACCTATAAAAATGATTTTTTGTCCTTTTTTCACTAATATGGTATATCGCATTAATTGATTCTTAATTGTTATAAATCCCACTTAATCATGGTATATAATCCTTTCTGTATTTTCCTGAGTTTGTTTTATAATATTTGTTAGGGATTTTGGGGTCTGTGTTCCTGAGGTGGTTTTCTTAAAGTATGAAATCTTTGTATAGATTTGATATCAAAGTGATACTGACTTCATACAATACACTGTGAAGTGTGTTTGTTCTTGATGAGTTTGTGAAGGATTTGATAGCAGTGATTTCTACCATTCTTTGTTTCTCTGGGAATGTTTTTGTTTTGCCTTTAATTTCAAAAGATAGTTTTGCTGGATATAGCATTATTGGTTGACAGGAAAGTAGGAATAGCTAGGGACTTTCCAGTCTCTCCTGACTGTGCGTGCAGCCTTCCGCATGTGCACAGCCTCCCAGACCCCCAGGAACATATGGGAGCTTGTCAGGGTCCACCACAGCTGTTTCATTGCTGTGGTGGACCCAGACATGCTTGTTAAACTCCTGGCTTGTCTGTAGGTTGGTGGTCCCAAGTAGGACCACAGCTTCATTGTCTTTCCCCGTTCTTTTGCCTCTGGGGCCGCTGCTATTTCTGACAATGGCCAAGGGCATGAGCTTTTGCTGTGCTCTGCTTTCCATCAAATTGGCTTCCTTCTGCAGTGAAACTGCAGGTTTTTAGGCTTGCCTCACCCTGGTAGAACTACCAGCAGGCAGGTGTGTATGTGTGCGGGGTGTGAGGTAAGGGGAACAGTCCCATGTGAAAACCCCCACAGACTCCAGCCAAGGCTCAGTAGTTCTACTTGAATTAAATGCTTTTTGATTTGTTTGGGCCTTTGGTCCATTTCCAGAGTCCTGAAAGCATTGTTTCTGACAATTTTTCAGTTGTATTGTCACTTTTTGGAGTGAGAATTTGCAGAGTTTTTTCCCTCTGCCATTACAGATAATCTGCACTATGGTGTTTTTAATTCATTGATTAATCCCTCTATTCTTAGGAAGCTTATGGAAAACCAATTTTTCTTCTTGTTACCACTAATAAAATCTGCAGCAGGCTTATCAGCTCAAGAAAACTTACTATATCTTAGTTTATGATATTCAAAAGTATCACAAAAACAGCAAGTAGATTTGTGTGCAGAAATGAAAAGCTTAAGTATTAAACAATTAAGTATTATTAAATATTATATAAGTATTATAGGTTGAATGACTGATAGCAGAGTTCAAAAGATGGATGTCTAGAATAGTTTTCCTTCCAGGTGGCAGTGCTCCTATCTGGTACCATGGTTGGTATTTCCTTATCAACTTAGTGCAGAGATAAAGAGTTAATTCCTGTGCTCTCTAATACCCTTATATAAAGAGGTTGAATTGAGCACTTACGATGCTAGCTACAAAAAGTAGGGGTAAAAGACTGCTTATTGGGTATAGTAGATAAAGAAAGAACTGGCATCAGCTTTCTGAGCTTTCACACAACTCCCATTCCCTCTTCTCTTGGTCTTGGCATTATCACTGCCATTACTGGCTTTGGGAACATCATAAGAGTTGGTGGGTTTCAGTCTTAGAAATCAGTGAGCAGTGAAAACCAGTAGTCTCACCTCCTGACTCCTGTTCAGTCTGTTTATAGTGTTTCTCTTTCTCTCGTTCTTTCCTGCACCTCCCCAAAGCCTGTCACATCCAAAGTGGGAATCAACTCTCATTGAGCATTTATTCCTGACACCTTCTTATAAAAAGCATGAGCCCAGTTAATAATAAAGCAATTGTTTAATTTTGCTTGGGGAGGCAAAGTTTAGCAGTAGCATACAGAAAACTGTTCCTGCTGACAATTATGGTTGTTCTTTTTCCTTTTTTCCCTAATTACAACATTTATAGTTTATCAACAGATTGACATGTTCTCCTTTCCTCATCCATGAAAACTTTAGAAAACTTAAAAAAAAAAATCCATGCAGCTTTGCAGAGAAATAATAGCATATGAAGACAGCATTATTCTTACAGTTAAACAAGTATGACTAGCTTATAAATCAGAGCAATGCTATTGGCACCATATACATATGTTGGGTATTTCTTTTTTGGCAAAGTTACAACTTAAAGGAATTGAGTATTCTGGATCACCATGTGGCAGTTTAGCCATAACAGGTTGCTAATGAGGGAATCAAGACAGAGGCAGACGTTGCCTCAAATGTGGGCTTACATAAGCCACTTTAGTCAGTGCTGGTTTTAAACAATTGCATTTCTTAGGAAGCACATTGTACACTGGATCTTCCTTCTGAAAATCGCTGCCTCCCCCTCATGAGGGGTGTGCTGTAGAGACAGGAACCTCATGGTGAGGAGAAGTGTAACTTTGATTGTTGCTGCTCTTTTAATGTCATGCTAAATGGAATGGCACTTTGCAATCTCTCCACCACAGCAGTTTCCTCTTCTCATTCAAATCTGAGCATACAAACGTTTCCCTAACTACTGTTTGAATCCAAAATGTTTATCTGGCAGACCTGTGCAAGTTGAATTCTGGAAGGAAATCTCACTTAAAAAAAAAAAAACGTCTTAGAACATTGTGTCCAGGGTTGAAATCAAGGACCAAGTTTCCCATGCATGTTGTTTTCCAGGCAAAATTTCCTTGAGCTTTTTGCTGGAGAAGCTAGGATGGTGCTTGTGGATGGAGAGGAAATGGTAGCAGCAGACCTAGAGAGCAAAGAGACGCACACATATTTTCCTGACAATAGCGACTTTATTCATTTATACTTCAATCTCACTTTAGAAATGATCTGAAGGGGCTTACTGCTGTCATCATAATTCAACTTAGACAAGGCAAAGGGAGTATGAGCAGAGAAACAAGAACAGATCAACTAATGTAACTCTAAAGTGAATCAATGGAGATTCCCACCATTCAAGTCCTGTTTTCCTCTGGTGTTCTGGAAGTCCAACCAGGAAAGGAACATGTTGGGTCTGGATGGTTGAGGCCCAAGGGTCAGGCACTGGCTTTGAAGGACAAGATCAGCTACACTGCCCTCATTTCCTGGCCACACTCTCTGGAAAACCCCAGATTTGGATGTTGGACAAATGCTTCCATTTCTAGTTGAGGTATCTAATGTCAGAGGACCACAAAAGTGCATCGCTGAGTCCTGAAATACATCACGTCTACTCTTGAAATTAGCTCTCTTAACAAGACACATTTTCCTATTCTGCAGTGAGAAATCTGCTTCTCCTTATAGCAGTCAGTCTTGCATTAGGGCCTTTAGGTCAACGAGTGGGAAATTAAAGGGAATTAAAGGCAAGCGTTTCAGGTAGGTCCGGAGCTTAAGGGTATTTGGTGGCAGATTGAGTGAGTGGAGCAGCAGGGCTAAAACGGTCACTGTATGATTCTGTTTCATGAACAGAGGATGAATGGCCTTTCTTAAAAGATTTTCTAAGGCAAATTAAGAGCAGGGTAGTGTAGCATGGTAATCGAGACTCAGATTTCTTAAGGCAAATTAAGAGCAGGGTAGCGTAGCATGATAATCAATGTCTTGATGTCTAACCCCTGAATTCATCTGGGTTCAAACTGCACGTCCACCATTTCTTTTTAGCTGTATGACCTTGAACAAGTGGCTTGATTTCTCAGAGCCTCAGTTTGCCCATTTGTAAAATGGTTATAACAACACCACACGTCCCAGGGTGATTAGGAGGGAAAGTGAAATTATGCATATGAACAATTTAGGCCTCACCTGACAGACATGGTAATCCCTCAGTAAGTAAATGTCATTGTTTGTTGTGTCTAAATTCCTGAGCCTGTTGTTGTCGTCATATTCTAACTCTGCACTGTCATTGTTTAAGGAACTGAGTGACTGTTGAAAGGAAGGAAATTTCCTGTCAACCAGCTGGAAAATATTCTGGAGGTGGGGAAGGACCCAGAAACACTAATGGCTACCTGTTCTCTGGGCTGCAGCATTTTTGCTTGTCAATGAAGTGATTAAAATCAATGATCTGTAATGTTAGTTCTCATGTGGAAATTCCCTGTGGGAAAGAAGGTTTGCTTGTCCAGAGATACACATCTTCCCTGAAAAGGGCCTCAATTGCATTGCAGAAGGAGGGAGTTTGAGAGCTCTGGTGCAGTTACCCCTACAGAAGGCACAGGTGCAGAGTGACCCCCACCTGCGGCCTTTCCAGGACTTGCATGAGGGAGCAAAGGCATCACTCTGCCTGGGGAAATTGAGGCCTCGTGTTAGAGCCCTACGTTGCTGAGTGTGGGCCGTGTCTCAGAATCACTGTGTAGGAAGATGGAAGAAAATCTGCCAGCCCATTTTTTGGCCAAGAGGCTGGATATAGAAGCCAAAAATTACTTGTAAGTTTCTGTGTTAGAACGGTAGAATTATGCATAATTGATTTTTATATTTTCCAGTTTAGTTCTATATTATACATTTATCATAACTCAGTATTATGAGAGAATGCAGGCAGAAGACAAAGCAACAGTAAATTAATAAAATTATGTGCAAATAATAGGATCACTCATGTATGAGAGGGGCCTTATATCATTTACAGAAATGTAAACACAAACTTTGTGTTATAAAGAGCCTGGATTTGAATCCAGTGTTAGCACGCTCTGAGTGACCCAAGGCTAGGACGTATGGTCTCTTTGTCTAGAAAATGGGCAGTGCTTACCTGATTTGGCAGCTGTGCAGATTAAATGAGATGGCAGGTGTGCCTTTGCCTGGGAAAGTCAGCTTCTGTACCTTGTCTCCATCAGGGGTGTGTTTGATGATGGGAGGAATGAGCTTATGAACAGTTCAAGACTGATGTTCGAAGTGTTAGAATGTTAGGAGTGGAGAAAACATTCACTTTGTTTTCAATTCAGCCTATCTGATTTCTTTCTTTCCATCCATCCCTCCCTCTCTCCCTCCCCTTATCTTTTCATATATGTATGCATTCATCCACTTATCCCTTCATCCGATTTTTATTGAGTATCCTCAAGTGTGCAAGGTACTATTGATGCAAAGATGAATAAAACAGCCGATGTTGTTTTGGGATTAGTGAATTCACATGTAAATACAGGATGGTACCTTGCTTCTCAGGTACTCTCTTGTGTGTTGATATTTAAATATAAAAACATGATCACATAAACATAAAGCTTAGTCCTTCAATCAAATATACCAGAAGTTTGATATTCTACATGTGCCCAAAGTTAAATATTAATGTATATGTGAACATGTGTATATTTATATTTCTGTTAATGACTTATTTGTATTAAAGGTAAAGCAATACTTTTCCATTTGATCTTGCTCATTGTGTACTGCTTATTTTACCAAAAAATCTGAATATTCATATTATATACTGGAACCCTGTATCTTCAAAGATCAGTTATTTTAGAATTATGTTTAAGATGGAGAATAGTCTGGAAGGATTATATGTCTAGGCAATTACATTATTATTCATAATTTTAAAACTCAGTATTAAAATAGTTTAGTGTCTTTTATTTCCTTTGCGCTATGTGAGGCAGTATATGGTGCTGAAGAACTCTTAATATTTGAGATTTCTTCTTTAGCTGTGCACTTAAATTCATTTTTTGTTTTAGTGCCTGACATTTTACCCAAGCGTACCACCTGGTGCATTTGAAATAGGAAAATATTTACTTTCATCCTCTTTAGCTTTCTTTTCTTTGATTAATTTTCAGCTCTTAGTGTTATGAGCAACTTGGATTCTATTGTTTGTTTTATTTCAGAAAAAAAACCTTTCATTTTACTATTTCCAAAATATTTTAAGTAGTATGAAGAGTTTAAAATGGTATTCATGATAGTACAGCAGGTAAGAAATTGCTGCCATGTGTTTTGAACCAAAAGACAGTAAGATATTATGGTTTGGACCATTCAATAAAGAGACTTGAGGCATGGAGCCCCTCACGACTGTTTGTCATTACAGCCTGAAAGTGACAACTCACTTCTCTGTTTTCTAAGAGCCTATTCTATTAGTTATTAGGTTGTTACAGATAAATACTTAACGTCTGTCAAAGTCTTTGCTCCCCTCTTTAAAAACTCAACACAGGTTGATTTTAGCTCATGGCAAAGTCTTATTTAGATGTTAAACGCAGACACAATCACTCTGCAGGCTGGCTGCAATGCTGTTTATAAAAATCCTTGTGTCAGGGTCCAACTAAAACATCATCCAGAAGAGGTTCTGGCTTTTCAAGAAATTGTCAGGAATCTTTGAAAAACTTGGAATTTCATACTGCTTTGGAGCACACCATAGACTGTAGTAGAATTTCATCACAGTTTTTTATGAGAGATGACAATTTTTGAAGATGCTTAAAACTTTTCTTAAAAATCTTCATTTACTATATGTATTCATCTGATCATAACTGCTTGGAGAATCATGGTAAGAACAAATATCTTGGGTCATTTTGATATAGACATTTTCTAGTTTTGAGAAGAAAAAGGGCAGGTGTATTTGTTAATTATGGTAATAAGTTTAAAAACTCATGATGTTTTAACACTATAGCCTTTGAAACACTATGGATTTTAAAATTATAATAAAATTCATATTTGCCACTAAGTCTATAAAATTATAATAAAATTCATATTTGCCACAGAATAATAGTTTGATAAAGTATTTTATGTACAGGTGCAAAGTTAGCAGAAGTTATTTTTTGTAATTTGTTTTTTATGTCTTCCCATAAATCCCATAAGTGTACATATTACCTATTAAATTGTTATGACCCAACTGGATTTTACTTTTTTTATGTACGTATTTGTGGATCCCAGAAGCCTCCAGGTGTGCTTATTAGATGATTTCATTATACATTCCTTAAGACCATTTTCTGGTAGTCACATAACTCTGAATTGCTTTAAAAGAAAAAACAAAAAGCATTTTATAGAACTAAATGTGATTTCTCTCAATTTAAAATTTGCACTTTTCCTGAATGGAGCTGCTTGATGATTTTCCGTGTCATTTCTACTCCTGAATTAGTATAGCTTTATTATTAATTATAGCAATTAAGAATATATTTAAAATCTCAATTCTTTGATCTTCCCAGTAGATATTTGTATTGGTCAGGGTGAAACAGAGAAACAGAAGCAGTAGGAGATACATATTAAGAGATGTATTGTAAGGAACTGATTTACTTCACTATGGGGTTGGCCAGGCAAGGCTGAAATCCATAGGGCAGGCCATTAGGAAGGGCAGGTTGGAACATTCGGGCATGAACCAAGGCTGCACTCCCAGGTGGAATTTCTTCTTTCTCAGGGAAGTCTCAGTTCTGTTCTTATGGCCTTTCATCTGACTGAATCAAGCCCACCCAGATTATCTAAAAATAAACTCTGTTACTTATAGTCAACTGATTATAGACTTTAATCACAAAATATCTTCACAGCAACACCTAGCTTAGTGTTTGAAAAACTAGAGACCATAGCCTTGCCAAGTTAACACTTAAGATTGACCATCACAGCATTTAAATGCAAAACATTTCAAAATCAGCAAAACAATACAGATTAATGCCAAATTAGGTTTGTTTGGTATCAGTTGAAAGCAGTTGTTCCTTTAGTTGTTGCAATGAAATTGCACATTGTGAAAGTAAATGTTCAAGTCCTTCTTACCTTGGCTGGGGGAAAGGACATTAGAAAGATGATATATTTGGCTGTCACAGAGCTGCTCTGTCCTGTAGCTAAGTCTGGCAGGTGGCTGGATAGTTCCAGGATTTCAGGGTAAGACCACCCCCGCATGTTCTGTCATCTCTCCAGCTCCTCAGAACCAGCCTTTCTGAAGGGCTGTGTCTAATAAGTTGAGAGGGCTTTCCTTGGCTCCTCAGAGTGCATCCATTGCCAAGTGATTATCGAATGCAGCTGGGCTTAAGCCCAGACACTTTAGAAGCCAGGGGAGGGCACCCAGAGTTTTACCAAGAATACAGAAGATATTGAAGGAGAGGTTCTCCAACACTTACCAGAAAAGGGGTTTCAGATACTGTGCATTTGAAAATACTGAAAGACCACTTAGTTGTTTACTTCTGCTCCATCTTCAAGAATAAAAGCTTCTTAAAGGCACAGACTGTACATCCTCAGAGCAAGCCGCAGTGACTAGCACAGGTATCAGTTAGGGTCCCAAAAGGAAATGGTACACCCAAATTAGGATAATTTGAGGAGGGGTTAACAAAAAAGTCCTGTTTATAAAGGAGTGAACAGGCTCTAGGGAAACCTCAAATGATACTATAGTACTCTGTAGCCATTCTTATCCTTAATCTCAGGGGTTAGGGGAGGGAGAGGTTACTAGAAGCCTGGAAAGAAAGTCTGGGACAGAGGGCTGCCCTCAACAGTGCTGTGATGTTTGGTTAAGGGATGAAAACTGTCCTCTTGAGAAGGAGCTGGGGAAAAAGAAATACAGTACCCTGCCCCTAAAAGTGCACCTCCCTCTCTCCCCCCAGTCACCTGCTGGGGTTCCCCAATGGCTGAACCCACCAAAAATCAGAGAGCCAGGAGTCTGCTGGAGTGATTCCCCCCATGTCAGCCAGCTGGAAGGCATTGTGGAGATTGGATCCACAGGAGTGAGCCCCCCATTCATGTAACACAGCAATTCCAGGTGTGCGAACTCGAACACGCTATGTAATTGCTCTGAACTTTAGTTTCCTCACCTTAAAATGGTATAATCATAGTTATATGGCTGGGTTACTTAGGGGCAAATAGTATATGTAAATTACTTTGGATGATAGATGGCATTCAGTACAATAGTTGCTATTGTTATTCTAATTGTCACCACTATTATCTCAACTAATTCATAACATAGATATGAGGTTCACTTGCCGATAGAGAAAAGAGGTAAGAGATTCAAAGAAGCATTTTAAACTGTTTCAGGATGACTGTAGCATCTTACATATATATGTATATGCATAGATATGTGTGTGTGTCAACCTAAACTCTGATCATGAATAAGACAAAACTCTCGTCTTCTCCGGGTGTTCCTTATGGCCATACATTTCCACTTTTTCCTACCTGCCAGGGATAAAAAAGAAAATCAGTGAACTACCTCAATTTGAATTCCATTCTCGTCCTACCTACCTCATGGTGGAGATTTCAGTGACAGAGAAAATGGCCAAAAGACCTAGGATCAGCGGGAATAAATTGTGACTAACACACATTACCTGACTTCACAATTACTACAATTTGATTTCATAAAAACTGTGTGAGGCAGATAATAACATTGTGAAGTAGTAAATGTGTCTACGTCTGTAATTTATTTTATTTAGGATTACATAAGGAGGGTTTATAGATATGTAGGGGAGAAAAATTTCTTAACCTTCATAATTCATAGTTGGAACAGATGCCTATAACAACAAAACAACAAAAAATAGATTAACAAGAGAAAAACGAAATTGGTTAACATGTATATTTCATATATACATGAGAGATACTCAGGGAAAGAGGAATTATCAAAGAGGTGGCTTTGAAGTTATATAGCAATTTCAACAAAAAACAATACATTTTTAGCGAAGTAACAAGACAAAGGAAAAGGTCGCTTGTGGGGCAGCAACTTGTGGGAATGCAAAAAATGAAAGATAAAAGATGATTGGTAAAGCTTGTTCCTGTAGATTCCTCTGGTGCCATCTCTAAGTCAGGAATGGTCTAAACCTGTCTTCAGTGGTTACCCTGTGTTCTCCTGTGCAGAAAGGGAAAGGGGATAGCTTCGGTCTCTCTCAATTTATGTTTTGATTTTAGGCACATAGAGGGAGGGCAGAGAGCTTTGGTGCATCTGCTTCTTATTTACCTTCAGCTCAACAGTCCTTATGTTATAAAGAGACATATTTGGGGGTGACATGTTATGATTTGCCACAGATATAATAGTATCTAGATAGATAGTAGACATTGCTATGCTCCATTTAAAAATACAATTAGATCATAAGTCAAATAGAAAGCCAGATGGAAACATCTTAAAAATTCATCTTGGAGAAGATTCAAAAGTTATCTGTTGTCTTTGCATGTAAGAAATCTGTAACTTCAAGCTCCTGGGGACACCAGCAATAGCGCACTGATTTTGAATGAAATTCTTACTCATTCCTTATGACAGGCACCTCATGCCATCTGCATGGATGAGACTCCTGGCTGTGAATAAAACCAGGTCGGAGGTTTTGCTACAGTTTATCATATTACACCTATGAATGATTCATGTGCCATCTGTTGACCATAAAGCCAGTTAAGGAATTCTAATAAATGCATGATTTCCACTTCCGAGAGTAAAGCAGAATTGACATTTACAACCTTCCTGAGCAATAAAATGCCAGTAAAAATATAACTGACAGTTATGGGTCTTTGCTATTCCTAAGCATTAATCACCTTAAAGCACAGTATCCGGTATCTGCATTGCTATGACTATGAGCTACAAAATGCTGGCACCATGTTAAACTGCAATTACTTCTTATAATATCTTATATTCACATGAGCAAGACTTAATGACTCACAAAGACAATTTGGAATAAATACAGATATTCACCCTAGAATTTTCTCTTTCAATGGCAATAATTATTAACAACAGTGGTTTCTTCTCTGAGGTAGTGATTTTTGGCAGTTTAGTTCTTATTCAGAGTGTACTGAAGATGTGATTATTATCAGTACCTCTGTTCTTCCCAGTATGCAATTATTTGCATATTAATTTAACTGTTTTATTGGATGAAAATAGAGCCATACCAGCAGAGAGATATAATTTTAAAGTATCAGTGACACAAAATAATTTTAACGTGAAGCTGAACTTTATTATGATTCTGAATTACTTTTAAAAATCATAAATATCATTTTTTTGTGATTCCAGATTATGCTGAACAAAATAAGGAAATAAATATGCTCTAAAAAGTATCAAGTCCCAATCAGATTCTTGTTATTTTGATATTCTTGTTTTGAACCTTCTCAACATCATTTGACACAAGGACATGTTCTGATTGCCCTTTGGCAGATGGAAATGAGAACACATGGGAAGCTCACGCAGATGAATTAGGAAACAGAGACAGGTGTTGTACTTGCTTGTCAGTTGCTGCTTTTCCTCCTTTCAGTTTTCTCCTCTGAAACAAGGAAATGGGTCCTTCTTTTCATAGGAGCAGTAGAGCTAGATTACATTGGTGGGCATCTCCTTTAGACCAGAAAAAAAAAAAAAAATCCATGCCCTGCAGATCTTAATCTTCTCTCCCCATTCAACTGATTCATGTGACCCTGTTTATCATACTGTCTTTGTATTTTGGAAGTAAAGATAATAAAATGCATATATATAGTAAGACTAATTTTGTAAACACACAGAGAGTACGTATATGTATTTTTGTATTGAGTTTTGCAAAGGTCTGCAGGGACTATTCCTAAATATTAAAAATGATTATTCTGGGTAATTTTTGTTTGCTCACTTGTACTTTATTTGCCAAATTTCCTTTAATCATAAAATAGTTTATTTTGTTTTTTAAAAAGGTGGCAGTAAGTAAAAGTGCTTACTTCCCTCCTCACCTTATCTACTAAGGAGTACATCCAAAGAAAACACTCTGGAAGTACCAGAGGAGGCGTGAATTAAGGGGAGTCCCTGCCAAGGCCTGGGAGGCCTAAGGAGGGCAGATCCTTCGGGCCAGGCTTTGGCTTAGTCAGCACTCTGAGAACAGATCATTCAGGGGAAGGAATGGGGAGGGGTCACCTAAACCAGGCCCCCAGAAACTTACAGGTAAGTTATACAACCTCCCCATTGACAATGGCATCGTTAACACTTCTTGGACAACTATGCTCCTGACAAGGTGCATTCTCTGCTCTACTAGACCCCAACCTGACATTTGTTCAGTGCACAGAGAGCCAAGGTGGGGCTCGCTCTCACAGGCTGGACCACCTTTAGCACCCACCTCCATGGGAGGGAAGTACTGCCTCTATTAAAAGTGTTTGGCATGGTGACTTTGGGTTAAACACAGCTAGGATGAAGCTGGTCTTGTGCAGTGGAGTTCTGCATAAAACTTATTGAGAGGATGGAGCAAGTGAGCACATGGAGAGAATCAAATCTGCAAACCTTAAGGCTGTTTAATTTCTAGATCAACCTTTAGTTTTCTATCCTGTGCATCTTCTTCTTCGTTCTTCTTTTTCTGTGCATCCTCTGATCTCTTCCTTTGTTCTTTCTTCAGACCCAACCTTCCAGGTCTCTTATATATAAAAATCTTTCTCTCCTCTTTCCTAGGTCATCACCTGCTACTAGAGGGTCCAGCTTTCCCCTCCTTTGGGTTTGTACAGGAATTCCTCCATTCATCAATGTCTGTGGACCCCCTATATATATGTGTGTGTCTGAGGTATTGGGCAGGGTAGATGTCCTCAGGGATCCATAAAATAACTCCATCTGTTACCCCAAATGGCTCTCCAAGCCTCATCTCAACAGGATGCTTTAGAGAAGAGTTCATTACCTACTTAGAACTGCTACCCTTAGTCCTTCAGGTGTGGTTCTAGAGCCAGGCTTCGAACCATGTTGCTCCTGATGAGGGCTAGTCCCCTTTGATGCCCTTGAACTGAGACCTGGGATGGCATACAGTGCACTCATGAAATTAGCAATGGCTATCGTAGTCCTCAAGCATAAAAAGAGAAATTCAGACAAGCTGTATTTTGTGCATTGGTGTATATCAGACCCATGTAACACTGGGGGTTTTATGCTGCCCGGATAGGGTGCTGGTATGAAGTTCTGAACAGGTTTGAGATGTGAAGGTTACCAGGGGGTGATGAGCACTGCGGAGGGTGGTAGGTGTCTTCCACAGCAGTCTGTCTGCCTGCCTGTCATTACGTGACCTTGGGGCAGAGTGAGTTGCAGCCCCTCCCTGATTAAATGCATGCTCTCTCACATTGTAAACACATGGACTCAATGTTCTGCCTAGGATTATGATTCCTCAGTGCCATATGTTTGTGTTGACATGAACAGTCTTCCCAGAAATTTGGTGTAAGCCTGGCTATGTACTGATTGGGAACAGGACTTATTAAGATCACCAAGAAATCAGTTCAGACTACAGCTTTGATCACACCATTAAATGTGAGTTTAGTGCTCTAATCTGGGTGGCTACTTCCATAATCTTGCTAAAGATGTTTGTTTGGGAAAAAAAAAAAAGTGCTTCACAATTTATCTATGTGTTTTACTGAAGTTTGTCTTGAATTTTTAAAAATGTTACTAGCTATATCACCTAGACCCACAACTTCTTTTATGGTCTAAGTTGTAGAATTTTTCCACTTTCAATATGGTATTTGATGTAGGAGTTGCTTATTTTCCCACGTTTGAAAAATTATATAGGAGGAAATTTCACAGAGGGTTGGGAAGCCCCTTTATAGAAATGTCTGATGGGCTTCATTGTGCACTAATGTTGACAGTTGAATGAAAATAATGACTTGATAGCTGTGGAATGCTAAGTCCTAAAGTTTTTCACACAGTAGAGCTGTGTGAAGCACTCAAACCAGATTTTTTTTTTTTTTTTTTTTACAAATGGGATCTTGCTACATTGCTCAGGTTGGTGTTGAACTCCTGGGCTCAAGTGATTGCCCCACCTCAACCTCCCTAGTGGCTGGGACTGCAGGTGTGCACCAACACGCCCATCTTTCAACCCAGATTTTAATGAGTTTGTCTCTCATAGGATTTTCAGTGTTTTAGTAATTAAAACCAAGTAGCTGGTGTGGCAGATACGGTCAGATGAACCACCTTTCGGTCACACAATCACTGGAGGATGCAGGCAACATTTGATTTCGTGGCATTTAATAGGTAATTTTAAAATGGCAAGTAAATCGGCAATTGATTATTTTTTTCACGAACACAGCAACCACATACATACTCTGTCACCTTTAAATAGCATCGACACGATACTTTCATAATGAAAAATAAAGCCAGTGGTGAAAAGATCTTTTTCCAAGATCTGTTTAAGTCATTCAGTGAATGTGGTTGCTGTATTTGGTGGGCACAGGATTTCACGCTGCAATGGGGAAGGCAGGAATTAGCTGAAGAGTCGCAGAAATAAGTGTAAAAGTATAACTGCAACACAGTGTGTGAAGGAGAAGGGTCAGAATGCTGCTTAGATCAGGTTCTCTAGAATAGGGGTCCTCAAACTTTTTAAACAGGGGGCCAGTTCACTGTCCCTCAGACCATTGGAGGGCTGGACTATAGTTTACAACAATCTATGAACAAATTCCTATGCACACTGCACATATCTTATTTTGAAGTAAAAAAAAAAAAAAAAAAAAAACGGGCAAAAACGCCCGCATGTGGCCCGCGGGCCATAGTTTGAGGACGCCTACTCTAGAAGCAAAGCCTGAGACAGGGATCAGATGTATATGATTTACTGTAAGAATGTTCTCAAGGGAAGGGGAGTGTCTGAAGCAGGGTAGGGCAGGGCAGTAATGTGGTCTCAGACGCACTGAGCTTCACTCCAACCCCATGGGGAGCCCTGGGGCACCACAGCGTTGTCCCACCTTAAGGCAAAGGGCTGGCCTTTTGTAGCTGTTCCCGAATGCCAACCAAGCATGAACCAGGGTTAACCAGGATCACTTGGGATGGGTTGGTATGACCCCTGGGCAGAGAGACTCTCATAAGGCCAAGGGCAGTTTTTCAGAGAAGGGGAACAGCAACTGAGAGAATGGGTGCATCAAGGTGTAAGGAGCTCTGGGTGTGGCACCAACGCCATTCATTATAGATGCTAAGAGAACAGATAACACAATGTTCTTCTTTGTTCACAACCCTCCAGTGACCTTGCATGTCACTCAGAATAAGACCCAAATGCCTGAAAAGGACTGCAAAGCCTGGTGGGATCTGGTGCCTGGTCTGATCTCATATCATGGGTGCCTTTGGATCAATGCTCGTTGCTCAGTCTAAGACTCATTGCTGCATTAATTGCCTCGTCCTGGCTCGATTTCCAGTTACGTTTTCTACATAAACAGCATTGTGTATTTTGGACGTGTTATCAGTGTATGTTGGAGCACTCACATTTCTTGTCTTACATTTTTATTCAAAAGATCTGTAAGTGCCTGGAGTAGTCAAATTCATAGAGGCAGAAAGTAGAACGGTGGTTGCCAGGGCTGAGAGGAAGGAGGAGTGGGGAGTTATTGTTTAATAGGTGCAGAGTTTTAGTTTTACAGGATGCGATGAGTTATGAAGATGGATGGTGGTGATGCTTGCACAACAATATGAATGTCCTAGATGCCATACATAGAATTGTACACTTAAAAAGAGTTCAGATGGTAAATTTTATGTGTATTTTACCAAATTTATAAAAAATCTGTAAGTGTTACAGAATTTTACTTTAAGTTTAAACTTGACTTATGGTATGACTTTTGAAATCTTTTTTTTTTCTTTACCAAATGTAATCAGAAGTACTGTCCCCATTTGAAATTGGCCCAGAATTGAAGATAAAAGAAAAAAAAAAGAGATTATTTGAGGTCATTTTTTTTTTTTAATTTCACATAAAAAAGATTGCTTACATACAAGTGGATCTACCATTTGATCCAGCAATCCCATTACTGGGCATCTACCCAAATGATCCAATGACACTCTACAAAAGAGACACCTGTACTCGAATGTTTATAGCAGCACAATTCATAATTGCAAGGCTGTGGAAACAGCCCAAGTGCCCATCAATCCAAGAATGGATTAATAAAATGTGGTATATGTATACCATGGAGTACTATTCAGCTCTAAGAAACAACGGTGATATAGCACATCTTATATTTTCCTGGTTAGAGCTGGAACCCATACTACTAAGTGAAGTATCCCAAGAATGGAAAAACAAGCACCAGATATACTCACCAGCAAACTGGTATTAACTGAGCAGCACCTAAGTGGACACATAGGTACTACAGTAATCGGGTATTGGGCAGGGGGGAGGTGGGAAGGGGGCGGGTATATGCTTACATAATGAATGAGATGTGCACCATCTGGGGGATGGTCATGCTGGAAACTCAGACTTGTGGAAGCAGGGGGGAAAGGGCATTTATTGAAACCTTAAAATTTGTATCCCCATAATATGGCGAAATAAATTAAAAAAAAAGATTGCTTAATACAGTGGCCCTCCTTATCTGGGCTATAGTCTTACCTGTTAACATTGCCTTTCTTTCTATATTCAGGTTCGTCTCTTAGATGTCTCTGCTGTCCGGGCTATTTTCACAAATTTTTTCAATATTAATACTTCTTTTTATTATTTGATATCTATTAACTTTTTTCTCCTTACATTCTTCCCTTTTTTATGTTCTATTTTAGCACTTGGGGTCTCATTATAGCAAATCAAGGGAGGGTATGGCAATCTGGTTCTTTGTCAAAACGACAGCTGCCTCCTGCATGGCCTGGCACTGTGGGAGACCATTACTATGCACGCTGTTGGGGTCTTGGTTCAGAAAGACCCTCTGTTGATGACATTGTGATCCTCCCTTTGAGATGTTTTGAATTGTTTTCATTGTTAGCCTGGCTGCTAGATCTGAAACACTGCCAAGTTCCTGAAGAGACAATTTTATCTGCCAGATTTCTTCCAATTGCAGGAGCATATGTTATGTGTAAGACATATAGCTAAGGGCTAATTTAATGCTGGGGGTTAGAACACACCGGCGAATGTTCATGGAAGGCCCACTGTATGTCAGTCTGGGGAGGCCCCTGGCTAATAGGAGGAGCTCGGGAAATATAGGCAGGTTACATAAAAATGAACTTATTGCATTGGAGAACATGAAGAAAAATAAAACGTGGTTATTGAAGAACTCAAAATACTAGAAGAGGAAGTGGACATGCAGGTATATGATTATAGGATGATGCCTCAATTAGTTTCTTCATCTATTGTATAAGGACAAGCCTATCTTATTAGGTTTCCAAGAGTATTAAATGAAATGACACATGGAAAGTGCCTCCTAGAATGGCAGACAGAGCAGTGTCAGAGTGCTGGTTAGTAGGGATATATACAGAACAGGGAGAAAGTAATTGGCTCAGTAGAGAGTGGTAATTGGGTAAGTTTCTCCAAGTAAATGGAATAGAGTTGGTGGCTTGCATTGGACGGGGTTCTATGGGCCTACTCATCTTTCCTTTCACAGTCTGTACTGGCAGCAACACCCGTCTATGTTGGCAACATCATATGTATTTGCGTAGGATGAGAAATTGGACCTTTGTATACAGCTTTGATCCCCTGATATTGTTCGGCACTTTTGTTAATGGAATTGCCAGTTTTCTTACCAAACGAAATTACCAGTGGAACCATTTACGAGCCACTGTTAAACATTATTTGCAAACACTTGATGGCCTCGATTGTGTTAAATAACAATTGCTGATCATTGTGTCTCAGCAGCTCGGGGCTTGCCAAGTCTCTTGGGAACTGCACAAAATATTTTCATAACAAATTTAGTAATTTCACCATTATAAAATATCTAGTAGGAAAAACTAAATAGTAAAGATTGTTCATCTTAAAAAGTATTTTATAGAGGAAGAAGTACCTTGTTAATATCTGCTACATAATTTTGTCAGGGGGTGTTGCTTGACTCATGGTCCCAATTACTAGGCCTCATTTCTCCTGAAAATGGGATCTTGAAAACACTTTCTGGTTTCCGAAGCAAGAATATATCATAGTGCATTGTCAAAAACTTCTCTGGGATTATTTACCCTGTAATGTCGAACTCATAGATAAGAGGATATGTCAAATTGCATTTTCCATAGGGTTCAGTTGCCTAGAATAATGTTACTTTAGACATATCATAGAAAGAAAAGCATTTGTTTTGACATCGAATGGGTATTAGGTGTTTCACCAAAGATTAGATATATTTAAAATCTAAAGCAATCATAGAAACTTCTTCAGAAATCTTTTTGAAATTTGCTTTTGACGAGGCTTAATCCATAACCAAATATCATTGCCAAATATAAACCTGAAATACAGGTTTCTGATGTTTGAAAAAGTGGGCTTGGATGACATTTCACCTTTATGTGATCCAGTTCCTTTATCCCTACCAGGGCCGGTGCAATATGTGCTGCACTAAATTAACCATCAAGTCAGGAAAATAGGAAATACTGCTGTAATGGAGGAAAGCAAATCAAAAACAAAACGAAAAGCAATGTTGAATTACTTGATCAAACTATCCCCTTTGCTTATCGTGTAGATGTGTATATAGTCATTCCTCTTTGCTGTATAACATAGTTTTTAAACTTAAAGTTTGAGTAATATGAATTACTGATTCCATCATAAATTATTAGGTTTCAATTGTTATGCTGGACTGTTTTGACCCTGCTAATATTGGTTACTAAATCCTCTTCTGCCACATCACGTCACCATGACGCTTGATCTATTCTGTTTATTTATTTATTCAACAAATAGCTGACAAGCCCGCCCCCGGACCCTGGGGGAGGCCGAAGATGCAGGGCTGAGCCTCCCAGACAGGGCCTCTGTCCTCATGGAATTGATATTCCAGTGGAGGAGACCATTGGCAAGTGAGCAGCATGAATAGATACACAAAACCATTAATTATAGGTTATGATGAGGGCCAAAAAGGAGATAAAAAGAGCTCTAAGATAGACATTAGTGGGAACGCATGCTCTAGAAAATACTTGAAGACATTAATCTTCATGTTCTTTGATTCCCCAGTACAAACACCCACATGAGAGATTTTATTTAGAATTAGGTGCTAGGAAATAATGCCTCCTGTGAGGAACTTGTGAGCTTCCTTTCTTCTTTGCGAAACTGAAAATTATATAATTTACCGCATTTTCCTTTTTTGCTCTGGCTGCCAGGGAGCTTGAAGGACACTTTGGTGTGCTCAGTGAAAGCAGTAAAGGATCTCTTCTGGTTAGTACATTTGTGCAGCAAATGACCCAAACACTACCCTGGTCTCTGCACCTCCATTCCAGGGCTGTGCTTGTAAAATAGTGAGTGGTTGTGGGGCAGGACGGGCCAGCCTACACACACCAGGGAAAAGATGTTTCTGGCCCGAACAGAGATGTTTTAAGGAGAGGTTTTCAAAAGGAAGTTTCTCAGTGTGATGTACAGCATTACACCTCCATTTCTGCACATACCTCTCAGTAAAATTTCTATTACTTTCTATTGTTAGCTAGGAATTGGGTTTATGTCTTGGTAATGCATCTAAATGTTGAAGCTGACCTGAAACTTGCCACAGAGACAGAACAAATGTCCCCAAAAGGACATCCTCATTCTGATTACATTTGATTCCTGCTGCTTTTATTTCTTTTCCTCATTTCTTCTTTTCCTGGTTTATTGATTTTATTGTAATTAATTATACATTTATGTATGAGAACCTTGGTGACAGCTACAAACAAATCTCTCTCCTCCTCAACTTCCCTGAGAACATGAGGTGTAAAAGGCAAACAGACCTGGGTTTGAAGTCGTGCTGTGACACCTACCAGCAGTATCCCTGGACAAGATGCTCCGTAGTGGATGCTATGGTGCCACACCCAGTCCCTCTTTACAGATCCAGTGGCTCTGAGGACTCCCCTCGGAGGAGCCTCCCCTCGGGAGGCTCTAGGCTCCCTCCCCTTTCCTAGCCTGCTTCTTTTGCTTCCTCCTTTTGAGGGCAATACATCTTACAATAATAAATCATGTGCACAAGAATCCCTGTCTCAGGCTCTGCTCTGTGGGTCTCTGCTTTCTTATCTATCTGTACAGTAAGAGTAGCTCGCCACTCATAGAATTATTTCGAGGCTTAAGCGAAAGGCTTAAAAATCAGGCATTCAAGGGCTGGTAGTAATTGTTATGATATTAGGCTACAGAGTAAATAAATGTTGAAAAACTTAAATTCTATTGAAAGCTTTTCAGAGTGTCTTGTTATTCATTCTGATTGTTCTGGTCATCATGGGCCAGTAGGTGACACATTCCCATTGTCAAGTAGACAGTTTTCCAGTTTCTAAGTGCAGGGCTGCCCTCTAGTGGCCTCTGAGTGACTGTTAATTGAGGATAATAGGTAGTTCTTGCAGCCGGATGGCAACTGTAGTGAAGATTGAGCTAAACTTCAGTCTCAGTGAGCTTCTAGTGTCCTCCAAAGGCAAACCACTGCAACCAGCTCCCCTCAGAACATACGTCCTTATTCCCTCGAGGCTTGAGTTTTTGAACCAGATGGAAACTTAAGAGAGTTCTCTGCTCCAATTTCTCATTTTCAGAGAAAAAAACTCATAATCATAGAGATGAAATGACTTGTTCACTGTCTCGTGGTGAAAAAGGACAACTGAATTCTACTCCTGCCTTGGCTCTGACTTCCAACTCAGAGCTGTTTTTGTATAATGTGATGCTGTCCGTGTGGACGTGAATTCTTTCTCTAGAAATAGTTCCCATTTACTTAATTGCATTTATTCCTAATTATTTCATTATCGTCTTACTATTCTTCCCTTTGCTCATTTTGCTGTGGCCACTCTGTGCTCTTATTGTTTCTCTAGCACAACAGGCAGACCTCCTACTTCATAACCTTTGCACTGGCTGTGCCCTCTTCCTGCCATGCTCTTCCCTGCACCACCTTCAAGTCTTTGCTCAAATGTCACCTTTTCACTCTGACCACCCTGTTTCATATTGCACCCACACACACACCAACACTCCAGGTCTCCTTTAATTCTGCTCTACTTTTTCCTTTTTCTATAGCCCTTATCACCTTCTATCATGCTAAATAATTTACTTATTCAGTATGTAGTGTAATCAATGTAAGTGCCCTGAGAGCAGGAATCCTTGTATCCTCTCTTTTGTAAACAGATATAGTCTACGTGCTTAAACTAGTGCATAGCACACAATGGGGGCTCAACAAGTATTTGTTGAATTAACCTTCCAAAATGAATTTGTCACCTAGTGGAAGGACCATTGGCTTCAACGTTTCCACTTTCTGAAGGCTGAAGAGAGATTGAATAGATTTTCTGTGCTCGATGAAGTATCAGACCACTGCCACCTCACACTGCCTAACACCCAGTGTTAGCACCACAATTATCCCAAGAGAGTGATCTTTGAGAGGGAGGCTGTCATCAGAACCCCTTCTCCACTGCCTCCCGAGGGGCCTCCAGGACCCATCCTATCAAACCTTTCATCCCTCATAAAGCCAAGCCTCCTCCACCCCTGGACTCTCTCCCCATGCAGTGCGTTTCAGCCTCTACTCTGACTCCACTTCTGCCACCTCGACCCCCCCAAACCTTTCTGCTCTCCCCACTGGAGCTCACCACTGTCATCAGCAGGGGCCCCTGTCCTCAGCTCCTCTCTGAGTGTTGCCCTCATTGTTTTGCTCTGAAGCCTGCCTCTCCCCCAAGGACATAGCTTTGTTGCATCTTTTTGAAAAAAATGGCTGTTTATTCACTTCCCCATTATAACTCTGAGCCTATTCTATCTAGACTAGGACCCCAGGTCCTTTGAAGCATTTGCTGTCTGAATGTACTACCCACCACCCATCTTGTCCCCGCCATCTGTCAGCCTTGTAGCCAGCCCCACTCATTCACAGAACACCTTATTACCTGGGTCGCCACCATAGTCTTGCCCGTTAGTCCCATGGCCTTCCCGCTCCACTTTGGTGACTCGGCATTCCTGCAGTCACCCTCTGGCACCAGTCTCTCAGTTCTTTGCCTTCCACTAATCGTCCTGTCTGTGGTCCTTCTCTAGTCCTTGTCATTCTCAATAATGACCAGCCTCTGAATTCTTGACCTTAAGTACCCCATTCTCTGACCCCACTTCCTGTGTTCTAATAGCCCCACTTCAATAATCCTTTGTCCTTAGGATCCAGCAACTCCTACTTTTTCATTGGCAAGGACGCCTCCTTGTTCTGGCTTCCTTATTACTTACTTAGCTTGGACTCCATGATCCATCAGGTATTTGTTCCTCTGTGTGTTAGTCCATTTTGTGCTGTTATACCAGAATACCACAGACTGGGTAATTTATAATGAATAAGAATTTATTGACTATTCTGGAGGATGAGAAGTCCCAAGATCAAGGGGCCAGAGTCTGGCAAGGGCCTTCTTGCTGGGTCTTCCTATGGCAAAGGGCAGAGAGAGGCAAGAGAGAGGTACAAAAGGGAGCCAAACTTATCCTTTATAAGGAACCCATTTCTGAGATAAGGAACCCATTTCTGAGATAAGGAACCCACTCCCATTCATCCATTCTTGAGTGCAAAGCCCTCATGGCCTAATCACCTCTTAGAGGTTCAACTCTTGATACTGTTACAAGTTTCCAACACATGGTTTTGGGGGAATACATTCAAAACATAGCACTTTGCATTAAAGTCCCTAGGGTCCTTCAGCCATACTCACCTGATAAACTCCACCCCTGGTTAACCCCCAATCACTCTCTTTCCTCCCTCTGCATCTGAGCAGCTGAGTGTAGATGAAGAAAAATGGACCATCATACTAACTAATTCTGCTTTAAAGTTCTGACCACAAGAGTCTGTGGGCCCTGAGCCCTGCCTGGCGATGCTAAATCACTTCCCTAGCCAACCCTTCTTCCACTCTTCAGTGTCTGTAACTCACACCTTGTCCTGTCTCCTAAATCCTTCTCATCCTTGTCACCTTCTCACTCTCAGATAGTTGTACCTTTTATTAATTCATTGAGGAAATAAAAGCAGTCAAAAGCAAACTGCCTCATCTTTCTACCACTGAATTTACTACTCTGTCTTCCCTCTTAAAGCCATTAAATAGATGTTACACATGGGCAGCCATGACCGATCTATGGGCAGAGCAGTCATCCCTAGTGTTTCAGGGCCTGGGAGGCTGTTCCTGGGGCTCCTTTGGGTTATAAGACCCTCACTGTGGGCTCTCCCTTCTTAGCCTTCAAAGACTGCCAACCTTCCCGTTACTTTCTTTAGCATGATTTCACTTAAAGAATGACATCGTTTTCAATCATGTTTCTGCTGCTTTTAATTTGCCTGCTCAATGGGTAACAACATAAAGGATAAACACTTCTTTTCAAACAAAATTGAGTTGCAGAGGCACAGAATTTAAAAATGTAAAAAGAACTTCAAAAGGAGATTAATAAAAACTATAAATAAATGTATATACCTTGATTATTGCAGTTTGAGACGTTGCCACCCATGAAGACAATCCTGAGTGTTTCCGAGCAAATTACTGTCAACATTTCATTTCAGCAACACAGTTAGAAAGAGTGTAGAGCTTGTGCTGCAAACAGCATCTGCCCTTCCCAGGAAAGAGTCCTTCCTATGGGGTGGCTGGCTTGTGTCTTAAGTTCTAAAGTCATAGTGGTCAAGCCAAAAACCCATACATAATACTCCTGAAAGTTCTTCGATCACCAAAGAGGAACTGTCCATCTCTTAAAATGTCCAGAGCTCTTTTTTCAAGATGTGTGACTACAGGCATTTCAGGCATGCCTCGCCCACTTAGAAAAACCAAAAACAATGTGTAGATAATCACACTTTGAATGCATTATCCAAGAGGAAACATGTGAATTCAACAGAGAAGCACCAGGTGACACTGAAATCTAGGAAGGAGAAGGAAAATGGACAGCCTGAGCGGCTGGGACTGGCTGGGAACCAGGAGTGAATCCCCACACAGGAGAGGGTGTGTGTCTTCCTGCAGTTCACTTTCCTGCTGGGGAATAGTGTAATCCAGGTCACAGGAGAGCACTTTGATCCTCCAAAGCCCTTATTCTGACTTGGGGAGTAGCCAGGAGACTGTGAAAAAGAACTGTTCCAGGGAGGGAATGTGCCTGGGTTCCCACGCCCTTTCTGGGACCTGTGTGGCTGCAGGTAAGAGACAACATTCTTGGATCCTGGCATTTAACAGACTGTGCATGGTCCTGGGAACCAGCAGCTCCAGTCCTGGGTGTTAGGGAGACTTGAACCGCTGCTTGCAGAGTCGGGGTGTGAGTGAGGGTGGGTTTCCACAAACAGGACTGAGAAGCAAGCATGATGTGGGCTGCAGCTGCTGGTGCTGGAAGCATGCAACTCCTCTGGGACCTGAGCAGGACAAGATTTGCCACGGAGGCTTGGTCTTCAGCTGGGCAGGGGTTCTGACTTCCTGTAGCTGAGTTCCAAACTAGGAACAAACTCCCAGGTCTTACTGAACAGCCAGGTTGGCTGCAACAGCCAAGGTTGGGGATGGAGCCCTGCTGGGACTGGGGCATGGGAGAGACACGAGTATTCCACCCACCACCAAAGGCTGTGGCTACTGGGACCAGCTCCAACCTCTCATGGCAGGACCTCAGTGCAGTGATGATCACTCCTCACCCGAGCAGTTAGCCAGGGGCCTGAGGATCACCCCACCCCACCCCACCACCACAGCTGGTGCATATGCCTGGGGAGCCTAAGTGCAAGCTTGCCTTGTCCAGCTGCTCCTGGCTTCACCACACCCTCTGAGACAGAGTGTAGGATCCAGCGTCCTGAAGGTTCCACAACCCAATCCACCACCTAGGACACCTGAACATTTTTCTCAGGGGACAGAGGTCAGGCACAAACATCCTACTGCTACCACCTCAGCTGGCTCCCACCTGCAAGTGCCACCTGCTGTCCTGGAGGCTGGCCTGCATGGCCCATTGCATCCACTGCCAACATCAGCACACAGAGATTGGGAATTAGAAGAGCATCTTACCACCATTGCTACTGCCATTGCCCATGCCGCACTGGCTTCCCAGGAGTTTGAGAGCCTGTTCACCCACCCCGGGTGTACCACTACTACAACTGATATCCAAGAAAGCCACCCAGAGGCCCAAGAATCAGCCTATCTGGAAACACCAACACAGGTGCCAACATACAATTTCCCAGGGCACAAGGATAGATGTGCATCACCACCACTACCACTAAAACCTGAAGATGGGCCCATCTGGCATTTCAATCCTTAGCACAACTTTATCACAGCCTCCACCAATAACTGCATCCTAACAGAGTGAGGAAAGAAGAGATACTCCTAATACTATTTATAGCCAGTGAAATCAATGAGTCTTTACCAGTGCATGCACTCAAAAGCAAAGCCAAAGGGCCCTACCTAAGCAATATAATAGTCATATCTTCAAGAAAAAGTACCCCCCCAACAAAAGTAAATGCAAAAATCAGAAGCATCTGTTAAACCAGATACACAGAAATCAACAAAAAGACATGGAAAACATGAAAAAGCAAGGTAACATGAAACCTTCAGGGGAACACAATATTTTTTCAGCAATTGATCCTAACTAAAAAGAAACCCTCAAAATCCCAGATAAAGAATTCAAAAATTGATTTTAAAGAAGCTCAATGAGATGCAAGAGAAATCTGAAAATAAATACAAGGAAGTTAGAAAATCTATTCAGAATATGAATGAGAAACCTTCCAAGGACACAGGATATATATTTTGAAAAATCAAACAGAACTTCTATAATTTAAAAATTCACTGAAGGAAATGCAAAGTATATTTTAAAGCATCAACAATAGACTAAACCAAGCAGAAGAAAGAATTTCAGAATTTGAAGACAGTTCTTTTGAAATAATTGAGTCAGACAAAAATTTTAAAAAAGAATAAACAAAGCTTCCAGACACTTGACACTACATAAATCAAAAGAACTTACAAATTATCAGTATTCTTGAGGAAGAATAGAAATCATAGGGCTTAAAGAAACTATTTAACAAAATAATAGATGAAAACTTCCCAAGTGTAGCAAGAAAATGAGACATCCAGAAACAGGAGGTTCAGTGATCTGCAGGCAAATAGTTAATACAATGGCAAAAACACTTCACCACAGCATATTATAATCAAACTATCTAAAGTCAAAGTGAAAGAATTAATTTTAAAATCATCAAGAGAAAAACATCTAATCACCTATAAAGGAAACGCCATCAGACTAATAACAGACTTCTCAGCAGAAACCTCAGGCCAGAAGAGAATGGCACGAATTATTCAAAGTGCTGAGGAAAAAAGAAAACTGGCATCCAGCAATTCTATATGTGGCAAGATCAACCTTCATAAATGAAAAAAGAGATGCTGAGGTAATTCATTACCACTAGAATAGCTCTACAAGAAATACTCATGGAGTCCAAAAATTGGAAAAGAAAAGATGACATTCACTATCATGAAAACACATGAAAGCATAAAACTCATTGGTAAAATAATCACACAAAGAAGGAAGTAAAAAAATCAAATGGTGCCACTACATAATTTCACTGAACCACAAAGACAGAAAAAGAAACAAAGCATTTACAAAACAATTAACAATATAACAGGAACAAAACCTCACATATCAATGTTAATCTTGAACATAAATGGATTAAGTGATCCATTTAAAAGATATAACTTGGCTGAATGGACAAATGAACTTGATTCAACTAACTATATGCTGCTTACAAGAAACTCACCTTCCCTGTAATGACACACATAGACTGAAAGAAAATGGGTGGAAAAAGATACTCCACACAATCAGAAACTAAAAACAAGCAGGAGAAGCTATTGTTATATCAGATAAAACAGACTTTAAGTCCAAAACAGTAAAAAGAGATAAAGAAGGTCATTATATTAATATAATATTAAAGAGATCAATTCAGCAAAAGGATGTAATAATTGTAAAAATGTATGTACCCAACACTGGAACACCCAGATTAATAAAACAAATATTATTAGACATAAAGAGAGAGATAGCCATAATAATAGTGAGTGGCTTCAACACCCTACTCACAGCATTAGATAGATCATTGACTTAAAAAATCAACAAAGAAACATTGGACTTAGATTATACTCTATACAAAATGGACCTAATTAGATAGATATATGCAAAAGAATGAAACTAGACCCCTATCTCTCACTATATACAGAAATCAACTCAAGATGGGTTACAAATTTAAATGTAAGACTCAAATCTATAGGAGTACTAGAGGAAAACCTAAGGAAAACTCTTCTGGACATTTTGGTCTAGGCAAAGAATTTATGACTAAGACCTCAAAAGCATAGGCAATAAAAACAAAAGTAAACAAATGATATTCAATTAAACTAAAAAGCTTCTGCACCACAAAAGAAATAATCAACAAAGTGAACAACTTGTAGAATGGGAAAAAATATTTGCGCAATATGCATTTGACAGAGGACTAATATCCAGAATATATAAGGAACTCAAACAACTCAACAACAAAAAAACAGAAATAATCCCCTTAAAAAGTGGATAAAGGACTTGAATAGACATTTTTCAAAAGAAAACATACAGATGGCCAATAGGCATATGAAAAAATACTCAGCATCACTAATCATCAGAAAACTGCAATTTAAAACCACAATGAAATATCATTTTACCCTAGTTAGGATGGCTATTATTAAAAAGACAGAAAATAACAGGTGTTGGGAAGCATGCAAAGAAAAGGGAACTTATACATTATTGGTGGCATTGTAAATTAGTGCAGCCTCTATGGAAAATCATATGGAGATTTCTCAAAGAACTAAAAATAGAACTACCATTTGATCCAACAGTCCCACTATTGGGTATCTACCCAAAGGAAAATTAATTAGTTTATCAAAAAGATACCTGCACTCATATGTTTATCGCAGTACTATTCACAACAGGAAAGATATGGAAGTAACCTAAGTTTCCATCAATGGATGACTGGATAAAGAAAATATGATATGTGCATGCATGGAATACTATTCAGTCATAAAAAGAACAAAACCATGTTTTTTGCAGCAACAGGTAGAATTGGAGGTTATTATCTTCAGTGAAGCAAGCTAGACACCAAAATTCGGATTTTGCATATTCTCATAACTGGTGCTGAAAAATGTGTACACGTGTGTGTAGAGGGTGGAATGGTAGACAGTGGAGGCTCAGAAGTAGGAGAGACATAAAGGGGTGGATGGTGAGAAATTACCTAATGGGTACGATGTTTGTTATTCAGGTGATGGATACCCCAAGCCCCTGACTTGACCACTGCACAATCAATGCACATCAATTGTACTTGTACCCTATAAAATTACACAAATAAATTTGAAAATGTCCAGAGGTGGCCCCTGGACTTGTATGAAAACAGACACTGGATCTTGACACAGCTTCACATCCAAGAGATACTTGAGGCACTTGATTTGTGAGTTTCTTTTTTTTTTTTTTTTCCCTAATTGTTTGTAAGTCTTAATCTTGTACGGTAAAAGCCAGGCTACCTCACCTTTTGGTAAAAGCCAGGATAGCCAGTGAGACTGACATGAAGCTCCCTTGCTATCCCCTCCCCATGCACTGGGGTCATCCCCACAGACAGCCCCGCCAGCCCACAGCCACATGACTCTAATTTCTGCGAGGTCTTCATAGGTGAAAGTTAGTCATGCGTGTTCATTTTTCCTAACCGTGCTCTTAGACTAGAAACGTCGTAGATTACCTTCTCCTTTCTCCTACTATGGATCTGAATACCTGGGAAAACATATTTTTTCTGCATTTCAAGTGACAGTTTTCATAAATTCTTTGCATTAATGTTTCCCAAACTGTGGAGTGGTCCAATGCTGGTAGGCCAGATGGATGTGAGTGGTGCATGGCTGAAAATTGTTTTTATGTTAATAGTTATGTTTGTGTTTTAATGCATATTAGAAAAAAATTAACAAACACATCTATTCCAATATTTCATTAATGTAAATGGTTACAGTTAATGAAAGTGAGATATTTAAAATTTTGAGGTAAAAATATTAAGTAAATAGTAATACAGTTGATATGTACATTTGGCAAAAATTGTGCAAGTGGTTGCCTATAGACTCACGATAAGAAAATGTGTGCTCAGTGGGCAGAGCCAATAGACAAAGAGTTTGTGATATAGCAAAGGATGTGGAAACTTTTGGAGACAGTTCCATATAACAAGAGACAACTTGGTGTACTCACATGCTGAGATTTTCTTCTCAGGCCCTCACGTTTCCTCCAGTGGAAAGTACAGCTGGTGGTGCTGAAACAGTTTGGGGACTTATTTTACTGTTCTCATGCAGTTCTGTGTCATAATGAAATGGTGGGAATCATTCAGTCTTTCACTTCCTGAGTCAGAGAATAACCACGTAACTACAACTGAATTCCATCAGTCATTCATTCAGCAAACACTGCAAAGCACCTTTGTGTGTCAGGCACTGGGACAGGTGCTGGAATTAGAAGAGTTGAAGGCCATGCATTGCGAGGGTGTAAGCCTGGGAGGTACTTATCATATGGGCATTTCTGAAAGGTCCTATTGGCTGTCCTGTGACTGGACAGGCAGCCAAACTGGAATAGACCAGAGAGGAGGTGATTGCAATAGGAGATGATAGTGGCTTGGACCAGGGTGGTGACAGTGGCAATGGTCAGATTCAAGAGATATTTTGGGATAGATCCAATAGGCCATGGTGACTGACTGGACACTGTGGGTGAGGGTAAGAGAGGAGTCAGCAGGACACCAGGTTGCTGGCTTCAGAAGCCCCGTGGAGGGTGATGCCAGCTCCTCGGAACTCACACGACACATAGCTGAGGCTCTCAGTTTCACTCTCTAGGAAGTACTGCAGGTTGTGGCTTGCATGTCAGTCCGTCCTCAAGGGTACAAGTGGTGACTTACTCTTTTGGCATGAGGCCAAGCATGTAGAAGATGTTTGATCAATGTTGACTAAGACATAGCTGAGAACTTGAGGCATAAGAACACATGGGAGATTGTCCCATGGTGTAGAACAATCCCCCTGCCCCATTTTACATTTTATTTTGAAGGAGTCATATAGAAACCACACTGCAGGATTTCCCTGCCACTACCAAGACCTGCACATAAACACAACATAACCCCACCCCCTGCTTCACGACAGAGCTTAGACCAGGTGAGCAGCTTGAGGTAACATTAGGATAATAGAGGGAAACTATAGCCAATCCAAGCTGTGTGTATGTGTATGCTATGAAAAGAAATATATACATATATGCATATGTAGGTATGGATATACATATTGACCAACATGTGTGTGTGTGTGTGTATATATATACATATATATAGCTATATATATATATACACATATGTATATATATATACACACATATATATAGCTATATGTATATATAAAATATATACACATATATGTATATATAAAATAGATATTTATATCTATATCTCTCTATATTTATATCTATAGATATAGATATCCACATATGTATGTGTATATATATTTTTAATAGCACCATGAGCCTAAATTCTATTAATAGCATTTACTGGCTGTCATAATATAGGCTTAATTTTCCCATTAATACATATAAGTCATCCAAATTACCTGTTTACATGAATCTTAAGTGATTTACTGTAACTTCAGGCAGGTAAATTTTAGAGCTTAAGAATGTGTAGGAAGAACAGAGTCAGGAAGAGGATGATAAATGGAAACGAGTCAAAGGAGGTGAGCAGGAACCAATAATTATGGTAATGGTGTGGGGCTACACATTGAGATACAAAACAAGCCAGTTACCTGCACAGCATTTTCAGCTGGCTGTGTGTGGGAATCCGTGCCCTCTTGCTGAGTGCAGCCTGTGAGGTGTCCTCAGGAGCTTTATAGAGAGTGGACATGTCCAGGTGAGAGAGGGGGCAGAGGATGAAACAGACTTGTGAATGAGACTCCGTGTGGGGAGTCCCAGAAACGAAAGGACGCCAAAGGCCTCCTTGTACATGGGTTGAGTCTCTTGACTCAGGATTGTGCTGGTTCAGAACAACTTCAGAACTGGAGACCAGAGTTGGGAATTGGCCAGCTCCAAGTATTGGAAGTGTGCTAGGCTAGAAAGGACACATCTACAGTGGCAGCTGTGGACGAAGCACTGTGGGGTGAGGAGGAGACAACGGTCTGGCTTCCCTTAATGTACTTTTTCCTCATTATAAAAACTTCTGGTGATTCCTTTTTTTGTTTTTTTGTTTTTTTTTTTTTGTTTTTTTTTTTGAGACAGAGTCTCACTTTGTTGCCCAGGCTAGAGTGAGTGCCGTAGCATCAGCCTCGCTCACAGCAACCTCAATCTCCTGTGCTCAAGCAATCCTGCTGCCTCAGCCTCCCGAGTAGCTGGGACTACAGGCATGCGCCACCATGCCCGGCTAATTTTTTCTTTTGTATATATATGTTTAATTGGTCAATTAATTTCTTTCTATTTTTAGTAGAGATGGGGTCTCGCTCAGGGTGGTTTCGAACTCCTGACCTCTAGCAGTCCGCCCTCCTCGGCCTCCCAGAGTGTTAGGATTACAGGCGTGAGCCACTGTGCCGGCCTGGCAATTCTTTACTTTTGTGGCTATCTCTTCTATATATACTCTTTCTCAAGTCTGGCACTCTAGGCATGAGTGAAGATGCTTCCACAACCAGGTCAGACCCGCATTTGTTTAATATCGGTATATTGTATTCTTGCTTCCTTTGCTGAAAAGCTCATGCTCTGATCGCTGGCCACGTGGTATAACTCATGCTGTTTTCCTGACACCAAAACTAAGGACATAAGAGGTTTATACATGGATAATTTGCTCAGGGCCAGGTAAGTGCTACACAGTTGATTTAATGCAACCCTCTCTTACTGTGAAGTTTATGAACTTCCTGCTATGCCCACCTGCCATCTTTCCTTTCTAATGACTTTTTTACTATGCAAAAACTTCCAATGTCAGAGAGTTTATAGCCCTCCTGGAGCCCTGCCCCTCTAAACCCCTAGGTGTCCATGAACATGTTTAAATCCAGTGGATTTCAGCACAGGCTTGTCTGGACATTCTGTACCACCCTGATGTCTTTTCTTCCAAACAACTCTTAAAGTATTACAGGTTTTACCCTTACCTGAGGGACTTACACTAGTCCAGGGAACCAGGGAAATATAGAGAGTGTTCATTTGATAGAAATTAGAGTCACAAAGCAGAAACCTTGCCAGAAAGAAATCTGTGATGCCCAGGGAGGGTTTCTATCCTCTGCTAGGGTACTGAGACAAGACGAAAAGGGCCATGCTATGGGGTCAGCAATGTGCTGTGGGCCATTAAGCCTGGGCACCCCTTGTCGGCCCACTCAGGCAGGTCCACATCCTGCTCCTTCCTAATCCCCGCATGCTGTGTGTGTCTTATGTCCATCTGCTCCTGCACACTGCAGGCTCCTGTCTTACTGTCTCAGCAGGTGTAACCCATAGTACCTGGCACAGTGCTCTGAGAAAGTCAGGACTAAGTCCATATTTGTTAAACGAATGAAATAACACGTGTATATGCCTCCAGCCTAGATTTACCTTCAGGTGAATTTCTACAATTAATTAGGCTAATACTCTGGCTTTCTTGGCCATCACACTTACTCTTTGTCAGTTGTTCCAAGGTAAAAGTGCATGCACAAAATTAATAAGGTGCAACAATCATGGTTTTCAAAATGATATAGATGAAAGTATTAAAACACGGAAAATAGACTTCATAGGCAAGTGATTCGAAACAATAGAATTTGACTTCATGGACACCAAAGTGAAATACTTAGTAATAGGACATTAGCTGTGTTTCTCACTGGTAACAGCCCACGTTTTAGCATGCCAGTTGTATTGGACCCAATTCATGCTCATCTTTTGAGTGTCTCATCTATATTTTGCAACACCATGTATAGAGTATCATGCAATACTTTAGAAATCTCCTTTGTAACTGAGTCTGTAGTGAAGAAATAGATGTTTCACAAAATATTCCAAAATATATAATATTCATACACATATATAACTACAAATTGCAGAAAGTCTGCAAAGGAGAAAATTCAGATGCCATGGAGAAAATCACAAGGGGATTTAATTTGATCTGAGAGACAAGGGAAGGCCTTGCATGGAGCCACGGAGGGGGTGGTGAGTGGACTTCAGCTGAGTTAACATTGGTGCGAGGAGCTTCCAGGAAGAGAGGGATCAGGAAAGACAGCTCCAAAGAAGTGGAGAATTTGGCATTTTCAAAGAACAGACAGAAGGAGCCTGTGGTTGGAGCATCGCTGTGGGGGGAGGATGAGTTTGAGGGCTAACCAGGCCAGGTGGGCTCCTACACATCCAAAGAGAAATTGGGATCTGCAGAGACATGTTAAGCAGGTGGGTAACCCAGTCAGATTTTTATTTTTCAAAGGTCCATTTTGCTGCATTTTAGAGAAGGGATTGGGGAAGAAGAAGTAGTGTCCACAGTTCAGAAAAAGGCTGTTGCATTTGTCCCCAGGGTGATGAGGCAGGATGGACGCTGGAGTGACAGCAAAGATGGGGACAAGGCGATGGATTCCAGATGTGTCACAGTTAGGAGTGAGGATGTGCAGACCTGCATGGACTATGGTAGGTAAGGGGTGGACAGGACCAGGAAAACATCCTGTTTCTGGCTTCAGCATTGAGCAGTGGAAGAGCCGTTGACTGGGCCTGGGATGCCCAGGGGAGACGCAGTTTTGCAAAGACTGACCCAAAATTTAAAACCTGTTGAATTTGAGGTGTTAATGAAAATGACATCTGTGTTCTCACTTCAGGAATCTGTGAGCACCCACTCTTTCTGGGAGGTTTTATGATAAACAGTAATCACACTGCCCGGCAGTTTTAAAGACTAATAGTTATTCCAAGACTATAGCATACTTTGTGTTTGCAGTATTCATTGTCGAGCATTTGCACTCACTTAGGGCACTGTTTAAGGCATGAGGCTAGCTCCTGGGTGGAATGGAAGCCTGCTGTGGCTGTGCTTCCTTAACTAGCCAAACTGAATGGTGACACACTGTTGTGAGGGCCTATTGCTCATCTCCGTGCATGTGTGATGGTCTCAGCAAATGCTTGGGGAAAATGTCTTTGCTTTGGAGAAGTAAGTGATACTGGTTTAGTCTTCAGTGGTCACTTGGAGACAGAGGCAGCCTCTATTTTTGCCAGAATTCTGTACAGGCTAATGCTTCCAGCCATGGAGAAAGCAGTTTCAAAATAGAGCTGATCAGTTGTCAGGGGACTGCAGACTTGGCCACCATCCTTCCCCAACGAGCTACAGAGCAGGCTGTCCTCTGCTTTTGTGTTTGTTTAATGGACCAAAAAGACACACATGTGGAGAGTCCTTTTAAAACAAGAGATCCAATGGGGAGGTTGTGGGAGGAAAGGGAAGAAAAACACCTACAGCACATGAACGCGCTCAGCCTTTAACTCAGGGGTCCTCTCCCCTCAGTGCACACAGCTTTGGTTCAGACCCTCCCTCTCTCTGTCCGTCACAGATGTCATGATGAGACAAGATTGACTTAACCTGCGCGAACCTCAGTTTCTTCTGTACATGTGTGCAGTGTCGAATGTAGCTCCTGGCCCAGAGCAGGCTATAGTGGTTTCTCCAGAGAAACAAAATCAGTAGTATATGTGTGTGAGAGATTGACTTATTTTAAAGAACGTGCTCGTGTGATTTTGAAACTGGCAAGTCCCAGATCTGCAGAGTGGCTGGTAGGCTGGAGACCCACACAAAAAGTTGCGGTCGGAGTCCAAAGGCAGCCTGCTAGCAGAATTCCCTCGTTTTCAGGGAGGTCACTCTGTTTTGTTAAAGACCTTTGACTGATTGGAGGAGGCCCACCCACATTATGGAGGGTAATCTGCTTTACTTAAGGGCTATGGATTTAAATGTTAATCTCTTGTTAAAAAATACCTGGACAAGAAGAACATCCAGACCTGTCTGATCAAATATCTGGGTACCATGGCCTCAACAAATTGACATGTAAAGTTAACTGTCACATAGGTTCTCTAAAAATGTTTTTGTAGATGTATCTGGCTCTCCCAGTTTAGTAGCACTCATAGATTTTTTCCATAGATTTCCATAGATTTTTTTCCCCTTCTGGGAGGGGCCCTGGGGAGGGTCGTCATGCTCTGTAGTAGTTGCTTAGTGTGGCTCTGTCTTTTTCTTGTCTTTGAACCTCTCTGCACTTAGAATATCACATGGTACAAGGTAGCCATCTCCATATATGTTTATTTAATAAAGGACTGCATTAATTATGTAGGATCCATTTATACAAGCCAAAGATAGAAATTTCAACAAGCTATGAATTTATTTATTCAGTATCAACTTTAAAGCAATGGATAAATTTAGATGCGGGCTTCAGGGCAGACCTTCTAACATATTTTTAATAAAAACATATGTAGTCAGAGCCCATTTAGGCCATTAAACTAATGCTGTCCTTCTTTCCCAAATGGTCTTTTCTGTATTAAACTTCAGCCCATGTTCTCTGGCTCAGCCAGAGTGTAAATCTCCAATTTGGTCCCAGTTTTCTCTCCAGGGAAATGAGAGAGAATCATTTGAGGAGAGAGTATATTGTGCTGTCAGTCTGTGATTGTAGAGTCAAGAGCCAGCTCAGACATGGAAGAATGTGAGCTGGAAGACAGAGCTAGGGGAGAATAGCTCTTCAGTGATATAGGTAATTACAGCAGGGCCCTGCAGGACTCCTAACATCACAGTTCCCCAAGTGGACACTCAACCTCAGGAGGCCTGACAGTTCCAAAACCAGAACACACACACTTATTCCAATCAACCCCCCAGAGTAGTGTTGCTAAAGGAGCAAGAAGTCAAAACCATTTTGGGTTCTCTGCGGTCAGCTTTGCCTCTTGTCTTCTCATTTCCTTGTGCCCAGACAGGACCAGGGCAACCTTAGGGATGCAGGCCTGGTATGGTGTTTCTGGCAGGTGCCCCACTGAGTCAGCCTGCTTCCTGTGTGCTTTCTGTCTCCTTGCTTGAAGCTCTTCCTGCCTTCCCTGTCCCAGGCCTGGGGTTGGGGGTCACAGGACTTAACGTCAGGGAAGCCAAAGCATATGAGTGGGGCTGGGAAAGGGGAGACATAGCAACACAGGGGGTTTCCTGCTGGGGTGAGACCTTTAGCAGGGTCAGAGCTGTGACAGGCAGGCAGCAAATCCAGAACTGCATGGGCCAGGCGTGGAGGCTGCAATACCTTGCCACTGCAGAGGCCCTCTTCTGGGCACAGCCACCACAGTGGCGGGTGACTGACTGCCACCTGCTAATGGAGGCTCAGGACTCTCTGCTGCAAAGCAATCTGAGATGGTTTTTAGGAGGATACACGTCTTCTGAATAGACAGGGCTGTTTCCTGGGGTCAAAAACTCCCTGCATCACTGCAGGTATTACATCCTAGACAGAGACTGCATCTCTCAGTGGTCCCATTAATGGCCACTCTGATGCTAATGCTAATACAACCATAAAAACAGTGATTTTATCATATGGCTGTGAAGGATGGGTACTATGAATGCATACTTCATTTCCAAGGCTTCCAACAACTCTGCAAAGTAGGCATCATTGACCTCATTGCAGAGAAGGAAACTGAGGTCAGAGAGTTGAAATAACTTGCCAGGTCTTTCTGATGCCAACAGTTGTCCTCCACATGCAATGTTTTCTTAATAAAACTAATTTTCCTTTTTTTCTCCCAGGGAGGATGAGCCTAGGGAGAGGATGCTGTCCTGGGAGCTTGGAAGAAAGGACAGCACATGAGAGGATCTTAGGCAGATGGCAGCCACTCAAGGGCAACCCAGGCAGCGAACCATATGTACAGGCAGGCAAGGGCCAGAGGGAACGAGGCAACCCTGGTTGTTCTGAAGCACAGAGCTAGGAGATTGCTGGGAATGGTGCCGGACAGCAAGGCCAAGGAGCAAGAGCAGTGCCAAGACTTGAGGAGTTAGGGCCACCAAGCAGTCATGGAAAGCTGGCCTTTGAGAGTGGCAGCCAAAGTGACAGCTTCCTTTGACGCCCAGTGCCTGGCAAGGAAGAGGAAAGGCAGAGGAGCCCTGGCTGCCTACGTGTTCTGGTGGGTGGGAGCCACTGGGGTGACAGGTAGCAGTGACCATTTCCAAACCCTACCGGCCTATGAAATGAGGGCTCTTGAGAGACAGATCTACTTGCTTCCACTTGGTTCTAAGAGCAGAACAGGACAGCCTGTCATGAACCAGTGAGGCCAGGAGGCTTCAGAAGCCCATGTAAAGATGCCTTAGGTTGCACTAATTTGCAGTCCCACCAGCAGTGTAAGAGTGTTCCTGTCTCTCCACATCCTCGCCAGCATTTGTTGTTTTGGGATTTTTTGATACAGGCCATTCTTGCTGGGGTTAGGTGGTATCCCATTGTGGTTTTGATTTGCATTTCTCTGATGATTAGAGATGTTGAGCATTTTTTTTATATGTTTGCAGGCCATTATTCTGTCTTCTTTGGAGAAGTTTCTATTCATTTCTGTTGCATATTTCTCGAGAACAGGGTCATTTTTAGATCCACCTCATGGCCCATCTCACTCTGTGGTGGGCGTGGACGTGTCCACATGCCACGCTGTGCTTTGCAGTGGTTCTCCAGACCAGTGTGGTTGCTGACATACCTCCCCTGCCCTGCCACCACTTCAGAGGGAGGTCTTCAGTCTTTTGGGCTGCCCAATCCTGGTCTGGATTCTGGACCTCTCGTGCCATCCTTGCTTTCCTTTCTCTTCCATCTTGCTCTGCATCTTGCTGCTCTCTGCTTTGTCATTCAGCCTTCCCTTTCCACCCTAACCTCGTTCTTACTCTACTTGACCTTGGCATTGTCCTACTGTTTCAGAGTTAGTATGATCTACATATAGGTGAAAAACCCCAAATAACAGTAGCTTAAATAGGATAGAAGTTTATTTATCTTTCACATAAAAGAAATTCAGGGGCGGTTTTAGAACTGGTGCACTGGCTCCCCCCACATCATCGGGGACCCGAAATCCTATGGTTTTTTTTGTTGTTGTTGTTGAATTTTTAAATTTTTATTTTTATATAATTTCAAACTAGTAGAAAAAATTTAAGAATATTATAAAGAACTCTAGTATGATCAACAATGATCAATATTCTCTCATTTTTAACATTTTGCAATATTTCCTTTATTTTTGCTATCTATAATACTTCTTAACCATTTGAGAGCTTAGAAATCATACTTCTTACCCTTAAACAGTTTAGTACCTGTTTCCTAGGAATAAGGACATACTCTTGTTTAAACAGTAAAACAACCAAATTGATAAATGTTCTTATTTAATTTACAATAAATATTCAAATTTCACTTATTGCCTAATTAATACCTGTATGGTGTTTTGGTTTTTTTAATCTGCGTGTTTGTTTTTTTTTTAATCTAAGACTCTCAAGGTCAAATCACAGATCAAGATGGTAGCTGGAGCTTGAGCCACCATAGCAAAGAGCGAGGTGGGGAAGGAAAGGCAGAAAGACAAAACAGTGCCCCTCCTAGCTCAGCGAGCTCTCGCCATGTCCCATGCATCACTTTTACCTTCGTTTCATGGGCCAGGACTTCGTCACATGGCCCCACCTAGCTCCAAAGGGTACAGGGAAACATGGTCTTATTCTGGGAAGTATCAGCCCAGCTAAAAACGAGGGTTCCGTCATTAAGAAGGGAAGAATGGGTAGCTTCCCTTCCCTCTTTCTGTCACTCCTCTGCAGTGACCTAGGTTCACCGTTAATCATGGTTTGGGTTTTTCTTCTGGGTTCAGTGTCTTAGGCTTCTGAATATAGACCAAAAAGTAAAACATATCTAACCTTAACTTAGCACCAATGTCAAAGCCAGGCTTTGAGCTTTTCCCTCTTCTTCCAGGCAGTGTTACTTCCCACTGTGTTTGCCCAAGCCCCATGTGTAGTAGACCCAGACAACTGCCATGTTGTGATTAAGCTCATGGGCGGCAGAGCACTGCAGCAGCTGAGAACAGATGCAGTTTCTGTCCTGATTCCTCTCTCTCTGTTCTTGTTTAATGCACCAACTTTTATAGATAGAAGCAGGAAAGTAGAGATCCTGGAGCATACAAAAAATAAACAATCCCCACCTCTGCTCTAGAAGTTCTTTTGTGAAAAATGTAAGTAAATAAATATACAAAATGAAAACTCTCAAAAGCTATTAAGCTTCCAGGTTTCCTAGTTCAGTGACTTTTAATCTAAGTGAAGGAGAAACCCATTTTAAAAATAAAACCTCAGGCCAATTCCTAGTATGTAAAACATATAAAAGCAGTATTTTATTCTGTAAATTTACTTTATACATTCAGCTGTATATTTACTTATGAATTCCACTGATTAAATAAAATGAAGCCGTATTAATAAGCATAACTATTTGAAATTAGGACTTACAGATGTGGTCTTATACTCATGTTAATATCCATTTGTTTCTGTATGTATGTTTTGTTTGATTTCCTAGCATGTAGATCTGGATACATACAGATAAGTACTTATACATGGTGACACTTGTTACAGCCACTCTCTACAACTTGGGTCATAGTCTTCAGTCTAGTATAGACAACAGGAGCAGCTTTCTTCAGAATCCATGTAGCACAGAGTGGCAAATGACACTGGCAGCTCAAGTTAACCCACGGATAGCTTCAAAATATTAAAATTTAATACATAACATGTTCCAGTGTGCATGTCGTTTTTTATTACAACTTTATAAGTAATTAAGTGTATTAAAATGAAATAAAACTAAATCATTATGGAACCTTGGAATACTGAAGTCCATGGAGATATCTCCAAGTGTAGTATCTTATGTTCTTGTCTCACCAAAGTTGCATGTCATGGTGGTGAATTTTAAGTGTCAATTTCACTGGGCCCCAGGGTGCCCAGGTAAGATGTTATTTCTGGGTGTGGTGCATCTGCTAAGGAGTTTCCAGATAATATTGGCATTTGAATCGGTGGACTCAATAACGTAGATGGCTCTCCCCAGCATGGGTGGACATTTTCCTATCTCTTGTGGGCCTGAATAGAACAAAAGGCTGAAGAAGGAAGTATGCACCTGGTTTTTTTTTTTGTTTTTTTGTTTTTTTCCTGCCTCGTGGATTGAGCTAGAACTTGTCATCTTATCTTCTCCTGCCCTTGGATTGGGATTTAAGCCCTTGGCTCACTTGGTCCTCTGGCCTTAATAAAGGAACTGAATTACACCACCAGCTTTTCCCTAGGTCTCCAGCTTGCAGACAGCAGATCCTGGGACTGCTCAGCCTCCATAATTGCATGAGCCAATTCCTCATAATATATATATTATATATATGAGTATATTATATATACTCATTATGTATATTATATATAGACATATGTATACATACATGTATATTACATGTATATATGTATATGTTTCCTGTCTCTTTTCTGCTGGTCGTGTTTCTTTGGAGAACCACATCCCACCTGCATCACACTTCCTTCCTTCCCTGCCCCACCAGCTCTTCTCAGTGAGTATCTGATCTGCAGTTAGCAAGGGAGCTGGTATACTTTCTTCTTGCCTTTCCTGCCTGCACTGTTGCTGTTAGCTATGTCCACCCTTTCTTTGTTTTCCAGCCTATACAGCTTCTCTCTGGCGACCCCACGTTCCCCTCCTCACACCCGTCTCCACTGTGCATCTTTGCTTGTGGAGTCTGGGCAGGGCAAGCAGGACATGGGGTTAACAGGAGGAATCACAGTGTTGCACTTCCATTCATCGCTCCCTGCTAAGAACACTAACAGTGCCTTGCTTCTGTGGTATATGGGAGAAGCAAGTGTGCAGAGTGGTCTCTGCTAGAAGGCTGAAACCTTTTATTCCTGTAGAAGAAGAGGTCACAGATATATTATTGTGAATGCTAGGAGCCCGAGCTGTGTATGTGCCCTGCAGGTTCAGGACTGGGAGACTCTCCTTGTCTGGAGCCTTCCCCAACGATTACAACATGGGTCCTCACCCAGCAGCGATGTGATGGAGAGAAAGACCCTCTGTTGTTTCCTGTGGTGTCTCACCAACAATGGGAGGTGGGCTGCTGTGGGAAAGAGAGTCCGGAGCTCTGGGGTGGGCCTGGGTCCAAGCCCAATGAGTGGCCTCCCCACTCATTGGCTTTGTGATACTGGATTTCTCAACCTCTCCGTGCCCTGGTTTCTTGACCTGTGAAATGAAGAAATGAAGCTGCCTGCCTTTGCCATACATCATTACTGTACAACTCAATGGAGTCAGTATCCGTGAAAGTTCTTTGTACTCATGGAAGTTACACATCGTGATTTAGGCAGGTAGGCACATTTGAGCACCAGTGAGCAACTGATTCATTTAAAACATGAAATAATGCTTAATTTCTCACTTCTTTCCTCATTCTTGTCTAGTTCATATTCCACACGCAGCTCTTGTTCTACTTGGTCCCAGTGTCAGAAGCACTAAACTCTATTGATGTAACATAAACATTCAATTTATTCATAACCATAACCTCATTTTCATAAAGAGAGGAAAACGCAGATCTCTCTTAGGGCATTTTTTTTTGGATTTGCTTTCCTGTGAAACTGTGTGACGATTTAAGATTTTTATTTAAATATAGCTTTTGCCATTTTTACCCATGTGAACAAAGTTATGAGTGATTAGTAAATATTTGCAGAATTCCCAAGATTCAAATACTGTCTTAAAAGCCTCCTTTGGTATAATTTGTTTGAATTTTATCCCTTTTCCAAATAAATCTCAAAAATTAATAAGCAAACATTTTAAATGTGAAACAGTTTGTACAATTTACATAGTAATGGTTTTAAATTTCTTTGAACTGCACTTTGCATATTTTTCCCTGCAAGCATCCAGGCATTGAGCAGAACATCCCAAGGGTCCTGGGAGCAGAACTACTATTCCCGTTGGCATTCTGAGGATGACATGGGGCAGTAGGAAGGACCTGGGCCCTGTACACAGGGGACATGGAGCCACACCAGAGTCCACTGCTCCCTGGGTGGCCATCCCTGCCCTGGGCCTCAGTTTCCTCAAAAGGTGCAATGAGGACACCAAGCCTTACACTCTTCCCTCACTGCCTCTTCCTTTGAAAAGGTTTAACCAGTGTCCCCCCTCTGATCCAGCTACATCTCCTAATCCGTTCTCTTGTGTGTTAAGAGTTCCCCTTTCAAAACAGGTCTGATGGTGTCATTGCCCAGTGAAGACCATGATTGTCTTCTTATCATTTACTTTTCAAAATGTTCATTCTTTATTGTGGCATACAAGGGCCTGTAGGACCAACCACAAAGCCCCTCCCCCTAGGCTTTTTATCCTCTACTTCTTTTTTTTTTTTTCAATTTCAGCATATTATGGAGGTACAAATGTTAAGGTTACATACATTGCCCTTGTCTCCCCTCCCCCCTCAAGTCAGAGCTTCAAGCGTGTCCATCCCCCAGACAGTGTGCATCACACTCACTATGTACGTATGTATACACCCACCCCATCCTCCCCCTCCCAACTGCCCCACACCCAACAAATGTTTGTTTTTCTTTTTTTCTTAACATTTTGGTTACATTTTATATATTTGCCTCTCTCTAACAAGGATTAGAGGTTTGCCCTTCCCCTCCACAATGTTCACCACATCCCTCAGATGTGGGACTACTCCTCCAACCCCCGAATCCCTGGTGAACACCACCACCCTTTGAGCATCATAGTGTTAATCAGTCAGTACCAATTTGATGGCGAGTACATGTGGAGCCCATTATTCTGATCTTGTGTCACCTCACTTTGGATAATGGGCTTAAGCTCAATCCAGGATAATATAAGTGGTGCTAGCTCGCTGTCGTTTCTTAGAATTGAGTAATATTGCATCGTAAACATATACCAAATTTTAATAATCCATTCATGAATTGACGGACATTTGGGTTGACCCAGCAATAGCATTATTAGGCATCTACCCTAAAGAGCATAAGGCATTCTATTATAAAGACACCTGCACCCGAATGTTTATGGCAGCACAATTCACTATTGCAAGGACATGGAATATCCTCTACTTCTGACTCCAGCCACAGAACCAACCACTCACCCCATCCCAAACATACCATGTCGAGTTATGTATTTCCACTTTTGCACAAGGTGTCCTTTCTCCCTACAGCATCCTCCTCCATTCTCCTGCTGGTAAACTCCCGTGCACCCTTCCTGACCTAGCTCAAGCGCCGCTGCTTTTGTGAACCCCACGCCACCTCCCTGACCACCCACCTCTGCTGCCTGGCATTTTACGGACCTGTCTGTAGCACCTCGGACTTTGTTCTCTAGCTGTGTCTTTATGTTTATGTACTCCCTTAGGCTGCGAGCTGTGATAGGCTTTATGTTCCCAACACGTGGCCGAGAGCCAGGCACAAAATATTAATAACACTAATATTAAAGTGTTTGATAAATGAATAAACAAAAGAATGAATAAATGTTCTAAGAATAAAAGAACCAATTCAATCCTTTTTTTGGTTGTTAAACAACACAGGTAAAATGTATTTTTTTTAAGTGTGAGTTACTAGTAGTGTTATAAGTGATTCAGATTAATTAGAGATACTCTGTTTTGGAAAGAAAAACTTCTTGAACATTCAAATTGACTTAGAAAGCACAACAATTAATATATCTGTGAAGTGATGAGGATACATGTTTAAACTGGTATCTTTTAAGATTTTTTTAAGTTGCTTCTGTATTTGAATCATTATGTTTAAACCAATTTATTCTTATCTATTATTATTTAATTTTTAGACAGGTGATAGAGCCAACAAACAGCAGTGCTTAAATTATGCAATTTAATTTATTTCTAAAAATAGAATTTGTACTTGATTACGTATATCTTTTGAGTTTTGTACCTCGGTCTAAGGTCCCCAGCTGTTTGACAAGTCTTAACGTGACAGTGCTTACATTTCAAGTGAAGATGAACATTAAAGACATGAACAGACAAGTAACCAAGCTGTGTGATCTTGCATTTGTTATATTGGGCCTGCTTAACTTTCTGTGGGATGAAAAGGGCTGTACTAGGAATCACAAGGTTTTCCTTGAGTTCAAACATTGTAGGTACAGAATATCAGTTTCAAGTACAGTAGATGCACCCAGGAAGAGCTGTGAATCTATCAAATAATATACTTTATGTGTAAAGTATATAATCACTCTTCTGAGCCCCTCTGGTTTTTCTAATTTATAATTTGAGTATTTGTATGTTGTGTTTCGAAAGCTGGTATTGCTACAATACCTCTCCAGCATTGTAGCCAATGTGCTGTTGTCAAGTGCTCGCGCGGACAAGCGGCAGTTCTGGAGGCTGGGCAAGCAAAGGGTGTTGCACCCATGCCATGGGGTGCTCCTCACTCAAATGCAGAACGTAGCCACATGTGAACATGCTCCAGAAAGCAAGCTGAGCAAAGGGTCGGGGAGCCCCTCCTCTGCCTCAGAGGGCTTTGTCGGGATTCATTCTGCCAAATGAGGCCACCGAGTAGGCATTCCATAAAGGAGATTCCCATTCCTTTTTATGAAAATATGAATAAGGCAAGCAAGTCTTCACCTCCTCTTGTCCTGGCAAGGGAGATATCAAGGAAATATAATATTTTAAGATGCTTTTAAAAAAATATTCTGTTGATTTTTTGATAGTTTCCTTTCTATACCCAGATGTTCAGAAGGTGGTTCATTGTGCAGTAATAGGGGAAGAAGTTCCAGGCCAAGAGGATCAATGGGGACAAACACCAGAGGGTAACTGGCTTGGCAGCTACTGTGCATCCCCGGCGGAGTTTGGCACCTCTCCACAACCTGACATTTACCTTTACAAATATTCTCTTCTAGAGGGATAAATCAAATATTAATAGAATTAAAGTAGGAGTTCACGTACAATGCTCGATGCATTAAATGTCAGAAAATATGTGATGCTTGGAGCTTAGAGATCTTCTGAGCTTGTGTTCTTCCTAGGTAAGTGACAGAATGAAGTCTGGAACATTTCTGTTTTGTTTACAACAACCTAGAGAGTGATGGCAGTTTCATTTCTCTTGGGAGATAGATTTTTTTTTGCTCAAGGTCAGATCTACATCACTAAGCTCAACAACAGGAAGAAAATTCTCCAGGGCAAAAACATCTATTTCTGTGGATGCCACGTGGTACAGGTTTTGAGCAACTCTGGAGGGGGAGGTGCCTGTCCTCAGCCAAAGGCTTGGACTCTGGAAACATTTATTTGTATGTGTTAGTACATGGATTGTGTATATTTAATACACAAGGGATAAAAACATTTTAAATTCTGATATATTTATCTCTTATTCAGAAATGAAAAAAAAAGAATCCTATCATTTAGTGGGAATGAAGATTTGAGAACCACTGGTCATTATGTATATCTGAATATTTTAACTTTCCTATTATGGTACTTTGTTTCAGGTAAATTAAAAGCGGGCAGAAAGTCTTACCCTATGTATGATCAAAATCGAAAGATGCATAGCAGTTGGTCAAATGTTCAGTTGCTTTGCCTGTATGTTTTCCATAATGTTAGAAATCCAACCAATTCATTGTTAGGAAGTTTTTATTTTCCTCTGGCCAATGCTCATGCTTCATTGTCATCCCTTGCCCATTGGCTGCACTGGTGTTTAGGGAGAAAGGACCACCTACACATCCAGCCATGTGATAAGACCAGTCCTTCTGCACTAGGGACAAAGGGGCCACCATTGTCCTCCTCTCTAAGGACTTCATTGTCCCCTTGAAGGCACATAAATGGTTGAAATTCAGTGTGGTACTTGGAGGAGCAGGGGAGATGTGTTTAAGAGTATTTTATTGAGAAATGGGTAGGATCTGGTGCAAGATTTAAAGCAGAAGTAAAAAAGAGGAAGAAAGTTGAGGGTGACTCTTAAGATTCCAAAGGGGTCTCTGGATAGAAATTATACCCTTTGGAGAAAAATATGAAAGTAGAAATAATAAATACAGTTTTAGACATTTGAAGTTTAGTTCCACATAAGATAGTAGCCTGGAAAAGATATTAGCGATTACAAGTCCTAGGGAAAAACCCTAACCCAGTTATTAATACAATTCTTAGGAGAAAATGTGAGACCAGAGGTGTGAGAACCCTGGGCACAGGAACAGTGGTTTGACCCATATATGGTTACATTCCTCAATGGATGGATGTAGAACAAGGAAAGAAGAGGACCAAGGAACAAACTCTGGGGAAAATATTATGAAACATGAATCAATCTGAAGAGAAAACCGGGTGGCTCTGAGGGGGTCCTTGCTGTCGGGAGAACGACATGAGTGCAGATGCCAAGGAGGCCACATGGAATGGGGACTTTAAGAAAATGTTCATACCCCCATAATATCCCGAATTTTAAAAAAATAATAAAAAAATCTTTGGATCTGACAGCCTGTGACTTCAGCTCTCCAAAGATGTGTCAGTCCGGGAATCATCAAGAGAACAGACAGAAACCCTCCAGATACCTCATGTCCTGTAGAGGGGTTTTAATTTGGGGAAGGAATCACACAAGTCTTAGAGCTGGGAAACAATGGGAAGAACTTGATGTCACCCAGAGGTCAGTAACAGCGGGAGGCTGCTCTGCCTTCAGGGCTAGAGGAGAAGAGGGTATAATTGGGATCCTGCAAGTCTGCACCTGCTTGATGATGTCGCCACCGCTGCCATCGTTGCTACTGGAGGAACCCCCACCGCCAGGAAGGAGCCATGGAGGCCACATTCACCCACAGTCCCTTGTCTCTATCAGAACGTAAAGCAGAAAAATGGCGTTTCCCACCTTCCACTTTCTACCTTTGAGCCTCCCATGAACAACTCCCACAAGCAGAACTTGACCGACACTGGCAGGCAAAAGAATCTGGGAGGTGTCGTTTCCACGCTTCCCACCCCCTGTGCTACACAGAGGAGAGCATGGAAAAGCAAGAAAGAGCCTTAGTCCCTCTTCCAGATCCCTCTCCCAGTTCCCAGAGGGAACTAAGGCAATTGTTTTTATAGACTAGATGCTGTTAATTCTGGTTTTTAAAAACGAGAATATGTGACGTGTGCCAGTTTTCATGGAACATAACGGAGTGTCATGGGGTCATCAGTGATTCATGGTTTTCGGGACATTTTCTTCATTTGTGTTTTGGCAGTTAAGACTTAGAGGATAGTTTTCCTTTCTCTAAGATTGACGAGGTCTAAGTTAGAGTTGACACAGAAGGAGAAGTGGGCCACACACAGGGGAGTGGGTGTGGAGGAGGAAATAGACACGTGGAATGTGCCTTTATGGAAAAGGAGGCTTCTTCCACGTGTATCTGGAGCATTCTCTGCCAGCTTCCTTTATTCTTGGCCCTCACACCCCCATTCCTCCTGGGCTGCTGCTCAAATGAAGTTACTCAGAGCTCTTGATAGAAGGATCCTGGGCCGTCCCATGCACTGTGGCTGATTCGAGGTGGGGAGTATGGTTGACCTGTTTACAGCTGTGAAAATAAGTCATGAGGACAGTGGTTGTCAGACTGTGCTTTGTGGACTCCCCAGGGCTCCAGGGGAGCCTTCCCCATGTTGCCATGAGGGTTAGGGGGGCAGAGGGAGCTGGGGATGGTTGTTGGGGGGGGGTATGGTGCTGGAGGGCGGGCACAGAGTGAGCAGGGAGAGTTGGCAACTTCCTCGACAGGTTTCCCCACTGGATCTGATGAGCCTGTAGACTTGGGAGTGTGTCCCCTCTTGTAGGCTAGATGCCCTTTGGTTTTTCTTTTTCACATGCTCCTGGCCAACGGTCTGGGTTTATAGCAAAGCTCTAATATGCCATGATGTTGATATGAGTCCTACGGTAAGAAAGTCCCAGCTTTCTTGTGACCTAGCCATTCCCATGTTCTTTTCAAGAAAAGAATCGTAATGTCTCTAATGCGCTCTCATGCGTTACTACAGAACTCTTCACATGCTCAAGGTCAGATGGGTGGGTGTTTGATTTCGCTGTCTTTCCTCCAGACATCTAAATGTCACTCAACATCTTCCATGTTAGGGGAGGGCAGAAACATTGTAGGAATTTCTTAGTTTTATTAAACATGGAATTATACATCTGTTCCCATTATTTTTACTTATTTCAGTGGGTTCTGTAGAAGCGATTTATGTATCTGTGCGTTCATCCTGCAGCCCCTTTTTCCACTGAATTGTGTCTATAAGTTCCTCAACAATTACAGTTTGAACTTAAGTATAAACTATGGCTCTCTTCAGTGACCTCAAATTTTTTTAAACTCATTATTCTTCTTATATAGAGATGGCAACTAGCAAAAATGTTTCAAGATATAGAAAGAATTGTAACTATTCTTATGCTCACCGCCCTCACCTCCCAGAGACCAAAAAAAAAAGAAAAAAAATGGCAGTTTTTAAAAAAGTAATTAGAGATATTTTTGTCCAAACCATCTTTTCAATCACATCACTAAGTTGACCTCATATTGGCAAATTGTATAATACTAGTAGCTTTTGGCTAAATATTCCAGAAGATCTGATGGGAGAGATGAGAGCCTTTTCTGAGCACCCGTTGTGGGGTGGAAGCTTAGCTGGTTTGAACCGATGTAATTCCAGATGTTTGTGTGACTGCTTTTACTTTTTAGGCACCTGTAGCACAACTCAGGTCGTTTTTTAATTTATTTCTGCAACAAGCATTTCAGAAAGCTGCTGATACCCTTCTTTGCCCAAAAAAAAAAAAAAGAAACCCAGGCTTAGAAGAGCGGGGTGATTTGTAGCTATGAGGAGCAGAGCCAGCACCTCTCAGCCTCTTGTGGCTTCCGTGTTAGCTGCGTGGTCCACAAAACTCGAGGCTGATGAGGCCCTAGAGCATTGTCAGGGCCACAGCGAATGCTTCTGCTCCCAGGGCTAACGAGACCTGCAAAAGTCCTTCTTTTTTTTTTTTTTTATTTTGGCATATTATGGGGGTACAAATTTTAAGGTTTCAAAAAATGCCCTTCCCCCCTCCCCCCACAATTCTGAGTTTCCAGCATGACCATCCCCCAGATGGTGCACATCTCACTCATTATGTATACATGGTCTTCTCCAATTACGGCTGGTATCGGTGTGTGTCATTCATTCTAACATTCAGAGGGAGTATTTACATTTTTATTCTCTTTCCTCATAGATCTATAGTATCTTGAGCTCTTTTAGCCTTGATTGATTGATTTATAACACAGTCAGGGAGCAGCAAAATGATTCTGCCTGAAATTACCCAGTAGGAGGGTGGTATTAGCCATGGCAAATTAAAAGCAAAACATACTTTGAAATTATCATGAACATGGTTACACTGTAAATTGAGCTGCCCGCTTTGGAGCCTGGCTCTTAAAAGCGTTTATAACATTAGTGGAAGAAGGATTCCCTGACGGAGCCACCACTCACCTCACGATCACTCTTTGCTCCACAACAGCCGTGCTCCAGCCCCACCTCCCCCGCTGAAACTGCCCTGGTCAGGGTCCCCCCTGACTTCCATGCTACCAAATCCAGTGGACACATCTCTGTCCCCATGGCCGACAGTCATCCACACTCCCCTTCTCGAAATAGCCTCTTGCCCTGTCATCCTCCCCAGTCTCTCTGTCTGGTTTCCCATCTCTCGCCTTTCTGCCTGAGTTTTCCTGGCTGGTCCCCAGGCCCTATTCCCCACCTTGCTACACTGTCCCTTAGGGTGACTCATCATTCTCATATGTATGAAGATGTTTATGAAGGTGACTCCCAAACTCACACAGCTGGCCCTGCCCTCTCCTCTGAGCTGCTGAAACACACACCCAGGTGTCCCCTTGGCACTGCTCCTCAGCCCCTGCCCACACGACTGTTCCTTCTCCCTGTGTAGTTACACCAGCCAGAAACCTGATTTCCTCTCTGGGCCCTGAGAAGGGGCGCCAGGCATCAGCCCACTTCCCCCATCTCTCCTCCTCCTGCCCAGTCCAAACCTCGGTCATCCTTACCAAGATGACTGCAGCACTTCCCACACCTCCATGCCCCAAACTTCCAAGCTTGCAAGACTCTCTAAGAGGCAGGCCTCACCTGGCAGAGGCTGACATTTCCCTGCTCACAATCCTCAATAGTTTCCCCTTTGCACTTAGAAGAAAATCCAGACTTCTTTCCAGAGCCTGTGTCTTATTCTGCTTCTGCCTTCTGCAAATATTAAGCTCTTTTCTCCTGTTGCTCCCTCTGCCGGGGATGCGAGTCTTCCACTGGGCTAGCACCTTCCCAGCTTATTGTTTTAGCTGGAACCCCACCTCCTCCAGGAAAGCCTCTCTCATCATCATATCTAAAGTAGGTCCCCATGTTATATTCTTGGTCTCAGCACCCTACTTATTCTGTAATAGAATGCTTCACAACTTATTTTGTTTTGCTTAGTTTGTCACTATCTGAATACATGTTTCGTGAAAGGAGGGGCTATGTCTTTTTTTCTTTTTCTCCCCAGTGCCCACAGTGGCAGGTGACCAATTGAGTGAATGATTCACCATCTAAGCAGTAGTACCTGTGACCATCAAGGGGTGGCTCATAGCTATGGATCAGAATTGCCATCCGTTTGATAAATGAGTTGAAGGATAGTAAATGAGTGACACACATGCCATCACTTTTCCATGGCAGGCACGGCTAGCTCGGCACGACAACTAACCCCATTGAGCTTGTGTGCCTCTTCTCAACACATAGCGTGTCCTTCACCCACTAGCAACCTATCAGAGTTGGCATGGCCATCACTTTTCCATGGCAGGCACGGCTAACTCGGCACGACAACTAACCCCATTGAGCTTGTGTGCCTTTTCTCAACACATAGCATGTCCTTCACCCACTAGCAACCTATCAGAGTTGGCATGGTGACTGAATAAGAGACCATGAAATGTTGATAGGCTTTTAAGATGCCTGCTGTAAAACAATCTATCGGGAGGAGACTAAATCAGATGTTAGAGGACATTGCCAAAGATCAGACTAAACATGTTCAGCATCTTTGGCTACTAGGGAAATGCAAGAAAAACCACAGTGTGATACCATGTCACACCCACTGTTACCTAATGCTAAAGCAACAAGTAAGTGTTGAGTATTCATGTGCAGATACTGCCATAGAAACCTTCTTGATAATGTAGATAAGTGTGATCAAAGGTAATAGATATTCAGACCACTGGATTTCTCACTAACCCAGTAAAATAACTAGTATTTACTTTTTGTTGCTTTACTCATTTAAAATCTCTAGCAACCCTGTGAAGTAGGAATTATCAGTGCTGTTTGGAAAAACGGGATGGGGAGCTTTTTGGCAAATGATGAGCCCAGCTTTGTACTCTAGCCTCTGACACTAAATCTATCCATCTTTTCCACATGGCTGACCATTTGGAGGCCTGGTTCATCCCAGGACATTTCAAAGCAGGTAGCTTGCCTTGCATGATTCTTGGTTGATTCTGTAATTAACCACCATAAGTTATCCTTTTCAATTCTACCCAATGACTTCTTTGATGAAATACTACAGGGCAATAGAGTCTAATAAGTAGCAGATGGCCCAGAAGAATGACATTCCATTCCTCCACTGAGCCTGTGGTTCAAAACACCTCATTTGCTCAGAGTAAACTCTGGAGGACATGGCACAAGCCAGTGAGTTTTAAAATGTCATTGGAATTTGCAGTCCTGTGTATTAGAAAACAGAACTCATGAAGCTCAAGTGATCCTGTGGATTGAGTTGAAAGAGCTTTTTTGATCCCCAAAGACTTTCCTTCCTGGACATTTAATCCCATTTAATTTAGTGTCTCTGAAATATCAATATAAGCCAGTCAATTTGAGGCTGTCTTATATTGTTGACAGATTTCAGAGCTGTCAGTGAACGAGCACAACTTCTGCTCTAAATCTAAGAGACTTAATAACATCTTCCTTCCTTGAGAAAACACCCCTCTTCTGTCTCCCTGTAAACATTTTATTCAGCCAAGTTGCACATAGGCTATTTTGGCCTGTAGAATTGTTAGGTTCTTCCTTTCCAATACTGGACTCAGCCTCAATCTTCTTTTCCAATACTGGACTCAGCCTCCCCTTATTATCCAGTGTTTAAACTGCCAGTAAGTACTGGGCGCTATGCAGAGCAGTGTGAGCCCCATGTGTGAGCCAGCTAAGGGCACCCAACAGCCAAATCTGCACACACCCTTTGAATTGTTGTGGACAGATGTTTATGATATGTTGTTAAGTGAAAAAAGAGGTTATATAACCATGCATAGATTTCTAAATCTAATAGCAGGATGAGATGAGCTGGTAAGATGCTCTTTTACTAAAAACACATTAAAATGCTAATAAAATATAAAGTTTAATATAAGAAAGGAAAAATGTTTGTAAATTATATGTCTGGTAAGGGATTTGTGTGCAAAATATATAAAGAGCTCTTACAACAATAAAAGACAAATAATCTAATTTAGAAATGGATAAAAAATTTGAATTGATTTTTCTCCAAAGACGGTATACAAGTGGCCAAATAAGCACATGGGAAGATGTTCAACATCATTAATCATTAGGGAAATGCAAATCAAAACCACAATGAGATCCCACCTTACACCTCCTAAAGTGGCTGTAATCAAAAGGCAGATAATAACAGTATTGGTAAGGATGTGGAGAAATTGGAACCCTCATGTTTTGCTGGTGGAAATGTAAAATGGTGCAGCCATTTGGAACATAGTCTGGAAGTTTTACAAAAGGTTAGACATAGTGTTACCATATGACCCATCAATTTCACTACTGGAATTGAAAATATAAGTCTAACATGAGAATATTTTCTCCCATTCTGTAGGTTGTCTGTTTGCTGTCATGATAGTTTCCTTGGCTGTGCAGAAACTTTTTAATTTGATCAGGTCCCATTTATTTATTTTTGTTGTTGCTGTGATTGCCTTTGGGGTTGTCTTCATAAATTGTTTGCCCAGGCCAATGTCTAATAAGAGGTTTTCCAACATTTTCTTCTAGAATTCTTATAGTTTCATGCCTTAGGTTTAAGTCTGTTATCCACCATGAGTTGATTTTTGTGACAAGTGAAAGATACAAATCCTGTTTTAGTCTTCTACATTTGGCTATCCAATTTTCCCAGCACCATTTATTGAATAAGGATTCTTTTCCCCAGTGTAAGTTTTTGTCTGCTTTGCCAAAGATCAGATGGCTACATGAGGATGGTTTTATATCTGGGTTCTCTGTTCTATTCCATTGGTCTATGGTCTCTGTTCTTGTGCCAGTACGATGCTGTTTTAGGTACTATTGCCTTGTAGTGTAGCTTGAAGTCAGGTAAATTGATGCCTCCCAATTTGTTCTTTTTGCTAAAGATTGCTTTTGCTATATGGGGTCTTCTCTGGGTCCTATTCTGTGTTGAATGTCCTGAGTTTTCATATCATTGGAAAGTCAAAAAACCACAGGCTGAATCATAGTAAGTAGGTATTGTCTATGTTTTACTTCTACTATAATAATGATATAGTAATAGTAAAATAGTAATAAAAATAATAGCAATAGAAAGAAATAATGTTTCTACCATTCTTTGTGGGCCCTCAGTTTTGTAGCAGGACAAACAACTCAAACTTACCAATTCAGAGTAACCTGGTTACTTTCAGTTAGTTTTCTCCCAGGTAACTTAGTCTGTTTGGGGCATAATCTCATCTTTCAAGGATTCTCCTTTCCCTCTCCCACAGGGAAGAACGTATGCACCATCACGTTATGCATTAACATGGCTGGCTATGTGCCCAGTGTGACCGTGAGCTTTTTGGAAGAAGGAAATCGTCTTGTATCCAACTCTGACTCACCAGTGCCTTGATCTGCTGTCACCCAGAGAATTCTTATTGACTCACATTGATCTGAAAGCTTTTAAAATCCCTGGATACTTCAGTTTCCAGGAATGTTAAATAGGGCCAGGGTTGTATTTATCATATTCCCAGCAGGGCTGTTGTGAGGATTAATGTTTTATCATAAGTGATCTCTTGCTCCTTTAAAAAGGCATTAATTAAGTTAAAGGTTTTGTTTTTTAAAGATGTGCTTATTAGTTTTTTAATGATCTGTGTCTCCATGTAGTCTCTGAAATATAAGAAATGAGGCGTTCATGCTTTTCTCTTAGAAAAAAATGGCATACAGGAGCGCAAAAAACTGACCCACCATTAGCATTCCTCTCTAGACATCATGTTATGTGGTTGATCTTTCTGAGTTTTGTTGTTCTACAGGAAGGTCCTATCTGGTAGCTTGGCCTAAGGGAGGGTCAGGGTGAGGTGCCTTGGGGAGACAGACCCAACCTGATGTGTTATTTCTCTGCTCCCCTCTCCCCTGCCATCTCTCAGCGAGCTGAAGCAGAAGTTGGATGAGGAAGGCAGCAAGTGCAGCATCCTCTCGAAGCACCAGCAGTTCGTGGAGCACTGCTGCATGCGCTGCTGCTCGCCCTTCACCTTCCTTGTCAACACCAAGCGCCAGTGTGGGGACTGCAAGTTCAACGTCTGCAAGAGCTGCTGCTCCTACCAGAAGCATGAGAAGGCCTGGGTCTGCTGCGTCTGCCAGCAAGCGAGGTGAGTGACCTGCGCACCCCCAGGGTCTGTGCTGGTGGCACCCGCCACTTCCTTCAGCCAGGTAGGACCAGCAGGGATTGACAGATCAGCACGGAGTATAGACCACAGCAGAAGGATTGCTGTGGAGAGATGTGTACTGGTTAAGGATGACCACTGACCTTCACAGAGAGGAAGACCTCAGGGAGCCCTGGGTGTAAGTAGAAAGGAGAGGTCTTGGAATTGAAGGTGCAGCTCCCTCGTGCTTCATCCATCCTTCTGCAGTTTCTCATCTGGTCTCATCCTTTCATTCATTCCTTCCAGAAGCATGTTGGATTCTTAGCAATTATGCTGGGTGCTGGAAACATGATGGTGAACTAGGCAGAGTGCTAGTGACTCGGAGTGTAGGGTGATGATGGGATTTGTGAGTGTTGGTCTCACTGTGTTGACACGTGCCCTGACCAATTTGTCATTGGCCGTGGGGGACACTGAGAAAGGAGTGACTGGCCCTAGTGCTTGGGGAAAGCTTCACAGAGGACAAGAAATCAAAGCAGGATTATAAAAGATTAAAAAAAAAAGAGTTAATACTGTGAAAGGGAAGATGAAGACCACCACATGAAGGAAATGGTTAGCATGGCAGTTCTTATCCTCCCTCAGCGACCAGCAGAGCATTTCTTGGATACATTGTGTATTTACAAACTAATGAGTTTGATAGGCCAGCACCTGGAATTCCTTGGAATTCTTAAGTCTGTGGGGATGCTAGCATCTGTAGAGCACATTATGATTCGGATCTTCTGCTTCCATAATGCCTGTTGCAGTGAGCAAGACTGAGACTGGCTGGCCCTGAGAGCATGCACTCAGGAGCTCCTGCCACCCTTGTCTTTCCCATCATTCCCTTTCTACTCCCCTTGTTCTTTTTACTTATATTCTTTAACACATCAAGTCCTAGCATTTTCCCATAGAACTAGTTAGTGGAGACAGCTGCTGTGCTCCCCCAGGGTCTCCAAGGAGTCAGTCTCTGGGCTGTAAATAACAAAGGAGGCCACAGACACCAACTGAGGCAAAAAGTGGTTTGCTGAGCACCAGTATCAAGGACTGGCTGCTGCCCAGGTCTTGCGTCTGACTTTCAGAGCAAAGAACATAGCCGCGTCTCCACAAGGCAGCTTGATGGGAGGAGGAGACACCCTGTGACAACAAGGGGATGGAGGAGACTCAGATGTGGATGATCTTGTCTTTGGGAGTGGTGGATGGACAGCGGTTCGTCCGTGCCTTCCATTTCTCAGTAAAGGGTGGGCTAGGGCCAAGCACTTGAGAACAAGAGAGTTGGGTGTTGGAAATAATCAGAGTAGGTTTGACATCGGCATTACAGGAGTTAGAGATCCAGGCTTTTGAGCCAAGTTCTAGTAACTAATCATGAGTCTGTTTGCTTTCAACCTTCCCATGGCATGTTTCACTCCAGCCACACTCACCTGCCCAAGTGCAAACATGACGAGCGTAGACAGTTGGTTTATTACTGGGTTGGGAGTTTTCTAGGGGTTTGGGAAAGGTCAGAGGGTGATGGAGTTTAGGCTATTAGATAGCGAAGAAAGTCCAGACACACTCTGGACGATGAGGGAAGTAAAGACAGAAGGTGCTATGGATGGATGGGGAGGATGTGAGGGGCTCAGTCAACCAGAAGTCCCTGGTAAAGTTGAAGAACTGTCACAGAATGGGTACTTAACAAAGCAAATCAGAAGAAAAGAAAATTTTGTGCAGGGAGGAAGACGTTTGAATGAGTGATTTCCAAAGTGAATTAGTTGGGCAGTTGTTGGGAATAGGAGATGAAGTCTAGACAAGGATGTCAAGGAACTGAAAAGTTAATACCCATGGGTTCTGAAATGACCAGGTGGTGATAGTGGTATGGAGGTGAAGAGTGAGGTAGGGGGCAAGTTTTTCTTGAGTGAGAAGGAGGAGCTAGAAGGTCAGGAGGTGACAGAAATAAAAAGTAGAAGAGTGTGGGATGACTGAATGTCATGATTCTGCACCCGGCAATTTGGGTGAGTCTTGCACAGCACTGGGCTCAAACATTGGCCATGGCACCACTGTGCTACCCTGGCATTTGTTACCAGCTGGTGGTGAATGCCACCAAGACAGGGACCCTGTCTTCTTCAGCTACATTTGTAACACCAGACCCTGATGCATAGAAGGCACATGGGTCTTCGTGAGCCAAAATTAGAACAGGACAATGTCCAGTAGCAGCCAGAGGCATGGTATAAGATGAAGCTTTAGGAATTTTAAAGAGGAAAGGATCCAGGGAGTATTAGGTATCCTAAAGAGGTTCTGCAGAAAAGAGAATCCCAGATGGAACTCCAATGGAGAGGAGGAATCATGAGGCATTGTCAAATAAGGTGTGGCATGAGCAAAGAGGCAGGTGCCCCCGAGGAGCATGGAGGACCTGCAGCAGACCACGCTGGCAGTGGGAGGATGGTGAGTCATTGGGTCAGTTCATGAGAAGAATCTGGGTTTGATCCTCAGAGTGTGGTGCAGTCACTGAAATTTCAAACCCTACCAGTTATTAAATATGCTATTCTTTATTGTGCCTCAACATACTCACCCATAAATGGAAAGAAGTATTAGTATCTACAGTTTTGTTTCTTTCAATGTTTCTCTTTTCCTTTTTCCACTGAGTCAGAAAAATCTCCAAATTTAATACGGTTAGTAGCAATAAAATATGCAGTCACAGCCTCTGGACCCTACATTTACCCTAAGTTGTATGTGGGGATCTTTTATTAGTTATAATTAAATGACGTATTGCATTCCCGTGCACAACCTCAGAATCATCTCTCTTACAAAGGGAAGAACCTTCCTTTGCAAAAGGATGAAGATCTTCTGATTCAAATCCTTTACTGTTTTGTTTATACTATATGACTGCAAGAAATTGCCAGATATTGAAAAATAAGTTGTAAAGAGGGCAGAAAATGTCTGCTAAGGCTACATTTTAAATTTCCACTTCATAATTCTAACAAGTTAATGAGAAGGTAATCCCAGTTAATTTAATCTTGCATTGCATCCATCAACATTGCATAGCAGCTCCTGAGTTCAGAAGTAGAACACTAGGAAATAAAGGACCATTCATAGAAAGATACCTGAAAAGACATGCAAAAACTAGTGTATGCGCTTTTTAAGGAAGTGGGGGGTTAATGAGTAGTCTTCCACCCTCTGTGCGTCTAGCTCAGAGCACACCCACACTTGTTTAATCAAAGCTGGCAAAAAAGGGACACTGAGGAGAGATTGGGAATGTTGCTGTTTTAATCTCATATTATGTCTTCAGGGATGTTTCCAGGGTTTGGGAATTATTGTTGGCTGAAACCAAAACAGATGGAGAAGTTTAGTCCATTCCCTATTTTTCCATATTATTCAAGTCAACGGAAACTGTCTAGGGAAAAAATCCATGAGACATGGCACATTTTTGCTCCTTGAAATTTCTCTAAGGCCAAATTTGACGGAGAAGTACATCTGGGTCACGGTACTGCAGATGTACGGCCTGGGGGCCGACAGTCTTTTATGTTGTAGCTGGATCGTGTTCCTGGTTTTTGAAGGGTTCGTAAGAAGAGTTTATTTTATTCATAGTAGAGCAGCCAACTGCATAAACCCTTAGCATTGCACACAAGAGCCATAGCCAAATTCATCGTGTAAAACATTTAAGGAATATTTTGACTTGAACCAAGTATGAAAAATTTCAGATAAATAACAACTTCCAAAACCTGCCCGATTTTTTTTTTTTAAGCTGAAAAATAGTTTACAACAGATTGTTGAGACTTTAAATGCATATTTTACCCTGGCAAAAGCCAGCCTCAGGCTGGATGGTGGCAGTGTGGACTGCCCACTGTGCTGCCGTCCACTTTGTCTAGGGGCCCCTCTGCCTGTCAGTTGATCTGCAATGCCTCCTTGGTCAGCAGTGAATAACTTCAGCCATGAATCTTTGTGCCGTTCTTCCATCATATTCATATTCAAGCAAGTAGGTTTCTAAAACATTGTGTATGTCAGATTCCAGGAAGAGCACATTTTGTGTGTTTGTGTGTGTGTGTGTACATACATGTATGTGTGAAATCTCAGTACATTAGTCGATAGCAGCTCTGTGAAACTGCACAGATGACCACTTTAGCAAGACCCATATTCTCTCCCCTCTACCCACGGTGTACTTTTTCTTTCCTTATGCAAATTAACCCCATTTTTGTTGCATCGGTTTAATTTCTAGCTGCTTACCTAATGGCTACCACAAGTATATATTTTCTTGAGATACTATAGGCCACGAATAACTATAATAAAATAATTCTTGTCCACAGAAAATTATGGAGCTAAGAGTTGAGGGCTGACATTCATGTGACAATATTAGCACATAGCCTCAGAAGTAAATATTAATATCCATACTGATAATTAATATAATTGACTGATATACTGATAATTAATAATTAATATCCGTACTGGGCTTGCCTATGATGCAGGTCTAAATGAGTGAGTCAGATTACGACACAGATTCATCAGAAGAGGGCTCAGAGTATCAAGTCACTAAAAAAAAGTTGATAATCTATAATTTCTTTTAATCTCAATGAAAAAAGTCTACATGTCCTGCTGTTCTATTTATTTAGTTCATTAAAAGCATTTTAAGAATTTTAAATGAAAATTCCCATGTAATGGTCATTGCTGTAGTTATAATCATATGGTTGGTTCCTCATCAGTCATTTTGCTCCATCTGTTTTGCATTAAAATGTATTTCTGTTTGTCAATATCAGTTTAAACTTTTTAGCTTTGGTAGAGTAAAAAACATTAAATGAATTTATTATAGAATGAATGATGAATTGTTAATATTTATTTTAGAAGCTATATAGCAAATGAGAAACTATTGAATCATTCCCTTTGCTATTTTTTGTTATATGTAAATATATCTTCTTGACAATATATTGTATAGATTCATTCAAACATTATAAATAAGGACATATAGTAGTTGCATTTTAAGGTCTTCTGCAGGAAACAGAACTTTGTTCAGAGTGAGCCCAGCTCATACACATCAGCCATTGTCATTTCAGGTTGAATTGACTCAAGAATGACATCCCGGCCAGGCGTGGTGGCTCACGCCTGTAATCCTAGCACTCTGGGAGGCCGAAGCAGGCAGATTGCTCAAGGTCAAGAGTTCGAAGCCAGCTTGAGCAAGACCCCGTCTCTAGTAAAAATAGAAAGAAATTAATTGACCAACCAAAAATATATACACAAAAAATTAACCGGGCATGGTGGCACATGCCTCTGTAGTCCCAGCTACTCGGGAGGCTGAGGCAAGAGGATTGCTTGAGCCTAGGAGTTTGAGGTTGCTGTGAGCTAGGCTGACACCACGGCACTCACTCTAGCCTGGGCAACAAAGTGAGACTCTGTCTCAAAAAAAAAGAATGACCTCCCTACTTTCCTTGGGGACAAATTGGCTTTCTAGTGCTTATTTTGCTTCATTATTAAAAACTGTTCCCTGTGAGTTTTGTCATTTTGTACTACAGACATACTTCTTTTTATTGTGCCTTGCTGATACTGCATTTTTCACAACTGAAGGTTTGTGGCAGTCCTACAAGTTTATTGGCACCATTTTTCCAGCAGCATGTGCTCACTCCATGTCTCTGTGTCATATTTTGGTAATTCTCGCAGTATTTCAAAGTTTTTCATTATTATTCTATCTGTTATGGTGATCTGTTATCAGTGATCTTTGATGTTATTGCTGTAATAGTTTTGGGGTGCCATGAACTGCACCCATATATGTGGCAACTTTAATCCATCCATGTTGGCTGTGCTCTGACTGTTCCACCAACTGGCCCTTCCCCTATCTTTCTCCTTCCCCTTGGCCCTCCCTGCTCCCTGAGACACAATAACATTGATATTAGGCCAATTAATAATCCTAATTGTTCAAGTGAAAGGAAGAGTCACTTGTCACCCACTTTAAATCAAAAGCTAGAAATGATATAAGCTTAGTGAGGAAGTCATACTGAAAGCCAAGATAAGCACAAAGCTAGGTTTCTTGCTCCAGACACTTAGCCAAGTTGTAAATGCAAAAGAAAAGCTCTTGAAGGAAATTAAGCTACTCTGGTGAATACACGAATGATGTAAGAAAGTAAAACAGCCTTAATGCTGACAGGGAGAAAATTTGAACAATCTGGATAAAAGATTAAACCAACCACAACATTCCCTTGAGCCAAAGCATAATCCAGAGCAAGGTCCTAATTCTTCTCAATTGTGTAAATGCTGAGAGAGGTGAGGAAGTTTCAAAAGAAAATTTGAAGCTAGCAGAGGTTGGTTCATGAGGTTTCAGGGAAGAAGCTGTCCCCATAGCATAAAAATGCAAGGTCAAGCATCAAGTGCTAATGGAGAAGCTGTAGCAAGTTATCCAAAGATCTGGGTAAGATGAAGGTGGCTACACTAAACAACAGATTTTCATTGTAGACGAAACAGCCTTCTGTTGGAAGTAGATGTCATCTAGGACTTTTCATAGCTAGAGAGGAGAAGTCAATGCCTGGCTTCAAACCTTCAGAGGACAGGCTGACTCTCTTGTTAGGAGCTCATGAAGCTGGTGACTTTAAGTTGAAGCCAATGCTCATTTATGATTCTGAATATCCTAGAGCCCGTCAGAATTATGCTAAATCTACTCTCTATGCACTCTATAATTGGACCAGCAAAGCCTGGATGATGGCACATCTGTTTATTGCATGGTTTATGGAATATTTTAAGCCCATTTTTAAGACCTGTTATTCTGAGAAAAGATTCCTTGCAAAATAATTACTGCTCACTGACAAAGCACCTCATCACCCAAGAGCTCTGACAGAGATGAATGAGAAGATGAATGTTGTTTTCATGCCTGCTAACACAACATCCGTTCTGCAGCCCAGGGATCAAGGAGTAATTTCTACTTTTAAGTATTATTATTTGAGAAATATATTTCATGAGGTTATAGCGACCATAGATAGTAATTCCTCTGTTGAATCTGGGCAAAGTAAATTGAAAACCTCTGAAAAAGATTCACCATTCCAGATGCCATTAAGATTGTGATTCATGGGAAGAGGGCAAAATATCAACATTAACAGGAGTTTGAAAGAAGTTCATTCCAACCCTCATGGATGACTTTGAGGAGTTCAAAACTTCAGTGGAGGAAGTGACTGCAGATGTTGTAGAAATAGCAAGAGAGCTAGAATTGAAAGTGGATCCTGAAGATGTGACTGAACTGCTGCAATCTCTTGATCATAGTTGAATGGATGAGGAGTTGCTTCTTATGGATGAACAGAGAAAGTGGTTTCTTGAAATGGAATGTACTTCTGGTGAAAATGCTGTGAACACTGTTAGAATGACAACAAAGGATTTAGAATATTACACAAATTGAGTTGATAAATATTGCAGCAGCAGAGTTTGAGAGGATTGACTCCAACGTTGAAAGAAGTTCTACTCTGGGTAAAATGCTACCAAATAGCATTGAATTCTACAGAGAAATCTTTATGAGAGGAAGAATCAATTGATGTGACAGACTTTATTGTTATTTTAAGAAATTGCCATGGCCACCTCGACCTTCAGTAACCACCACTCTGATCAGTCAGCAGCCATCAACATCAAGATAAGACCTTCCACCAGCAACAAGATTATGAGTTTCTGAAGGCTTATATTTACCATTAGCATTTTTTAAGAATTATGTACTTTTTAAATTAAGGTATATACATTGTCATTTAGACACAATGGTATTGCATATTTGATAGACTTAAGTATAGTGTAGACATCATTTTTGTGTACACAACGCTTAATAGGCTAAGGTACTGTGTAAACATTACTTTCATATGCACTAGGAAACCAAGAAATTTGTGTGACTTGCTTTATTGCAATACTTTATTATGGTGGTTTGGAACCAAATCCACAGTATCTCCGAGGTCTGCCTGTGTTACCTTTAACACAGACCAATTTTGAAGATTGTTTTCAGGAGCGAGAGAAAAAAAAATTTCTCGTAAACTAAAATCAAAACATGTTTTCTCATTATGTTTGTGGAACTTGCTTCGGCTTTCCTGAGAAAATGTAAGGCTTCATTTCTTTTCCCTTGGAATTGAATATTCTTTACTTCAATCTGATCACTTTATTACTTGGTATTCACACAGCCCACGTGCTTCATAAATTAGCATTCTATCCTTTTGGCATAAATTCCACAGTAGAATGCTTCAAGTAGAATCTTTTTTCTTATTAAATTAGTGATATTTTTTAAAAACAATTACTCTGTCAGTGTTGATGAGGGTGGATTGCAAAAGGCTTTTTCTTCCATTGCTAGTGAAGTCTACATGGGCATCACCTTTTACCAACATGTAGTATCGAGAGCCTTCAACATACCCAAGCACTTTTAACCAGTAATTTTATTTTTGAGAACTTATAATTAACCCTATAACAGAATAATTTTAACTGCTGTATAAAAATGAGTTTTACTTTATTATTTATAAAATAAAAAATGTAAATAATCTAAGTGCCCAGCAGGAGAGTGGCAGAAGTAAATTAGGACACATTCAACTTGACAGAATATGATGAGACCTTTAAAATTGTGTGTATTTTGTTAGCAGGGGTAAACTTTTATATTAAAATGTTAGATTAAAAACTTCATTATAAAAATGTACATGTTATATAATCACTGTATAATAAGGAAAATAGAAAACAGACAGTAAAGAGATACACAATTAATGCTATTAAGAGTAATTATTCTTTGGAGCTAGGCTTTGTGGATGATATTTTTTTTCTTACCTCTATTTTCCATTTAGCTTCCAAGTTTTTTGGGGTTTGAATGCAGGCTTTTATAACCAGCTTTGAATAAAATGGACATAAAGAAATGTAGGCCTTGCTCATTCCTCTCCTCCTCATTCCCAAATCCTCTCCATCACCCCAGTGTTGCTCTTCCCCCTGCTTCAAGCCACAGGGCTAAAACCACCCAGCTTCTCAGGGAAAATGGCCCCATCAAAGGGGATATATATTTTGAAGTCCCAGTTGATGGCACTTTAGATTAAGGTACCACTCTGTCTATATCAGATCTCCATGGAGACCGTGAACACAGTACTCAGTCGGAATCGTTGTCAAAGTGACCTAAATCATGTGGCAGATGGGAATTCTTCAAAATTTAAATTGCTCCCAGTGAAAGCTAAGCATCTATTTTTTTGTTGTTGTTGTTCACTAGTTCTTTAATATCGACAGATGAAATAAATAAAGATATCAAGAGTACCTGCTATGGGTATGGGATTGAATTTGTCTTTTCAAATGAGTTATGTTATCTAATCCTTACAAGAACTCTGTGAAAGGCAGGAGATTAGCCCTCATGGAGCCAGGGAAGCCTGAAGCTTGGAATGATTATGTGGCTAGCCCAAGGTCAGTTTGTTAGTCCCAAATTCAGGAGTCTGTCTACAGTCTCCCCAAGAATACAGCCTGGGCTCCAGGTCCCTTGCCTTCAACTGCTCAGCAGCCTCCTCGCTCAGCCAGCCACCCGGACTGCATTTCAAGTCTTCAGAGCAGTGGACAGCCTGGGCTCCCTCACCTCAAAAGGATGGTGGTGATTTCTGTTCCTCTTGATGGCTCTTGTGTCCACAGGCAGTTAGCCACACACTTGCATTTCCTGGACCCGGGAGTGACCATCAGAGAAGGGGAATGTAGCATAGTGGCCTCACAGCCTGTGGGTACAACATTGGCACCGTCCCCTTTAGCATTCTGGGCTCCTTACCGTCCGTCTCACCTGTGTTCTTTCAGCTCTAACACTCATCCTGCTGGCCCACGGGGGGATGGGCCAATGGTATCCAATGAAACACTGAATCCCTCGAAGTCTGTGTTTTTAGGGGAAGTACAGACTATGACATTGCACACTAGGGGCATCAATTAAACCTTTAAGTTATTTTGGTTAACCCCTGGCCTCTTGATATGTCTTTTATTAGGCTTTAAAAAAAGGAAGAAGAAAGTTTTGCCTTGACATACAAAGTTTAACAGGCTTATTATTAAATCTGTAATATCCACAATGTCTGAGCATTTCAGATATATTTATAGGCTAACAACCATCGGTTTTTACTAACATGAGCTTGTTTGCATAAGGGACTGTGGTGGTTAATTTTGTCAACTTGGCTGGGCCACGTTACCTAGATATTTGGTCAAACACTAGTCTGGATATTGCTCTGAATATAGTTTTCAGATAAGATTAATTGAAATCAGTGGATTCTGAGTAACTTAGGACAGGGCGATATGGGAGGTGGAGGGGAGAGCAATGGATGGGAAGACCCCATGGTATGCGTTCTTTGCCTGGCCCTAGAGAGGGGGCTGCAGGTAGAAGCTATTTTCACTGTGCACGGGGAACCCAGTCGTGTGGTGCTGCAGCCTACGGCACAGTGTGTGATATGGACATCCAGGAGGGAGGCCTTCTCCTGTGGGGGAGGAAGCTCAGGTGCCAGGAGTGTGAGTGGCCCTGGGAGCAGGGAGGGAAGCCAGACAGTGATTTGATATTTGCACAGGACATTAGGTCCCAGCAGGAGGGCCATTAGCCCAGTGGCATCTCTACAGATGGACCATTAGCAGGGCCTGGAAAGGGAGCACATAAGTGGCTTCTTTGAGACTTCCCAAGGGCTCCAAGAAGGAACTAAGAGACATGTTGGGGTGGAGACTTCATCCAGGCAGGGCCACGAAACCAGCACCATTGGAGCTGTTAAGGTGACCTATGTATGTGTATTTCCCCACAGGCTGGTGGCACTTGGGAAAATTCAGGTTGTGGCAGTAAAGCAGGCACTGACTTGGGCAAAGGAGAGAGAAGAGAAAACTTAGGGGTCGGTCTGTTCTTCTTTTTCCAGCTCTTTGAGTCGATTCATTAGGTTGTCTGTTTGTAATATTTCTGACTTTTGGATATAGGCATTTATGGACATAAACTTTCCTCTCAGGACTGCTTTAGCTGTGTCCCACAGATTTTGATAACTTGTGTCTCCTTTGTCATTAAGTTCAAAGAATTTTTTTATTTCCATCTTGATTTCCTGGTTTATGAAAGAATCATTCAGCAGAAGGTTGTTTAATTTCCACGTTTTTGTGTAGAAGTGAGAGTTTCTGTTAGGGTTGATTTCTACTTTTGTTCCACTGTGATCTGAGAAGATGCATGGTATAATTTCTTTTTTTTTTTTTAATTTTTTGAGACTTGCTGCTTTGTGTCCTAGGATATGGTCAATCTTAGAGAATGTCCCATGAACTGATGAGAAGAACATATATTCAATGGATTTGGAGTAGAATGTCCTATAAATGTCAGTCAGGCCCAATTGTTCTAGAGTTTTAAGTCCATTATTTCTTTATTAATTTTCTATTTGGAGGATCTGTCCTGTGCTGTCTGCAGGGTGTTGAAATAAATGTTGGCATGGATATGGAGAGATAGGAACACTCATACACTGCTGGTGGGACTGCAAACTAGTTTAACCTCTGTGGAATGCAATATGGAGATACCTTAAAGCGATACAAGTAGATCTACCATTTGATCCAGCAATCTCATTACTGGGCATCTACAAAAGAACAAAAGACATCTGCACTAAAATGTTTATAGCAGCACAATTCACAATTGCAAAGATGTGGAAACAACCCAAATGCCCATCAATATATGAGTAGATCAATTAAATGTGGTATATGTATACCATGGAGTACTATTTGGCTATAAGAAACAATGGTGATATAGCACCTCTTGTATTTTCCTGGATAGAGCTGGAACCCATTCTACTAAGTGTAGTATTCCTAAGAATGGAAAAGCAAGTACCACATGTACTCACCAGCAAATTGATTTCACTAATCAACACTTAAGTGCACATATAGGAATAACATTCATCAGGTGCCGGGCAGATGGGAGTGGGGAGGAGGGGATGGGTATATATATACGTAATGAGTGTGATGCGCACTGTCTGGGGGATGGTCATGCTTGAAGCTCTGACTCGGGGTGGGGGATATAAGGGCAATATATGTAACCTTAACATTTGTACCCCCATAATATACTGAAATAAAAATAAATTAATTAATTAAGGGGAAAAAAAAGAAAACTTAGGATACTGAAATATTGGAGGATAGATCACCTCAGTTCGTAGATGGGCCCATCAGCCAAAGAGGCTGGAAATTTGAAACTTGGGTTGGGTGGCACATCAAAGAAGGACAATTACAGCTCAGTCCTCCAGAGGTAGGTGACAAGACATTAACCATGAGTTCCTGCTACTAGGATCCTTGGTCCTGCCACCTCAAGTCTTGGATACTCAGGCTTTCTCTCAATTCTTTAAGGCACCAGATACTTCCATTAAATTATGTTTTCACAGAAGTTATCCAGAGCTCATTTTTACTGCTTAAAATAGATCCTAAAGAACCATAACTGATACAGGAGAGATTATAGAACTAGAGCTGAAAGGTAGAAATTTGGGGCCAAGATGGTGAAGAGCTAGGTGACCCTCCTGGCATGGGGCTAAGATGGGGACATTGTGATTTTCTGTGTGCTTTTTTTTTTTAAACCTTCCACACTTAACTTAAACGTAATGTCTTGAAATTGGCAGGCTTAGCCAATAATTAAGTGGTAACCTGCAAGAAAAAGAATTCATGGGCTCAAGATTTTCTAAAATCCCCGGTGCATAGCAAACAGAAAGAGCTTCAGCTACATTCATTAACTGTGTGCTGCACCTTTTGGCCCCTTCCTTTTGCCCTCCCTTCTCTGCAACAGTGGGTCTGGTCATCTTCTGTGGCATATGTGTCATGTTCTGTAAACCTATATCTTGCTTTTGCCCTATAATCCTATCTTTCTCTGCTCAATAAACCTCATTTTTGTGCTTGCCACAAAGAGAAGAGTAAACGTGTAACATTGAGGGCTGGGATGAGGGTATGAACGGTGTTTGTGTAAAGGCCAGCAGTGTTGCAAACATGTTACAGCAGTAGTTATGGCAGGCTGACTAGGTTCCAGAAGTGTGTCCCAAGCAAAAAGGTACCTGGGCTCTGGATTTACATTACAACCTGATGAGCCAGTGCTGACCCATGGGAGTGCACCCGGCTTTAGTGTTGTCATATATTTTTGCCAGCTCTGACTCTAGGATAAATCTTTTTTTTTTTTTTTTTTTTTTTTTTGAGACAGAGTCTCACTTGTTGCCCAGGCTAGAGTGAGTGCCATGGCATCAGCCTAGCTCACAGCAACCTCAAACTCCTGGGCTTGAGTGATCCTTCTGCCTCAGCCTCCCGAGTAGCTGGGACTACAGGCATGCGCCACCATGCCCGGCTAATTTTTTCTATATATATTAGTTGGCCAATTAATTTCTTTCTATTTATAGTAGAGACGGGGTCTCACTCTTGCTCAGGCTGGTTTTGAACTCCTGACCTTGAGCAATCCGCCCGCCTCAGCCTCCCAGAGAGCTAGGATTACAGGCGTGAGCCACCGCGCCCGGCCTAGGATAAATCTTTTGAGACACACACATCCGATGCAGGTCCAGAAGTGATCAGCCTGCTTTTTCCTCTGACCAGTGGTCTTCAACTTAAGCTACGCAGACTTGCTGCAGGTTTCATGTATCATGCAAATCATTTTAATGGAATCTGTTTCCAAATCCTCAGCTTCCATGTGTCCTTTCCAACACAGATTTGTCCCAAGAAGCACTTCTCGTTACATAATTGTCCTTCTCTTACATAGCAAAGGAAAACACAGCCCTTGCTCATCCTTAATCTGACTGTGTAGCTCAGTGTCTCAGATGAAGAAACCTCCAGAGTGCACCAAACAGAGAGGCAGTTAAAAATTGGTATTGGTGTAAGACGGCAAAATTCCCCTAACAAATGGGGAATAAACTACTTTTGTATGTCAGGTAATTTCTGATTCTTTGCTTTCAACAAAATTGAAGGAGAGACCTAAGTGACCACCAATAATAATATTGAATCTTAGATTGCTGTGTGATTTTTGACATATAACTCAGATGGAGTTCAAAGTTGAAGGACATTGCTAAAAAAAAAAAAAAAACTGCTTCCATTTCCATCTATGGGACTAAGTTTCCTCAGGAATTACACTTTTTAAAAAAGGATAAAACTAGTGCTGAATGCCATCTCATTCATGTATAAATAATATTCATTTACACATAAAAGAACTGATTAAAAAACCAGCTCATTGCAAAATGCATTTGTAATAAATATATATGTTTGTGTTTTGTTGCTACTCATCAAAAATTTTAATATTTTTTTATCAATTGTATCTTAAATAATAATCAAAACTGATAACTCAATCCAAAATAAGTATTCTGATACTTTGAGCCTGTGGCTCTAAAAATTTTATTAAATTGAATGTATTATACATATTTCTGCACAAAAATAACAAGGTGATAAAAGATTTAAGCATTAAAATATATGACATTAAAATAAAATTCTGTAAGGGAAGTAGAGTGGGATAGAAATACCTGTTCAAAGTAAAAAAAAAAAAAAAAGAAAAATGTTGATTTTCTAACTGATGAAGGAGTTGACAACCTATGGCCCACAGACCAAATCAGGCCTGTCACCTGTTTTTATAAAAATGTTTTATTGGAACACAGCCATGTCCACTTGTTTAAATATTGTCTATGGCTGCATTCAGCTACCACAGCAGAGTTAAATAGTTATGACAGAGACCAGATGGCCTCTAGAACACAAAATATTTACTTCTGGCCCTTTACAGAAAAAGTTTGCCAACCCTCAGCTTATACCAATTGTGGCTTGTCACCTGGACCCATGCACATTTCCATTCTGAACTAACTGGGAAATTTTAGCTAAGACATTAGCTAGAAAGAAGTGGGGTGTGGATGGGATAGCACTGGTCAGTGTCCACCACAGTGTATATTTTGAAATTACTGGGGATTTTAGCACCTGAGAAAATATCAACCAGAGACTAAAGATCTGTGGACCAAGGAATACTACCAGAAAGACCATGCTTTTTGGCCTTGGAGAAATGGGGGTATTTAAGAATTCATGGGTTCTTTAGCTGATTTTCTTTTAACAGTCACCAGTTTAAGCAGATGTCATCATCAGTTTTGCTCATTGATATGGTAGGGGAAAATTTGCTACATTTTCAACTGTTTTAAACTCTGGTATTTACATTTTTGTACCCAATCATGAGGCCATTAGGCATTTCCTCAGCATCATTTTTTTAGCATATAATTATAGTATATCATTATATTATAACCAAGTACATACTCACCAACCACTTCAGTGCTTGACATGTCTTAGTGGCATTAAGATGAAAATATCAGTAACTCCTAAAAGTATAAGAAGCTGTGGTATTAGATATGCCACAAATGTGCTTTACGGTTTTAGGGAAAAAAATAAAATGGGAAATTTTATCTTTTGTTCAAGTGCGGAAATAAAAGGGGCTATCGAAGGGAAGACAAGCTGTGGTCATAAGGACTGCTCCCCATTTGGCCCCTAATTGATGATGCTTTTAAATTAAGAGGAAAAAATCAATAGAAAGTATTCTTTAAAATTGAGGCAACAGTTGAATACCTTGTCATCATTTGACGGGGAGGAAAATCCAAAAACATAAAAAGCACCTGTGACTCAGATGTGTGATGACTTTCTGGAGGAAGAACATGCCTATCTCTCTGGTTTGCCTCCCGTTACTCAACCATACCACACCTTGGACATGAAGAAGCCCCACAAAGGATAATCCCCATTAAAATCATGCTTTACCGGTTCATAGCGCCTCACTATTTTCAAATATCTTGGTTGTAGAGTTACCTCCAGGCCTGATAAACCTTGCTGCAATGCCTTTTACTAAGAGAAATAACTCCTACCCTCCAGCCAGTCTTGGACCAGGGTCTGGCTAGGCAACAAATATCAGCTGGAAGCCCCAAAATAGATTCCAATTTTAACATTAGCTAGAGGTTCTTTTTTAACTAGATAATACAGAAGCAGAGAATTAATTAAGAATGACTGAAGCTATGCCATGGACTAAATTAAACCACATATGATTATTGGAATTTATATAAATATCATTGCAGTTCAACTCATATTGCATGGTGCACAGTGGAATTTTGATGTTAACGTCTAATCCCTCCCCACTAAGAATGTAGTGAAAGCTTAGCCAGGAGTTGCAAGAGGCACCTGTGGTTCTTTGGAGATTACCAGCAGTGTTTTGAGAATCCAGCCTGGGCATTCTTTCTGTTCCGTGGGTTGTAATTTAGCATGAAGTAGTTAGAGCCACAAGGCATTTCCCTTGCCACCGCCACCCCACACATCTTGTGATTCAGTTCCTTCCTAACAGTGCTTATTCTACAATTTCCAACTTTACTGTCAGTTTTCCTGATAGAGAAGAATGGAGAACTCATGGGCTTGGTTTTCAGCTAAGTATTTGTTGGCATTAGACCATTGGCCCCAAGCTGGCGGCCTGCAGCCCCCTTTTTGACACCCCAAAGCACAGCTAGAATCTTCTTGGTTGCCTGGCCTTGCAGTCTTTCCTAAACCACAGCTTCTCTGGGCCCCTGTTTTTCTTTTCTGGGTAAATATGGCCATTGTCCCAGCTGCTGTAGAAGCAAGCTTTATTTAGAGAGAATTTTATTTGACAATCACTTATATGACACTATGTGCTAGACACTGCCCTGGCAGCATTATAAAGATTAACTCTTTAAATATTCATAATGATACTAGGAGGTAGAAACTGTGATTGTCCTTGTTTTATTTATAGGGAAATTTAGGCATGAAGAAGTTAAATAACTTAGGTTAAACGGATTAAATTTCATTAAACAGCTTTAGTTTTAATAGATTAAATTGATCAAAAAAACAGAGTGCATCATAAAATGAAGCAGGCTGGGTACCTTACTGAAGTAGCCCATGTATGTGCTATGTGGGAAATAGCAGACTCTGTAATTACATATCTGAGTCCCAATCCACCACTCACTGTGCAAAGGGTAGGGGGAGTAAGACCCACCCCTTGAAGTTATGAGAATAAGATTGAGAGAATTTACTTCAGTACCTGACATTTAGGTGTTTAATGAATATGAGTGACTGTTATTAAGTACTGCTTTTGTTGATGGGATGATCATAGTGTCGCTGGCTTCTCTAGGGACCCTGAAGAGCAATTGTGGACCACGCTAGTGTGAGCCTCCGCAGCCCCCCCCATTGTCCACCTCTGCTCTTCTCCCCTCCCTCCACTCCCACGCCTGGCCCCTTATCTTTTGGATTCTGGGGGGGTTCTGGAAGCACAGAAAGAGCCTGAGCTAAGGTTTCAGAGGAGAACAGTCCTATGGCAAAGGCTGCCTCAGGCCAGTGTGTTCTTCATATTTTTTTTCTTCCGCCTGATTCATCCCAACAGGCTTGTTCCTGGGATTGCATTTTAGGGCTAAGGCAGCTGGTGTTTCAAAGGGACTGAAAATCAAAGAAGGATAACTGGAATGCGTCTCTTTTCCAACACAGCAGGGCCCTTGAGTGGACTGGAACAGTGACGAGCAGCTGTGTGTGTTCATCTAGGCAGACTGAGTGTCTTAGGCTAACTGGTGAGGAGAAAGGTGCTGTGACCCATGAGCACAGGAACTGTGTGCCTTGGTGACTCCTGGCAAGTCCTGCTCGGTGGCCCCAGTGGCTCCTCACAGACCATCCTTATCCCAGAATCCTTACTTCCTCTGGCACAGTGTGCTGCACACAAGGAGTGATAGTACCAAAAAGGTCATGATCCTCTACACTGCAAACTTGGGTTAACAGAAAGCCCAGAATTTTCCTATTAGCAACACCTCCCAAAAGAAGGAGTTGAGCCTGGCTATCTCTTGAGGCTCTGTTCCATCCTGAATCTATTCATTAAGTCCCCCCTGTGCTCTGCGTCAGAGAGATCTGGGTTTGAATGCTGGATTAGACACTTATTTTCTGTGTGATCCTGGACAAGCATAATAATTCAACCCTTCTGAGTTTGGAAATAATAATACTTTCCTTAAAAGATTATTGTAAAGGAAAAGAGAGATACAGCATATAAATCACTTAGCAGTGCCTTAGATGCAATAACCGGGAGCTATAATGTTACTATGTTGCTTTCATTTTGAGGTTGCTAAATAGATAACTTCCTTTGCCTTATGAAATATTCAACACAGTATTATTGCTTATGAGCATAAAGGCATTTTCTCAATTTGTAGTACATCTTTTTTAGCACAGCAAAAATAATTTAATTTTTATAATTAATTCACATAGTTTCTTTCCCAGCATTGACTTAAGGCAGTTAAAAATATCACCACTTGGGAATCAACAAATGAGAAGACTTAGGCACCTTCTAAAATATTCCATAGGATTGCCCAGTGAATGTTTGAGAATATTAAGACTCAAATCATCATTCAATAACTTTAAGTATATATTACTTTAAGTTTTAATGTCCCTAGAACTAAAACATATATATATATATATATATATGATTATAGCTTCAATATATACATTAAGTGAAAATTATTTGTATGGTATCTCAATATGCATTTCATTTTTCTTCTGTTCAATAAACTGTTTAATCACAAGCTGAGTTAATATCCTGCAGCTAATATTTTTTAACTTGGCAATATGAATACATTCTTTAATATGCAACTTTTTAAATTTACTATGTAATAATAAAATTATACAAAGAGAACTAAGAATGATTGAACAAATACTTATAGATCCTTCACCCAGATTATGAACTAAAAAGTTACCTGACCCATGGAAGTCCCTGAGTATTCTTCTTTAATTGCATCTTCCTCCCTTCCCTAGAGACAACGACTGTTTTGCACCTGGTATTTGTATTCATTAATTTCTTCATACTTTTAACAAAACTGTGCAAGTCCTTAAACAGTACATAGTATTTGGCTTATTATTACCTTTATGTAGTTGGTATTATGCTCTGTATAGTTTTGCTTGAATCTTTGCTCAACTTTGTCATATTTATCCATCTTGACATGCATAACTCATTTATGTGGCAGAGAGGCTCCCCATGTTCCCCAGTCTGCTTTGCAGGTGGGTTGAAGCCCTATGGTTGTTCTGGAAGGGACTTGGAGCAGAAGTTTCACGTGTCATGTTAAAGTCAAGGCAACTAACCAGTGCATCTTCTCTCTCTCTCTCCTCCTTCCTTAAAAGCCTACATTGAAAGCCTTGTGTTCAGATTGTGCAGCTATTATATAAGATGGTGAAGTCTTCACTAGCCTTGGTTTCTGGGTGACTGTATGGAACAGAGCCTCCTGCCAACCACATTCAACATGTAATGTGAGCAAAAAAAAATAATAATCTCTTGTTTTTAAGTCAACTGAGATTTGGAGGTTAGTATATTAAAACCTATCCTATCCTATCCTGAGTAATGTAGCCATTTGCATTACTATATGGTTTTCTATTATATGACTATCTCACTATTTTGTTTTCCTATCAATGGATGTTTAGGTCGTTTCTCATTTTTAGCTGTGACAAAAAAATAACAGCAAGATATTCATTCTTATATATTTCTCTTATATGCACACAAGAGTTTTTTGGGGGTACTTAGCTAAAACTGATTTTTAAGTTATAGGATATACACACATTCCATTCTGCTAGATACAGCCCCATTGTTATCCAACAGGAATATAGCAATTTAAATTCTCAAAATCAGTATAAGAGTTCCCATTGTGTCACATTCTTGCTAACAGTTGGTATTACTATGTATTTTTAATTTTTGAAAATCAGATACGTATAAAATAATGCTTTTAGTTTCATTTACCTAACATAATACAGGTTAAGATTTGATTTGCATTTTGTTTTGTAAGTGAACTTATATATCTTTATATATGTTTCTCAGCTATTTATATTTCCTCTGATGAGTTGCCTATCTGTAAACTTTATTCATTTTTATGTTTTTTCTTTTTCTGGATGAAAAGTAGAAGTTCCTTTTATATTATGAATACCAGCCCTTTATAATTTTTTGTACTGCAAATGCCCTCTTTCAGACTATGGCCTGTCACTTTCTTGCTTTTTAAAAAAATATAGTTAATTTTTCAATCTTTTCCTTCTATTAGAACCTGTGTGTGTTTTTTAAGAGCTCCTTCCCTACTCCTAGAGTACAAATATATTATATGACATTTTTTTTCTAGAATTTGTAAAGATTTGCTTTCCATGTAATTCTTTAATCCAGCTGAAATTGATGTAAGTCTATGATTTGAGGCAATGTATCAATCACAGTTCAGTTACTAATAAAGGAAGCCAGTCTATCTAGTTTGAGAAGGAAGGTTTTTAATATAGATAATTGGGTGCTTGCAAACTGCTGTAAAGGCTGGAGGGGCAGACTCCGGGCCAAGTTTCCATAAAGGATTCTGGGAACAACCTGGAGAACTGACCCAGCAAAGGAATTGCTTCTTCTGCTGAGAGCAAGAAGCAGAAAACTTGCAGGAGGCCGTAGAAATCAGAGATCTTCTTCCCAGTTCTGGCTAATAGATGACCCACCTCAGCTGTGGTTCCTTCCAACAACGTACAGATCTCCCACAACTAACTGCCAGCACCACAAAGTGAGGAACTAGGCACTGGGACCTCTGCCACTCTTGCCACAGAAAAGCCAGATCCATGCTTGCCAACAGTGGAGAGCAGCAGTTACTACTCTGCACCCTGTACGTAAAGAGAACTGGTGCTTGTTGTCAACCTTTTAATACATGTGTCCATCCCTGGGGTCATTATCTTGAATTTAAACCTATTGGTTGGTTGCTTTCATTTTTAGTTTACTTTTTTTAAGAAAATTTAAAAACTTGTCAATGTATAAAACTCTGTGATCACCCTTTTTTTTCCCTCTTAGACCTTTATAAATATTATCTGAAATAGACATTGTCAGTGCTCACCATCATTTTTCCTCCTCCTTCCAGGCATGCAGAGAGAAGGCTCTTCATTTTCTTGAGGTTAGGTGTGGCCATATGATTTCTTGGGCCAATATAACATGAGTGTAGGTGATGATTATGAAATAAATTTTTCAGGACCGAAGCCACTGAGGGCTAAGGATTCTTTGCTCCAGTATCTATCCTATTCTGGCCAAAACGCAGCTCTACTGCTTCCTGGCACTGAGTTTGTGCTAGTTCTTTAACCAAGGCTTTTCCATCAGTCTGTCTTATTGGCTGGATTCTGTTATCCAGGAGTTGTGCTTTTTTCCCATAAAGATCCCTGAGTTCTTTTGGATTTGAGAATGTCTGCCTATGTTCTTAATGACAACCTGCCTAATAGTATCCTTTTTTGTTTTGTTTTGTATAAATTTTAGGTATACGACATGATGTTTGATACACATATACATAGTGATTACTACAGTCAAGCAAATTAAGATATCCGTCATCTCGTGTAGCTACTCTGTGTGCATGTGTGTATGGTAGGAGTGCCTAAATTCTGCTCTCTTAGCGATTTCCAGTATGCAATTCAATGTTATCGTGTATAGTCCTCATGCTGTATATAACAGTACCCTTGGGTCACACTTTCTTCCCCTCAGAACACTGTAGATGCTGCCCCATGAGTGGCATTGAATGTTCCTTTGGAGAAACTTCAAGTCAGACTGACTTTTTCCCCATTTGGTTTTCCAACATACTTCTGCCTACTTGCCTAAAGAGTTCTGTCCGTTCACATGAAGTTGTAACTTCACCACTGTTAAGTCGCTATGTGGCAATAGTTTCAATTGAAATATATCGTGCCTTTTGGATATGCAGCCTCAATCTCCCATTCATTTCAAAGAAATTTCCTGCTACTATATCTCTGAATATGTTTTTTGTTTCATGTGTTGCTCACTTGACCTCATAAACAATAGTTATCCTTAGATTGAATACTTTTCATCTGTCTTAAATATTTATTATCCTCAATTTCTGAAGTCACCTGTTCATTTTCCTATGTATTCCTTCTGATTATTATTTCAAGTCTTTTATTTATGCCCATAGTTTGACTTTCAGCCTGACCTACTCTGTTCATGGATGATTCTATTTAATAATGTATTCAGTAGTTCTGTAATAGTGATGTTTTATCTTCAGTGTGTTTCTTTGGAATGTGACCTTTTTATGCCATTCTGTTTATCATTTTGTCTTCAATTTCTTGAGTACTTATTGAGTTCATGATTTTCTAATATTAAATTTTCCATAGTGCAAAATCCTCAAGAGAAACTTTCTTTTTTTCTTGGGTTCTCTTGACTTCCAGACTGAGTTCTTTATCTCTTGTTTACATAATTTCTATTTTTCTGCTTTTCTGCCTTTCTTCTATGTCTATAATCTTTCCTTTCATCCTTCCTTCTGTGTTTTCCCTTTCTTTCCTTTCTTTTGCTGTTTGTGTTTGCACAGTTATAATCCTGATTCTTTTTACCATGACCCTACTTTTTATTGAAATGAGAAAGATAATATTAAAAGATTTTAAAGCATTATTATTATTACTCCTAGACTCAAGTGATCCTTCTGCCTCAGCCTTCCAAGTAGCTAGGATTACAGGTGTGCACCACCATGCCCAGCTGATTTTTCTATTTTTTATAAAGATGGGGTCTCACTCTTGCTCAAGCTGGTCTCAAACTCTTTAACCTCAAGTGATCCTCTCACCTCAGCCTCCCAAAATGCTAGGATTACAGGTGCAAGCCACTGTGCCCACCCTAAAGTATTATTTGGTGTAAAAATGGTACCAAATATAATTTATTTGAAAATAAAATTAAATTCTAGAATATGTGTAATGTGTATGAGATATATACAGAATCTCTGGGCACCAAAATCAACTCAGGATCAAATAAGATTAACTCTAGATCCTTTTAACTTGATTATAAAATGCCTGGGTTTCTACAATGTTCCTGAAATCAGAGTGTGTCTTAAAAGCAATATCAAAATATGCTTACCAGGCACCATGGAAAGCATAAACTGTAATTATAATCGCCTGTTCACTTGTAGACTTGGCCTTGTGTAAAAGGTGACTGCTCTTGAAATGATAACTTCAATTGAGTTCATTGTGCTGGTACCATTATGTGCCATTTTTCATTTAACTGACTTTGGGTAATTAGCTCTTGAGATGTCTTTACACACCCCAATGCCACAGGTCAAAGAAAGTTACTGTGTGCTTGAAAAAGCCCATGTTATGCAGGGCTTTTCTGTGGAAAAGCTGTAAAACTGCCGGATCTCTTGACTAGATCGTAGAATTTGAAGGAACAAAGATTGAGGAGAAGTTGGTGTAAAGTGTATTCCTGTTTGCGAGAGACAATCTACCTGTCCAAACTTCAGAATAAATCTGGAGGACACATCAAACATACACATTGAGGGACATCATAAGAAATAACTGACCTGAAGTCTTCAAAATGTTGACGTCACACAAGACAAAGAAAGACTAGAAAATGTTTGGATTGGAGAAGACTAAAGAGACATGACAACTAAATGAAATGCCTAGTCCCTGATCAACTCCTAAGGTAGAGGAATATAGCTATAGAGAACATTGGGACAATTGGCAATGTTTGTATGTGGATAATAGGAGAATAGTCATCTATTAATTTTAAATTTCCTGAAACTGATCATTTTTCATGTTCATGGAAGAGAGAGTCCTTGTTCCTGGAAATTTATGCTGATGTATGTAGTGGTAAAGCAGCATACTTTTTCACTTATTTCCTCTATGAATGCTTGCTGAGTTTGACCTATACAGCATATTACTATATGCTAAAGTAATAACTCTTAACGGCCCATCACTGATTTTCTGGAGAACTGTTTGTTCAAATTGTCACTTGCATTGTTTGTAGTATAATTTTTTGGTATGAATTCTTGGTCTGTTTTTTTATTCATGCTGTTCCTTTCTCTTTTCTTCTTGAAACATCTTTGCATGGGTGATATGACAGTTTTTTTGGGAAAGGAACCAGGTAGAGATTTTGATCTTTTTGAAATTTCTCTAATAACCAGAGGAACTAATTCACCCCTTTCAAAAAGTTCCCAGGCCTGCCTATGTGGCCAAAGTTAAGGAGATTAATAGATCACAATTTATTCTGTGGTAAGCTGGAGAAAGGTCTGTGAGGGGGCAGTTGTGCAAGAGTGAAAAGTGTTATGTTGGAAATGGCAAAATGCTTAGGGAGCCCCAGAGGAAGGTTATGCATGAACTGGGCTTTTCTTAATACAAGGTGGGAGTTCAGCAAGTGAGGACAGGAGGGAAAGGCAGACTGGACAAAGTGAAGAGCAGGAAAAAAGAGGCAGACTTTTTGCAAGACTAATTTTATGAGGGCTCAATCTAGGTTGTGGGCAGAGAGGAGATTGCAAAGAAGAGTCCTGATGAGGCATCAATACTGTCCACGTTATTATGTGTGGTCCTATAAGGTGGAGAGCGCACCCCTGTTATAGGTGTAGAAGCTGAGCTCACCGAGGCAGTAACTTGCCCAGAGTCATGTTCCAAGAAAGGGCGGGAGCAAGATCCAAACCCAGATATTTGGCTCTAGGGTGTGCATTCTTGATAGGACTATATCCCTTCAAGGGGACAAAAATTAGCCTTTGGAGGGAAAGGAGAATCTTGCTCTTGTTATATATAAAGTACAGATATACATACAGTACATACACAGGTAGGCAGTATAATGGCCGTATTAAAATTTCACAGGGCAGGCAATTCAGGAAAAAAAAAATGCTTCTTAAGGAGGCAACCATGAAAAAAAAAAAAAAAAAAGCTTGTGGAACACTGCTTCATAGCAAGACAGGCAAGGACAGATGTCCTCAAACCATACAGGTCCTGGGATGCCTGGGTCAGGTTGACATTTCTGTTCCTTGAGCTACTGGGTTTTTTCCTTGGCTTCGTTAGCAGCGACTCCTACTGCCCCACAAAGGTAGTTGTTGATCTTGTTTGTGAAAAGCACAAGTAAGCTTGTGTTGCTTGGGAAAGTGAATGTTCACCCTGTGACTTAATTCCTCACTCTGTTAAAAGCAGCGGGACAGCCATGGTCCTTGGTTGAGTGCTAGTTACGGGGTGATGATCCACGCACTTCCACATCCCCTACAGACGAGTGACACTGACCCCGTGCTTTGTCGCTTAGGGCTCCCACAACAAGGTCCCACAGACGGGGTGGCTGAAAGCAACAGCAATGCGTGCCTCACCGTTCTGAAGCCTAGACACATGAAATCACTGTGTAGGCACTGTCGTGCTCCCTCCAAAACCTGGGGAGTGGGGGTCCTTCCTTGCTCCTTCCTAGCTTCTGGTGGTTTGTCATAAATCATTGGAGTTCCTCTGCTTGCAGTTCCGTCACTCCAGTCCCTGCCTTCATGGTCGCATGGCCCTCTCCCTGCGCGTTTCTTTCTCCACGTGCCCCAGGCCCATCTTCTCATAAGGACACCGGTCGTATTGCATTATGCCCCTCCCTATTCTAGTATGACCTCATTTTAACTTAACTGATTGCATCTGCAATGACCTTGTTTCCAAACAAGGTCACATTCCAAGGTACTAGGCGTTAGGACTTCAATGTATCTTTTTTGATGGTGGGGCAGACATAATTCAACCCATAACACCCTGCTAGGGATTTCCTGTGTTTCTTATATGTACCTTCCACCTGTCAGTGGCACATGGCGGATGTTGTTGTCAGTCTTGAGGCTTATACTCCTCGAAGCTGGGACCTCAGGGTGTTCATCTGGAAGTGGCATCAGTGTGCCTGAAATGGGAGAAAGAGATATAAGAAAACGGTGGCAAAAAGGCCGGAAACGGTCACAGCATATGGGCATCCAAAAGAGGATGACAGTTTTAGGACAAAAGGGAGATGCTTTTATAACTGGGGAAAGGATTGCACAAACCTTCCATTTCAAGTCGTTATGCCCAGAAGGAGCATGTGGCTCTGCCGTCCCTCCTCCTCTCAGGGCATGGCTGAACCTCATTCTGCTGCGTCCTGACAGTGGGATCTTGTCGCCTTCATCTCTGTACCCGCAGAGTTCTAGCACGGTGTCTGGCACACCGCAGATTCCCAGCAAAGGTGTAACTGAAGTCTCGGAGCCCAGGCTGTGTTTTGTGGATCAGCAATTCTTTTAGGTGGAACAAAGACCCAGAGAAATGGATAAATGAAGCCTTAGCTGTGCTACTAGCTCAGATAAGCTCCTGCCATCCCCTCTAGGAGAAAAAGGCCTTGTGGAGGTGGAGAAGGACCCCTCGCCTTTCTGCACACCTCCGAGGGCTATACGGTGGGAGAAGAGTTGGATTTAGGGTTTCAGTGTTGCTCATTGTTTCAGAGGAGTAGAGGTGGAAGGAGGAGGAGACCTCTCAACTGACCCCAGGAAGTCCTTTGCAGTGTTCCCCACCGACCTGTACTTTGTCCTGCCCCTTCACCCAGCAAATAGGAAAGATTCTTCTTTGGAAGCTCTAATACACACAGGTCCATTAAGAAAACCATCCTGGTATGTTAAAGGGTATCTCTTCCCAAATTGCACCTCGGGTTGGGAGACAGTGCAGTCTTCAGTCTTTTTTCCTTTATTTCTATGGCATTCCCACTCCTGTTCAAAGGGTGTTGGCAGGGTTTTTGCTTGGGGTGGAACTGAGATTGCTGATGAGTGCTGGTTTCAACACTTTAATAAGAATTTTAATCCATTGCTTACACCTCCTGACATAAATGAAAACCTGTGATCCTCTTGAGGTTGTACCTCTAATGTAAGTGTATGTCAGATTACTAACTCATAGTCTAGTTGAATATTTTCAGTAATTAAGTAGAGGTGTTAAAATGTACTCGGTGGAATCTCATTACAAAAAAAGGTTCTGCATTCCAAGTAATTTACAGGTAATAAAGTCTAGGCACTCACTTGGATAAGGATGCAGGTTTTGTTAATAGGAGCAAATGGATGATTAAAATACAAGTCCTTGTCTAAGATGTTTTCAGCAGTTCACATCGCTGTGCCCTTGTGCTTAATGTATTCCTGCTGAATATCCCTCTACGTTACAAGTGAAAATGTGTTACATGTACAAGTAGTGTGTGTTTGTATGTGTTTCAATAAAAAAACTGGCATCTCTTCATGTAGTAGCAAATTTTATATCCTTTCTGCTTTTCTGTAGTTTCTAAAGTTTCGATAATCAACACTTATTACTTATGTAATCAAGAAAACATTATAAACACATAAGAACCTTTCAGAAAAAAAATAATTAAAACTAGGCCAAGAAAAGTTATTAAGTATAAAATGTCCAATTTCCTTAAGTACTAGGTTTAAAAGTTGGTATCTCTGACATTTCACTTTGACACTTTTTGTTTTATTTTTATTGTGAAGGTACATACATCCTCAGCCTTTCAAATGCACATTCTGGCTTGTGATTATCTTGCAAAATTTTTTTGGAGCAAATTTTGTGAAACCATGCATAAGTCAAAATTTCGTGTTGTTTTCGAATGCGAGATGGGTCATGGAACCAATGCAGAGCACAGACAGCCCGAAATATCAACAAAGTGTTTGGGAAGGATGTGGCTAATGAATGCACAGTATGTCAATGGTTTGAGAAATTCTGTTCTGGTGATTTTAATCTTGAAAATGAGCCATGTGGGTGACCTGAAACCAAGGTGGATAATGATGAGCTGAAAGCTGTAGTGGAAGTGAATCCATCACAACCTATGTGTGGATTAGCAGCAAGGTTTGACATTACCATTCCAACAATATTGGACCATACAAACTGGTAAGGTAAAGAAGCTGGATAGATGGGTTCCACATGAATTAAGCGTCAGAAGAGAAATTGTCTAGAAGCTTGCCTTTCTTTGCTGAAACGACATAAAGGTGAACCATTTCTACACCATATTGTTATGTGTGATAAAAAAATGGATCCTTTTTGACAATCCCAAGCATTTGGCACAATTGAATAAAGATGAAGTGTCAAAACATAGCTCCAAACTGAATCGTCATCAAAAATATCTAATAATGTCTGTTTGGTGGTCCAGCGCTCGTATTATCCACTGTAGCTTCATGAAACCTAGTCAATCAAATGCAGCACATGTCTCCTGCAACCAACTGGATGAAGTCATGAGGATGCTTGTGATAAGCAGCTGAGATTGGTCCATGGAGACAGGTCAATCATCTTGCAAGACAGTGCTCGACCACACGTCACACAAACAACACTGCTCAAACTACAAAGGCTGGACTTGGAAACAGTCATCCACCATATTCAATAAACCTTGCACCAACTGACTACCACTGGACTATACTAGTCCAGCCTAGACTTCCAGGCTTTGGACCACTTCTTTCAAGGAAAAATATTTAATCCTCAACAAGCCGTGGAAAATACCTTTTGCAATTTCATCATTACTCGCTCTCCAGGCTTCTTGACCGCTGGTATAAACAAGCCACTGCTAAGATGGCAGACCTGTTTCGATATTTTAGGTGCATACTTTGATTGATTGTACTGCTGCTTCTTTGAGATATGATAAACTACACTTTTGATTTGAAATCAGACATTTCATATTTAATTACCTAATCATATTCTATTGATTATCAGAGGTTATCAAAACTGAGGATAGTAAAGAATAATTCTAACTCTGGGCACCCCAGAAGAGAACTAGACTCACATCTGCAATGTAGAAATTATATAAACTAAGCAAGCATTCGGAAGGATGTGCATCACTTACCTACCTGTGGATAGGTTTGAGCAAAGGTTCGATGCTGTTGTTGTAAAGCAAATCTGGGGTCTGGGTGGGAGATGGACCCAGTGGTTCTCGTGGGGTCAATATCATTGTCCAGGAGGAGTTCAGAAGCATCTTTGGTGAGATAATTTTGATTATCACAATGACTGGGATTGCTAGTGACCTCTGGTACTATGGGGCCTGCCTGCAATTCTTATAGTTTGTGGGATATCTGTAGGCCAAGAAGAGCTATTCCCTCCAGTATGCCAGGAGGGTTCTGTTGAGCAACCGCAGTAGACTATACTGAGTGGGTTTTCTGTGAGCACAGAGAAGGGTGAGGGTCTCCTGAGTCAAGCTGGGTACTGTGCTCAGAATACACAGTAGGCCTTATTGCTACTCAGAAACCTAGTTAGCTTTTCCTCTGGTAGGAAGGGGGCAAGTCCACATTAAACCTAACTTTTCCTCTTCCTGCTGCATACTAGATACCCCAAAATGAGGCCTAAGAGGTGCTGATGACAATTTCAATGCTAACATTTATGGGGTGCTTGTCAGGTGCCAGGTGTGGTGAATAATTGCCCATGATCCCATCACCTTAATAGAATTATCATCATCTCTACGTGTTATCACCCATATAAACCCATATTTTAAATGGTGATGATCATGGTAACATCTCCCTTTTACTACCATTTTACTTAAACACATCAACTTTTATCCACGTTTATATACAATAGTCATAGTTATTTAAATACATATTTAACCCTTTACACTCAGATGTTGAGTGTGACTCGACATGGTTAGCAAAAATTATAGAGATTAGAATTACTCTTTGAATGTATCAATAATTTGAAATATAAAAAAATCCAAATAAGTAAGTTTGTATGAAAAGAAACTCCAGTTTTTTATTCCACTGCAACTCTTTGTAAAATCTGGGGTATTTAAAAAATTAAATCCCGAGTAGAATAAAAGAATCGAGAAAAAAGCAAGCGAGTGCAAAGGGTTAACAGTTTATCATATTATATCACAGTTTATTAACTCACTTTCTGATTTTAAACATTGGTCTTTCTTCTCTCATTTTTATTTTGCAACTACAGGTGACGTCCCCATGAACATCTTTAGTCACATGTCCTTTTGCCTCTGGTTCTTTTCTTAAGAAAAACTCTAGGAGTAGAACTCTTGGAACTCTGGGTTCCAAGACTATATATATTTTTCACTCTTCTTAAATAGTACAATGCTGCTTTCTCACAGAATTATGCAAAATTACTCTGCCACCAGCAATAAACATCACTTGCAGCACAAACTCACCAATGTCAAGTTCTCTCATTTCTAAAATTCTCACTATTTTTCTGGGAGTAAAACAGTATCCTGCTGTAGGAGAGTACAATATTTCAAGGACTTTGAATATTCTCCTCTGTTTTTCTTCAAAGGCTCTATGAGCCTCTTGAGATGGTTGGGGATACAGTATCAGATTTGCTAAGCTGAAACCAACGTTACTGTTGAGGATGTATCGTCTACGGTTTTCTCCTAGCAAAGACTATTTAGTCCTGAAAGTGGGAAAGGAACTCTGTACAAAATACTGTATTCATTAATCCTTTCACTACCTTGGGGATATGTGAAATGGAATCAACTTCTTATCCATCAAGGATATGACATCCAAATTATGCACAAGACAAGTGGAAAAATACCCCAGTCTCAGCACCCTTGAGCTTCAGTGAGTCAAAGTACATCATCTCCAGCTTAGTTCCAGACTGGGAAACCTTTGCTAGTTTCCCATTAATGCGTCGATTTCCACCGTGTGCTGTCAGGAAGGCCGCCATGCGCCGTGCCTTCGTGGGTGCTCACTTTGCAAACGCTGCTCTGTGTCACCAGCCACAGAACGCAGGCACAGCCCGATCTTCACCCACCCTCTTACTATATTAAAAAACAAAACATGTCTGAGAAACGAAGCCATCTTTCTAAATGCATAGCAGTATCATTCTGTCTTTCTAAATAAGTGAGTATATGGGTAGCTGGTACCCACGGGACAGAAGGATTATGGTTTGAGCAGTGAGTTGAGTACCACAGCTCCTTTACAAGAGAAAAGACATCATCACACGTTTTATGGGTACACCTGCGTATCTCTTCTCCCTCACATCCTGGCAGGGGTGGTACAGGAGCCACGCATGGTCCCCTGCCTTGACCCCCACTTCCATTACATTTATCATGACTCTTTCTTTAGGTACTTTTCACTTGCTCATTTCATCTATAAAAAAAGTTCTTGATATACGCTATTCCAACCTACTTTACAGCCACAAGGTACTTTTTCTTTTTACTTTTTTTAATTTTTACTTTTTTTCTTTTTTTACTTTTTCAACACTGTATTTTTAGACAGTTTTATTGTGATATAATTGACACACCATAGAGTTCACCCTTTAAAGAGTACAATGCAGTGTTTTGCAGAGTGTTTGCAGATTTGCGCGATGAGGCACGCCACCTGTGTTCCCGTTCTATTGTCAACAGTGTAATCACACAGCCACACTTAGCTCGGCGGGGGACTGAAAGCCACATAGCTAAAATTCAGTTTCCAGGGAAGAAGGGGAGCAGTGACTTCCGGCTATCAGTTCCTGTGGTATTCAGCTCTCAGTCCCCAGGACATAACCATATGAAAGTTTCCCTGACCTCCCCACCCCCCCAAATAGCAAGGATTATCTAGAGGGTAGGATTATGGCCCAGCTTTTTCTTTATAGTTTTCTATACTTCTAAAACTCTAATGTTATTTTTTTTTTTTTTTTTTTTTTTTTTTGAGACAGAGTCTCACTTTGTTGTCCAGGCTAGAGTGAGTGCCGTGGCGTCAGCCTAGCTCACAGCAACCTCAAACTCCTGGGCTCAAGTGATCCTTCTGCCTCAGCCTCCCGAGTAGCTGGGACTACAGGCATGTGCCACCATGCCCGGCTAATTTTTTATATATATATATCAGTTGGCCAATTAATTTCTTTCTGTTTATAGTAGAGACGGGGTCTCGCTCTTGCTCAGGCTGGTTTTGAACTCCTGACCTTGAGCAATCCGCCCGCCTCGGCCTCCCAAGAGCTAGGATTACAGGCGTGAGCCACAGCGCCCGGCCTAATGTTATTTTTTTAAGCTGGAAAAAGGAAATATACAGTTTTGTGATATAACACACCATTCTCAACTATTGCCTGGGCTAGAGTGCCGTACGTCAGCCTAGCTCATAGCAACCTCACACTCCTGGGCTCAAGCGATCCTCCTGCCTCAGCCTCCCGAGTAGCTGGGACTACAGGCATGCGCCACCATGCCCAGCTTGTTTTTTCTATATATTTTTAGTTGTCCAGTTAATTTCTTTCTATTTTTAGTAGAGACGGGGTCTCGCTGTTGCTCAGGTTGGTCTTGAACTCTTGAGCCCAAACGATCCTCCCACCTCGGCCTCCCAGAGTACTAGGATTACAGGCATGAGCCACTGTGCCCGGCCACCATTCTCAACTTAATAAAATGAGATGTCATTAGTGAAGTAAATGTACTTTAAGGTAGCTGTCCACAGTGGTACTTAAAAACTGAGCCATTATAATAAATACAGAGATGGCATCTCATTAGCTAATGCAGGTGACAGTTTACAGTGCACTGTTGGGTGACTTTCTCATTTCAATTAGAGAGTAAAATAAAACCACAAGCCTTTTTGTTTTTATAGTGATTTTGGTACCACAGTTTGAAATGTAGGTTAGAAATTTAAGTGGTATCTATCCCAAAACACTGCTGAATTCAAAACCTTCTTCCTGCTGGTGGTTATGGATGGATGAGCCTCCTGCAGGCTCTTCATCTGCTTGCAAGAGAGACTCTAGTGGTCTCCTCTCCTTTCCTCGCCCCCAAGCCTCCCAGATTAGCACTTGTAAAATCACTTCTTATGCTGCAGCAGGCAGGTTGTTCTGCCAAGAATCGACTTGTGCTGTGGAGAGAGGAGCCCTATTTTAAGAGATGCTATGGACTGCCAATTCTGCTGAAGGATATTTGGGGGTGCTAGGACTTCCACCTGTCAAAACACGATTTGGGGTTCCTTTGGAAAGCGGGATATGCTCGGAGACCTCAAGCTCTACTCTACTCCCTCCAGGACCTCTCAGTTCTCTACTTTTGCTTCATTTCCATAGCATTTTGAACTCTGAGCGTGAAGATGAGGCCAAGCAACGTGACGGATCTTAGAAGGGGAAGAAAGGTCTGGATTCCCTCATTTAGCCATAAAGAGCCGAGAAAGAGGACAGAAGCTAGCCAGACTCACTCCATTGTCATTTGTCAGTAGACATGAAGGAATTTAACATGTCGTATCTAGAATTTGATTATTTGAAAATCACACAATTTATCAGTGAAGCTTTATGGGGCACTGTTGAGAATAAAAGGTGTGCCCTTAATTACATGGGGGACCAATAACCATACCAGGACTATTCTGTCTGGGTAACTGGACGACATGGTGTCTCTAACTAAGTGGTCCCTTTCATTCTCAGCGAAGCTGTCCTTGATCTATGTTTCTAACTTGTCAGTGCCCAGTGGGACTGTGACCCTATATTGAGGGAGACCTATACGATTGTTATGTTGAGTCAGGAAAACTCAGCTCTGAAGCATCAGTTGCCACAAAACCCACTTGGCCAGAGTCCTGTTGGTAGCTGACACCTCTGTCAGAGACATCCCAGTGCTGACCTTAAAGTAGGCATATTTAGCTTTCAGATCACACACAGGTGCTGAAACAATCAGGGCTTATTCTGGCTGTATATAAGTAAGAGCAACAGGTGCCCCGGTACCATGCATTTGCTAGGTGCACTCTCCTTCTGTGAGATTCTAGAACCTTTCATTCCAAGAGCCTTTGCAAAACCAGCAGAGGATCTGGGAATGCATGTGTGCTAGCTAACCTGAGGTATGAATATTTAACAGTTAGACAAGTTCAGAAGGCTAGGGCCAAGGGAGCCTGAAGTATGTAATATTATGTACAAGCATTTCATGAGAGAAGATACTTACATAGCCAAATATAATAACTCTGTGAGTCTTATGTTATTCCTTTTTAAAAATTAATTGTAGTTATATGTAGATTTTTCAGGGTTTTCTATAAAACTATTTTTACCATATTAAAAAAAAGGGAGGGGGGAACAGGGTTTCTTTTTTTCCTTCCTATTCCTTATAAACTTCATTTCTTTTTCTCATTTAAATGCCCTGGCCAGAACCTCTAGTAAAAGCTAAATGACATTAGTCATCACCAACAATCTTGGACAGTTCCTGATCTTGAGAGAAATTCTGTTACTATTTCATCAGTGTGTGAGATTGGCTGTAGGGAGTTTTGGATTTTCTTTTCCAAATGAATCAAGTTCCCTTTTATTCATTCCTACATTGCCAGGAGATTTTAACATGAATAGATTGTTTTTCTTCTCCCTTAACTTGGTGAATTAATTAGTTTTCTAAAAATTAAACTAACTTGCATTCCTGGCACAAACTCACCTTGGTTGCATATTGTCTTTTTATACTTTGCTTATGTTTATTAGGATTTTTACACCTATGTTCATAGGTAAGATTGGCCTGTAATTTTTGAGTCTGTTGTTTGTCTTGGTCGGATTTTGGTTTTTGGTACTAATGTTACACTATCTCTATAAATTGAGTAGGGCATTGTGTCTTTTTTTCTAGAAAAGTGCAGTGTATAAAATTATTTGTTCCTTAATTTTGTAGTAGAACTTGCTTGCTTGAAACTAATGGCTTCATTTAGGAAAAAAAAAATGTTACTACTCATTCAGTTTCTTTAATGAGTATAGAATTATTCATATTTTCTATATTATCTTGAGTTGGTTTTTAGTAAGGTGCATATTCTAGGAATTTGTTCATTCCATCTAACTTTCCAATTAACTTGCAAACTGTTGTTTATAATATCATCTTATTCTTTCTCTAATTTTGTAATTCTGTCTCCATCTGTCTATATCTCTAGCACATGCTTATAACTATTTGTACCTTCTTTCTTTCTTTTTTTTAATATAGAGGGTAATCTTTTTTTTTTTTCCAAAAAGGCAACTTCTAACTTGCTGCATTCTCTCTATTAAATATTTGTTTTCTAATTTCTTCCCTTTTTTCCTTCCTTCTACTTTCTTTGGGCTTTTTCTACTCCTCTTTGTCTAATTTCTGATGATGGGTGCTTTTATCATTTATTTTTAGCCTTTCTTCTTTTCTCACTAAATGCCTTTCTATATGTCACAATAACTAGATATATAATCTTTTTATCATCATTCAATTCTAAGCATTTTATTTCATTTATTTTTTATTTCATTTTAATTTCTAGTTTGAGTTTTTCTTTGACTCATGTGCTCTCTAAAAATGTATTTTTAAATTACCAAAATATGAGACTTTTCTAATCTTTTTTTGTTATTGACTTCAAACTTAATTGCATTGTGCTCTGAGACCAGGGCTTGAAATTTACTGAGACTTGCCCATGTCATGTTTAACTTCCCTAAATACTCCACAGGTGCTTGAAGAGAATATATATTTATGAATTGTTGAGTAGAGTATCTTATGTATGATCTTTAGATCAAGCTTGATATTGTGCTATTCAAATATTCTATGTTCTTGCTCAATTTTTAAACTCTTTGAAATATTACTAAGAGAGGCATTTCAAAAGCTACAATAATAAATTTTTCTGTTTACCTTTGTAATTCTGTCTTTTTATGATTTATACATTTTGAGGTCATGTTATTAAGTACTTACAGGTTTGGAATTGCTACATATTGCCTTTTCACTTTGGCTCTCTGTACTGCATTTTGGATAATTTGTTTACATCTGTCCTTCGTTTCACTAATTCTCTATCAAGTTGTGTTTAATCTGCTGTATAACCTATCAATCAAGTTTACAGTTTCAAATAAATATTGTTTTCATTTCTGAAAATTATGTTTGCTTCTTTTCAATTCTGATTGATCATCTTATAATCACATGTTCCTTGCTTATTATTATAATACTCTTTTATTTCTTTATACCTATGAAACACAGCTACTTTATTTTTATCTGATAATTCTAATATCGGAGGTGTTAGCTGATCTGATTCTGCTATCTGTTGTTTCTCTTGACTCTTGTTCAGGGTTATCCAGGTTTAGCAGATACCCTCAACCTCAGACTTTCTTTCTTTCTTTTTTGTTTTTTTAGCCTGAAACTTCTTTTAATGTTACATTGATGATGTATTTTACAACACAGTAGATGTCAAATTATGTTTAACATATGATTTCTTCAGGATCCTTCTTCTTCCTAAAATTAAATGGAGAAACTGAAAGTGCGACGTACAGACTGGCGGTCTGTGTTCCATCTTTGGCAAGCTTGCACAGCACTGTTGTAAATATGATGTAAAATAACTGTAAACTAGGAACTTCTTCCGTTTATGAAACACCATTCAGAACTGCTGCTTCTTGAGTGTTTTCTTCTTTTAAGGTATTGATCTTTTCTTTTCCTGGAGTTCTAAGAAGCTAAGCTGTAGCTTAGAAATTTTATTGCCAGAAGCAGTAGGTGGGCCATTTAATCACCTTTTCTGAAGGACCATGCTCTTCAATCACATCTTTTGCCTAGTCCATTTTCATTAATTGAGGCTGTGTTAGATTTACTCATTCCATCCATCACAACGGCATCTTCATCAGCCCTTCATCTATGAAACGGCCTATAACGGTTAGTAATGTATTAGAAAACTCTCTCAGACCCAACTTGGCATTTCTTTCTCTAAAATTTATTTTTAATTTTTAATTGACAAATAATAATTGTATATATTCATGAGGGTACAGTGTGATGTTATGATATATGTATACAATATGGAATGATTAAATCAAGCTGATTAATATATTCATCACCTCACATACTTATTTTTTATGGTGAGAACATTTGAAATTTATTGTCTTAGCAATTTTGAAATACACAGTACATTACTATTAACTGTAATCAACATGCTCTGCAATAGTTCTCAAAAACATATTCCTCTTGTCTAACTGAAACTTTGTATCCTTTGACCAACATCTCCCCATTCCCCCAACCCCAGGCTCTGATAACCACCATTCTACTCTGCTTCTATAAGTTTGACTGTTTTATATTCCATCTACGAGCAAGATAATGCAGTATTTGTCTTTCTGTGCCAGGCTTATTTTTTTAGTGTGACAACCTTCAGTTCCATCTTGTTGCAAATGACAGGATTTCCTTCTTTTTAAATGCTGAATTGTATTCCATTGTGTATATATATCACATTTTCTCTCTCCACCAAATGGCTACTACCAAAAAGATGAAAGATAACAAGTGTTGGCAAGGGTATGGAGAAAAGGGAACCCTCGTATACTTTTGGTAGGATATAAATTAGTGCAGCCATTATGAAAAATTATATGGAGGTTCCTCAAAAAATCGAAAATAGAATTGCATATGATTCAGCAATCCCACTTCTGAATATACTGTATATCCGAAGGATTTGAAATCAGTATGTCAAAGAAATATCTGCACTCCAAGTTCATTGCAGAATAATTCACAATAGCCAAGACAGGACATCAGCCTGGTATTTCTGAACCTCACAGTAGGCCATTGCAGGAGCTGGTGACTGAAATCAGTAACTCCCTCCCTGCCAGTCTGAGAAGTCCACATTGAATCAATCCCAACAGCTTTGAGCACGCTCAAAATTTCAGACACCTGTCTCTTGTGTGTGTTTTTCATTAATAGCTTAGTCAATTTATGTGTAATTACCCAAAATGATGAACGTCAAAATTATTTATTTTCTGGGCCAGAAATCAACAAGGCATCTCTCTAGCATTTACTGTTCTGTATGTTTTTCCTGTGATCATTAGGCATAGGACTTAGTAACTATATAGTTCTAATGAGAACCTAATTACCAGCTTATTTAAAGCATAAATCTTATGGCTAATTACAGTGGCTGAGGACAAACAAAAACAGAAAAAGTAACTCTCTCACCCTCCTTACATGTCTCCTTGAAATGAGCTTCCCAGTGATGAAGGGAAATGACATGTGTGTAGTGGAGACATTTTTCATCTTGACTCTCAGGAAGTCAGCTGCATTTCCCTGCAGATAAATTTAGGGAATTGGTCCCATAACTCTTTCTGCAATAAGACACTTAATAAGGTAAAAATCAGACTAGCATCAAAGTGTCTACCTGTAAAACAGTCCATAATAATGTTGGATCATTTGAGCGAGGAACCCAGTTCGAAGAAGCTGAGCATTACCTTACATTTATAGACATTCGAGTTGTGCCAAGATTGGAAAACAAAATCTCTTGCTGGCCCATGCTAGTCATTAGCATTTATTAGCATTAGTCATTTATCCAACACCTGTTTAATGAGTGGCCGCTATCTACAAAGCACTGGGTTCCAGCACTGGGGAGTCAGACGTGAGCAGAATAGACACAGGCTCTGTTGTTTCCTTACTTATTTTTCCTTCTTCCTTTTTCCCTTTCTCTTCATCATAATTTCTGTCTGCAACAATAATAAAGCATGGTAGAAGTGGTAAAAGGCACTTGGTCTAGAGCTTTTTAGGCTCCCTACATACCAGACCTGGCTGAGACCTTGCAGGCCAAGGGCAGAGGTAGCTCCTCCTGCAGGATACTTTATGAAGAGCTACCCCAAGCCATCCTGCTTTAGGGATGCAGCCTCCAGAGCTTGCAGCCAGCCTCTGATCCCTTCTCTCATCTCTTCTTGTTTTTCCTCCTGGTGATGACCCCACCTGGCTCTTGTCACTGCCCATGCTGCGGCTCTCTGGGTTACCACCTTGGCAATTCTCCTAACTATGGCTTTGCTTCTCCATTAGCTACACACTCAAGTTCCACTGAGCATCCAGATTCTCCTGCCTGCCAGCACAGGACCCAAGCCTAAAAGCCTGCCTCTCCAGGCTTTGTGGGCAAGACTCAGATGATCTTAGCAAACCTGCTCCTCTTGCAGATAAAGAAAATAAAGTGACTTCTCCAGTATGTCTATTGCCTCTGGCCTGAAAGTTTTTCTAAAAGAAAATCAATAAAATTTAATATGGATGTCAAGTTGTTCTTCTAGCGCCATTTGTTAAAGATGTTCCTTTAACATCGATGTTCCATCGAATTGCTTTGGGTCCCTTAGTCGACTATCATATAACTACAGACATGTGGATGTATTTCTGGGATTGCTGCTCTGTTCCATTGATCCTTTTGTTGATTTTTTATGACAGTACCACCTGTCTTGATTATTAGAGGTATAAATCTCAAGGGAAGATAATGTAAGTTCTCTGATTTTGTTCTTCTTTTCCAAAACTGCTTTGGCTATTCAAGTTCTTTGCATTTCTAGATCAGTTTTAGAACTGTGTCATCAACTTCCACACAAACACTCTCTGGGATTTTGATTGGGACTGTGTTAAATCTGCAGATCAACTTTGGGAGAATGTACATATCAATAATACTGAGTCTTCTAATACATGAGCATGGTATAACTTTCCATTTATTTAGCTCTGTACTTTCTCCCAGAAGTTGTTTATAGGTTTCAGCATAAAAGACTTGAACACTTTTGTCAAATTTATTCCTATTATGTGCTTTTTGATGCTGTTATATTTTTAGCATAATATTTTCTCACTGTTAGATGCTAGGATATAAAAATACAATTCAGGGTTTCACAAGCTGGGAGAGAGAGAGAAGAGTCCAGGGTTCAAAGCACAGCCAGGAGAGAAACCCCTAAGGAAGCAATTACTTCTAGAATTTCTTCTACCCTTTTGGCCCCTGCAGCCTTTGGCTGAAAAGGACTTTTCCAACTTAAAGAGTCTCTGGTCCTTCTTTCACCTCTAACACAAACTTTGACGTCAGAGCACCTGGAGTTTGAATGTTAGTTTTACCAACTGTGTGGCCCTCGGCCCATCACTTCTCATCTCTGCCCCTCAGTTTCCTCATCTGTAAACTAAGGAGAGTAATCCCTGCCCCCTAGAGTTCCAGTGCAGATAAAAGGAGACACTGTGAAAGTGCCCAGTGTCCATCATGGTAACTCCCTTCTGTCATTCTCCTCCTGGTGCCACTCACTGGCTGCTGCTCTCCAGAGGGACGTTTATGCCCCTTGAGAAAGCAGAGAGATGCCATAATCATCGTTCTCTGTTACTCTTTGTAGTAAAAGCACAGGCACGTAACACCATCTGTCAACCCACCAAAGAAATGTAGAGCCAAAAAATAAAATAAAATAACAGACTCAGAATTCACCTGGCAACAGAAAGTGGCGAAAAGAGTTGTTTCCCCTCTTCCTTTCATTCCAGAGGAGACTGTTACGTCCCTGCCTCATGCCAGGCACAATGCCAGTGTCCATAGGACATTAGAAGCCTAAAGCAGCCCAGATTCTTCCTGCAAAGCCCCAGTTCATACACTGGGCTGGGGAGCCAGGGCTGACAGCGGATGACTTCTCTCTCGGAAGCTCCCATCCTTCAGGCCCCGTGAAATGCAAGAGTGTGTCAGATAAACAGTCTCCAAACACTTCTGAAAGATGATTTTAATCTGAACGGAAAGGCAAGAGAGGGAAAGCATTGATCACATGTGAAGCGTGTCTCAGCTAATTTGGAAAAGCAGACAGTGGTCTAGAATCCAAAGCAGTGTTAGCTCACCAGGGATGGGCCCCAGATGGGAGTACTTAGAGCTCCTTCTTAGCAAGGGAGTGTCTCCCATTTGATTGGGTTTTAAGCTTTCATTCTGTACCTCAGTCTGGTGACTCAGGCCTTTTCTTTCCCCATCTTCTTGCCATGCCTCATACTTTCTAAAAATGTATTATTAATCTACAGATAATTTTTTAAGCACCTACTCTGTGCTAGCCACTGTGTTGGAACCTTGGGGATACAGTGTTGGCAAAACAGACACAATTCTTCCCTCGTTGGGTTTACAGCATTGTGGGAGAAAGTGACAACAGTCCTACAACCACTAAAATGAATGGATATTTTCAAGCAGCAACCAGTGCTGTGAAAGAGAAGCTCACAAAGATGTGAGCCTCTGTAGGCAGGAGACCTGGTCTAGACTGGAAGTAGGGCAAGGCGCCCCCCAGTACTTAAGTTGAGATCTAAAGGTTGAGTAGATATGAACAAGCAAAGTAGATGGGGAAAAGAAAGTTCTAGGTAGAGGAAACAGTATATGCAAAGCCCCTGGGGTGTGTCGATACTCAGCCTGAGTATGTAGCCTGAGAATAGGAAAAGGGTGAGGATGGAGGGTGGCAAAGGCCTGATCTGGGCCTGTTCAAAAAGTTCCACCATTTAATTCAGCAAATATTTGCTGAGCACCTGCTCTGTGTCAGGCCCTGTTTTTTAGGCTTTGAGAGTTCTACAGAACTTGACCTTGTGGTACCTACATTCCAGCTGGAAGTTTTGTCTGGAGACTGCTGCAGTACCCCATTGTAGGGGTAAATTTGGGGAGTTGCAGGGGAGAGAAGTGAAGGAATTTGAGGCCACGTGTGGTGGCTCATGCCTGTAATCCCAGCACTCTGGGGGACTGAGGCAAGAGGATTACTTGAGGTCAGGAATTCAAGACCAGCCTGAGCAAGAGGCAAGAGCAAGACCTCATCTCTACAAAAAATAGAAAAATCATAGGTGCAGGTGCACCCCTGTAGTCCCAGCTATTCAGTAGGCTGTGGCAGGAGGACTGCTTGAACCCAGGAGTTTGAGATTGCAGTGAGCCATGATGATGCTACTGCACTCTAGCTGGGGTGACAGAGAGAAACTGTCTCAAAAAAAAAAAAAAAGAATTTGAGAAAGCGCTCAGATGTCTTCTTCATGAAAGAAGAAACTTTCCATGGCTCAAAAACTTTCCATGGTCCCATGAGGCTCCCCAATGTGTGTTCTCTCAGCTCTTCAATTTTTTCATCCTATTATATCTCACAGTTTGCAACTAACATTTACTTGTCTGGTTATTTGCTTAGCATTTTTTATATCTCTGCCTGCTTCCCTTGAATACAGGCTCCATGTCTCTTTCTGCTCCTCATTACATCCTCAGCACCTGGCATAGTGCCTGGTGCTCAGAAGGTGCTTAGTAATGATTGCTGATGAGAGGAATGAATTAGCTATTGGGGGACGAGGAGTGGGGGACAAAGATGACTCCTGGGTCCCTGGTGTACTCTCTGGAAAGAAGAGTGGTTTCATATGGAGTTAGGAACAGTAATAAGGTGCGGTGGTTGAGGACAAGTTGCAGATGACTGATTTGGTTGTGCATAAGTTAGTCTGAGGTACCTCTGAAGTGGTGTGTCAGATGGGGAACTGGCCAGAAATCAGGGGCTCTGAGTGCAAAGATGGCACCTAGGGATAGAAGGAGCATAGCAAAGATGAATTATAAAGTGAGGGTTCTTCCTGACATCGGTCTCGGCAATGATTATTTGGATATGACACCAAAAGCACAGGGAATAAGAGCAAATGAACAAGTGGGACTATTAATATATAAAACCAAAAAGCTTCTGCATAGCAAACAATTAATAAAATGAAAAGGCAGCTTACAAAATTGGAGAAAATATTTGTAAACCATATATCTGATAAGGGGTTAATATCTAAAATGTATAAGGAACTCCAGCAACTCAATAGTATAAAGACAAACAATCCAGTTAAAAACTGGGCAAGAGACCTAAATAGACATTTTTCCAAAGAAGATACACAAATAGCCAACAGTACATGAAAAGGTGCTCAAAATCACTAACCGTCAGGGAAAAGCATTTCAAAACCATGATGAGATAACACCTCCTAGGAGGGCTGTTATCAGAAAGACAGAGTTAACAAATGTGAGCAAGAATGTGGAGAATAGGGAGTCCTTGTACACTGTTGGTTGGAGTGTGAATTGGTACAGCCATTTTGGAAAACACTATAGAGGTTCCTCAAAAAATTAAAAATAGAACTACCATATTATCCCATAATCCCACTACTGGGTATATACCCAAAGTAAATTAAATCAGCATGTCAAAAAGAAACCTGCATTCCCATGTTCATTGCAGCATTATTCACAAGGATCAAGGTATGTGTCTGTCAACAGATGAATAGATTAAGAAAATATAAATACACATACACACACACACACACACACACATACACAATTCAATATTATTCATCCACAGTAAAAAAGAAAATCCTGCCGTTAGTGACAATACAGATGAAACTGGAGGGCATTATGCCAAGTGAAATAAGCCAGACAGAGAAAGGCAAATACTGTATGATATTAGTTATCTGTGGAAACTTAAACATTTTTTTAAAAAGTCACACTTGGGGGTGGGTAAACTCACAACTAATGGAGACAGACCACACTATATGGGGGAAGGGCACACCTCTAGCCCTGGCTTGGGCAAGGCAAAGACATTACGTGGAACCAAAATGTTTGTACCCCCATAATATTCTGAAAAAAAAAAAAAAAGATTACAATTTGGGATACTTACATTATTGTTGATGTGCATGCCACTTTTTTCATGTTTGCTAAGAAATATAAATGCTGACAGTTATTGAAAAAATACAAATAAAAAGTCACACAGGGCCGGGCGTGGTGGCTCACGCCTGTAATCCTAGCACTTTGGGAGGCCGAGGCGGGCGGATTGCTCAAGGTCAGGAGTTCGAAACCAGCCTGAGCGAGACCCCGTCTCTACCAAAAATAGAAATAAATTAATTGACCAACTAAAAATATATATACAAAAAATTAGCCGGGCATGGTGGCGCATGCCTGTAGTCCCAGCTACTCGGGAGGCTGAGGCAGTAGGATCGCTGAGCCCAGGAGATTGAGGTTGCTGTGAGCCAGGCTGACGCCACGGCACTCACTCTAGCCTGGGCAACAAAGTGAGACTCTGTCTCAAAAAAAAAAAAAAAAAAAAAAAAAAAAAAGTCACACAGAAACAGAGAGTAGAATGGGGTTGGTGGGGGCTGGGGAGTGGGAGAAATGGAGAGATGTTGGTCAAAGGATACAAGCTTTCAATTATAAGATGAACAAGTTCTTTGGATCTAAAGCACAGCATGGTAACTATTATAATGACAGTGTAGTATATATTTGAAAATTGCTAAGAGAGTAGATCTTAAGTGTTCTCACAAAAAAAAAAAAACAAACATAGCTATGTGGTAGTGATAGATATATTAATCAAGTTGATCTGTGGTAATCATTGCACAGTATATTCGTATATCAAATCATTGCATTATATACTTTACATACAATTTTATTTGTCAATGATACCTCAATAAAGCTGAAAAAATAAGGGAGAAGAGGGCCTAGGATGAGACTTGTGGTTAAAAATTCAAAGTTCCCTCAAAAACATCCACAGAACAGCAAGTTAAGAAATGGAAACAAAGGTCTCCTAGCATAAGAACAGACTAGCCAAAGGATAATATCCACATCAGTTTAGGAAGATATCTAAAACAAATGTAGGCTGGGCGTGGTGGTTCACGCCTGTAATCCTAGCACTCTGGGAGGCCAAGGCGGGAGCATCGCTCAAGGTCAGGAGTTCGAGACCAGCCTGAGCAAGAGTGAGACCCCTGTCTGTACTAAAAATATAAAGAAATTATCTGGACAACTAAAAATATATATAGAAAAAATTAACCAGGCATGGTGGCACGTGCCTGTAGTCCCAGCCACTCGGGAGGCTGAGGCAGAAGGATCGCTAAGCCCAGGAGTTTGAGGTTGCTGTGAGCTTGGCTGACACCACGGCACTCTAGCTTGGGCAACAGAGCGAGACTCTGTCTTAAAAAAAAAAAAAAAAAAAAAAAAATTAAATAAATAAATAAAATGCAAATCCTCAGAGCTCCTGCACAGCAAAGGAAACAATCAACAAAATGAAAAGGCAGCTTTCATTTTGGTCTTAGAGAAACAAGGCCTAATTTGGACAAGGCAATATTCAGCGTGTAAACAATTAAGTTCAGCAGGAACAAATATAAAAGATAACACGCTATTCATTCTTAGGACTACAAACAGCTCTTGAAATCAAGACCAAAAAGCACACCGCGGAATGCATTTAAATTGCTTGAATTCTCGCTGGAGAGCAGGATCGAATGGCCTAGAGAAGGCAGGCTTCGGTGCAGCATTGCCTGTTGGGAGGGCCAGCATATTTGCCATGACAGTGAGCCACTTCAGCCTGCGCTGTGTAAGCTATACTGCCTTCAGAATCCTGTCTGGGGTGCGAATTGCTCTCAGAATTATCATAAAGGCAGCAGAGAATATTATGCCGTCTGCAATCCAAAGGCAGCGGCAGCAGGGAGTACTTAGGGGTTAGTTGGTAAGGAAACAATTGAAGAGGCTTGTAGTTTACAACAGCAGACCTGAGGATATAAGATAATTAAGAAAAGAGGATTTAATTTATTCTAAAGAATTGTTCCAGAGGCCTCTAGCGCCCCAGTCAAGTAACATCCAGAGCCTCAGTGTCACCCAGATGGAACCACACAGACACCTGTATTCTCGAGGAACATGAGTTTCTTAGGCAATTTGTTCAGGCTGAGGAGTGAGACTTCCACTCCAGCCTCTAAAATGGAACACGTCAAGAGACATTTAGGGGTGGCCTTGTAGACTCAGGAAGTGTAAGAAATTCCAAATAAGCTGAATAACTCTTAAAAGTCTTTTTGGTTTGGCCGGGCGTGGTGGCTCACGCCTGTAATCCTAGCACTCTGGGAGGCCGAGTCAGGCGGATTGCTCGAGGTCAGGAGTTCAAAACCAGCCTGAGCAAGAGTGAGACCCCGTCTCTACTATAGATAGAAAGAAATTAACTGGCCAACTAATATATATAGAAAAAATTAGCTGAGTATGGTGGCGCATGCCTGTAGTCCCAGCTACTCAGGAGGCTGAGACAGGAGGATTGCTTGAGCCCAGGAGTTTGAGGTTGCTGTGAGCTAGGCTGACGCCATGGCACTCTAGCCTGAGCAACATAGACTGTCTCAAAAAAAAAAAAAAAAAAAAAGCTTTTTGGTTGGATGATCAAAGGGATATGGCAAAATTTTTTTAAAAAATCTTTTTGTTGTCTTTTTCATAGAGTGACTTTTGTTCTTTTGAGTAGATGCCCAGTAATGTGAGTGAGACGTGCACCACTGAGATATGGTCACACTTGAAGCTCAGACTTGTGGGGAGGAGGGGCAAAGGCATTATTTGAAACCTTAAAATTTGTACCCCTATAATATGCTGAAATTTAAAAAAAAAAATCTTTTTGGCAGCTGTGCCTTTCAGCAGATGTAATCATAAAGCACTAAAAGTTTTTCATTATTTCTGATCAGTTTAGCTTGTATTTCTCCCTTTGGGAAACACACCATCCAACAGGTGAGCTATGTCTTGGTCATTATGTATTATCAAACATGAGTGATTTGCTTCTCACCTTTTATAAATTTTCTGTGTATCAAAATGTGTCTTTTATGTTGAAAAATCACCTTTAGGGAACAAAACTCTGTTGTATAGTTTCATATGAATAAATTTTGTATGTTTGTGTGTATTAGGTTTATTTATTTTGTATTTACATCCAACTTACAATTCTAATAGCTTGCAAAATAGAAAAGGGAAGATTTTGTCTAAACTAGGATTTGGAAGCAGGGTGGAGCCTGGCAGATAGGAGGGCTAAAATGGGGTGCAGAGTCATGAAAGAGTGTGTCTTTTTCAGGGGCTGCAGAACTCGTGTGGCTAGGGCATGAGTTGCAGGAGGAAGGGAGGAGAGGTGGTTGGTGGATATTGCTGGGAATTTAGGAATGTGTAAAGCAATGCGGAGTGTGCAAGGGTACAAAGTGTGGGGAGGGGTGAGGGTGTGTTCCCAGGTATGTGTTTATTGGAGAGGTAAGAATAATCTCCTATCACCCTGCTTCCAATAATTCACCAAAAAGAGATTGAAAACTGCTTGGAGAACCCTTTAAAAGAACCTACTCAGACATCATCCTATTTAAGTCAGTAAGATTCGTCCTTCCCAGTACCCCATGACTGAAAATAAGAGAAGTTTCTTTTCTGTAGCAAAAGCAAACAAACAAAATGAGACAAAACTGGAACAACTTGCCGCAAGAAGAATGTCCGCTGCCTTTGTAAGATTATGTATGTCCAAAAAAGACATGCACACAACTGTCCACAGAAGCTTTGTTTGTAATATCCCCAAGCAGGAAACAACCCAAAAGTTTATCAGCAGGAGACTGGGTACATAAACTGTCGCATGTTATTAAATTACCATAATGAAATACTATATAGCAATGAAAAAGCAGGGACTACAGATATATGCAACAACATGGATAAATAGAAATAACGTTGAGCCAAAGAAGCCAGACACAGATAGTCAGGTACTGTATGATTCCATCTGTGTAGAGTTCCAAAATGGTCAAAGTGATCTGTGATGAGAGAAATAAGAATAATGATTTCCCTTAGGAAGAGGAGAGGTTGCTGAATTGGAGGAGACATGAGGAGCCTCCTGGAATGATGAAAATGTTCTATACCTTGATTATGCAGTGGTCTCACAGGTGTAGACATATGTAGAAATTCATTGAGTGTGACATTTAATATTAGCGTGCTTTATTATATGTAAGCTATGCTACCATAAAATAAATTTTTAAAGAATTAATTGGGACCAGGACGGGCACAGTGGCTCACGCCTGTAATCCTAGCACTCTGGGAGGCTGAGGTGGGTGGATCGCTCAAGGTCAGGAGTTCAAAACCAGCCTGAGCAAGAGCGAGACCCCCCAGTCTCTACTAAAAATAGAAAGAAATTAATTGGCCAACTAAAAATATACATAGAAAAAATTAGCCAGGCATGGTGGCACATGCCTGTAGTCCCAGCTACTCGGGAGGCTGAGGCAGGAGGATCGCTTGAGCCCAGGAGTTTGAGGTTGCTGTGAATTAGGCTGACACCATGGCACTCACCCTAGCCTGGGCAACAGAGTGAGACTCTGTCTCAAAAAAAGAATTTATTGGGACCTTGACCCTGTTCTGTGACTTAACAGCTGCATGACTGGCCACCGGCCCATTACTGAGCATCTCTAAGCACCATCTTCCTCAACCGTAAGATGAGAATTAATGAAACTCGGTTCACGCTGTTGCTGAAGGGTTAGGGAAAGGAGGAGTTGTGCCCAGCCCGGCGTCTGTCACACGGTTAAGAGGCTCCCCGTGACAAGAACGCTCATGTCTTTCACTGTAAGGGGTCTGCAGTCCAGATGCCCTGACTTTGATGACTCCAGCTAGGAAGCCACGCTGAGTCCCTGCAGGTATGCCAGAGGGTGGCATTTCCTGGGACAAGGATGTCACTTCTAATCACATGCATAAAATTATTTCAGCTACACTTCTCATTGCAGTAAAGGGTTTTTTTAAGCATGAATGGAGAAAATCAGAAACTGCCGGATAAGGCTTGTGGGTGGTACTCAAGGGAAGTGAAAGCAAAATTCATTGGCTGATTTTGAGAAGAAAAAAGTCATTCTCTGAGAATAATGAGAATGTGTCCTTGTAACCCTGAAAAAATAGACACATGACTTGGGAAGCCAAATACATCCAGATCTGTGCCAACACACATAATAGTTAAACTTCTAAAAGCTAAAGAAAACAATCTTGAAAGCAGCCATAGAGAAACAATGCCTTACTTGTAGAAGAAGTTCAGTGCAGGCGACAGCAGAGTTCTTATCTCAATCCATGGAGGCCAAAAGGAAGTAGCACAACATTTTGTAAGTGCTGAAAGAAAAGAATGGTCAGCTGCGAATTCCGTATCCAGGGAAACCATCCTTCAGGAAAGAAGGGGAAATCTAGACATTCCCCAAAGAAAGAAAACTAAAAATATTTGTAGTTGCAGATATGTCCTTAAAGATTGGCTTAAAGGAAGTTCTTCAAACAGAGAGAACTGATAAAACAGGAAGTGTTAGAGCACCAGGAAGAAGCAAATATGTAAAGAACAAACAGTATGGGTGCACGCAGTAGACTATCTTTTTCCTCATGAGTTTCATAAATCATATTGGGTGACTGAAACAAAAATTGTAACACCATCTAACATTTGAGATAATGATATTTAAAAGAGGGAAAGGCAAGGAACCTAAATGAAAATAAGATTGCTAGACTTTGCTCAAAGTGGAACAGTGTAAATAAAATAGACTGTGATAAGGGACTCACATGTGTTATAATACCCAGAGGAGCAACCACTATAAAAACTATACAAAGAAATACACTCAAAAACGCTATAAGTGAATCAGGGTGGAATCCTCAAAAATGTTTAAGTAACCCGCAGGAAGGCAGTAAAAGAGACATAAAAGAATGAGAATCATGGAAAAATAAAAAACAGTAGCAGAAGAAATAGCTGAAGGATTTGCAAAAATCTGGGGAAATTCTCTTTCTGAATTTTTGTAAAGTTCTACATCTTCCTAGCAGAGCCCCAGTCCAGACTCCAGGACAATAACTTTTCACCGTCTGAAAAGTCTACTCAAACCAGGGTGTTCCACAACTACTCGGACGGAATGTATTTGATTCCATAAGTGACCGGAACTACTCTTGGCAGCTATATTAAAACAAAGTTTAAGACCTTGCTTTTTTGCTGTGTAGAGGCTGCCTTCCAAAGGCTGAGAAGACTATGGTAGTAGGAGTTTCACACACTGGGCAAGCCCTGCCCAACACCGGAGGGGGCTGCTGCCCTGGAGCCTGGCAGTCCAAGTGACAGTCACCACACCGTGCTTGCTGTGCTTGGGCCAGGTGCCGGGACATGCAGTGTGAATTGTCTCCCCTGGCTGTTTAGATGCCTGCACCCTGCCTCATACTCAGGACCTGTGGCCAGAAAGAATGCCGGCAAACATACCAGGCTTAAATCCTGGCCTGTCCCCTTACTAACTCCCCAGTTCCACTACCTATCAAACAGAGATGATGCTGGTTTGGGGAGATGCTAGGAAGAATAAACAAGGTAGCCCAGTGCCTACTGCAGGGCACCCCCAGTATGCTCCAGAAACTTCCAGAATGGTGGAAGCTCCTGATTTCCAAGGCTGAGTTCAGAGAAGTGACTTGATGGCTCTGGCCCCTGGGAGCCTCAGTCCAGCAGGCAGAATGTAGCAGCACCTGGATCTCAGTGGGCACTGAGGCTGGTTGGATTCAGAACACTGGGGTGGAGATGAGAGAAGCCAGCCACATGCCCTAAACCCAGGACAATAGCCAAGAGCATTTGGGGAATTCATAGTGTTTCAGAAAGCATTATCAATTAACTTCTCTCATGCCAATGCCACATGGATGGATGTAGAACAACAGTAATTAGTGCTGGACGCACAAAGAGGTGTGATTGTCCCCATGGAGAGAGGTCTCAAGTGGGGCAGGTGGCCCAGTGTGGTTACAGTGAAAAGGTGATGTGGCCAGGTTGGCTTGGGTTCAAACGCCAGCCCCACCTACTCTTGGGCGTTGCTCAAAAGCCTCACTTTGCCCTGTGTCAAGTTAGTGTAAGAACAGTCCCAGCTCACAGAGCTGCGCAGGAGATGCAGTGAGAGGTGCGTGCAGGGGGCTCAGCCCAGCGCCTGGCCTGTTGTGAGCACCAATAGGTGTTAGCTGTGATTATTGCCGCTGTTATCACTGGGGAGTGAGATGGGCAAGTAGGTAACTAGCACCAAGAGCACACACTGAAACGTCTGCTTCAAGAAGGGACGGTGTTATGGGAGAGCAGGCTTTAGTCCTGTGGCAGAGGGCATCTGTCCAGCGCGAATGTGACAAGTTAAAAAGCCAAAGCAAGAGGGCTGGCCTGCGATCAGCAATGTGCTGGCCAGTGTTTAACAACTGGCACTCTAGGGAAAAGGGAGGCTTGGTTGATAGTGTTTGCCCATTTCCGCAGTGTAAATATCCCTAGCTGTACAGTGCCAGGCTGCCAACGTGTCATCACTGAACACAGAGTCAGCTCTCTGGGGCCAGAACAAGCTGCTCCAGCACGCCACTGCCTGGGGAGGGGGGGGCGGAGGGGGGGGGAGGGTGTTTCCAAGAAGCATTCAGATGGGAGACTGTGCTAGGGACTGTCATTTTTTCTGTGACCAGCTGGCAGGTGGGGGTGCCTCTGCAGGGACATAGGGTTGCCTGTGCCTCACTCTGGTCTTGTGTTTATCTGGAAGTTGGGTGGGCAGGATGCCCTTGGTGGGCAGCCACCAAGAACGAGACCCAGGCCGAAGGGCTGCTTGACCTGGCGGTGGTAAGGAGTGATGCTGTGGACAGATAGCAGGGGTCCCCAGGGCTGTCGGCGCCTGGTTTGGTTGGCAGCCAGCAGGTAGGGGTGGGAAGGGGGGGTTACCAAAAACAGATGTTGGAACTCCTCAATCTTTACTGGTTTTCAGTCCTCAGAATTTTTTTCCCCAATTGTTCAAGTGATTGTGGCTATTGGTAAACTACCCTTCTCGTTTTAGTCGGGACTGGCTCAGAATGTGCAGCAGGGAAGACGCCGCTGAAGGACATCAGTTAGTACCACTGTGCTCAGTAGAGCTGGGGAGTCCCCTGTCACCTGAGAACCAGGAATCGTTACCCTAATATACGCTGAATGTTCACCAGTCTCTATTCACTCATTCAGCTAATACTGGCCGTGCCTGCTTTGTGCCGGGCACCGTGCGTGAGCTAGAGACAGCCCTGAACAGGGTCAGGCTCCTGCTTACCCGGACCTCAGAGTCTAGTATGGGAGACAGAAATGCACCCGCCGTGACCATGCAGAGCTAGCGCGGGAGGACGCCTGGCAAGCTGTGTAGAGCCCTGAGCTATTGTGAGCCAGGGAACCAGAGCCGTCCCTATGGCTGGAGCCTGTTTTGCCACAGCAGGGACGAGCTGGCCTGGGGCTGGGGGGTGGGGGGTGCAGGGCCCAGCTTCCAGAGGGCCTTCTCAGCCCTGGTGGGGAGTTCTTGATTATCTGGGGAACAGAGGACAGCTGTTAGATGTTTCAGGCAGAGCTGTGACATGCTCAGATTCAGGTTTTAAGACGATGGCTCTGGCTGCTGTGTGGAGGCAGGAAGACAGGAAGGAGGCTGCCGCAGTCATGGCAGGGGGTGGGGGCCCGGACGTGGTGGTGACCACAGGAATGGGAAGACGCAGATAGATTTGAGAGCAATCTAGGCATGCGGACAGTGAGGGGAGGGAGGAGTGATGCTGTGAATGCAGCTTGGGCACCTGGGTGGACACTGGTGTCATTCCCAGGGAGGCAGGCCTGGGGATCAGCGGCTTGTGGGGCAGGTGATGTGCAAATGTGGAGCCTGGATCCCCCAGTGTAGACACCCATCGGGGGCTGGAGGAGGAAACTAGGCATCTCAATGCCAACCTAATCCAAAACTGGACTTTAAGAAGTATGCAGCCATACATTATTAAGCGCTTACATTTAAGAAGCATTTTTGCTCGCATTATGTTGTTTTGACCTCTTGGCTTTCCATGAGGTATGTGGAGCCAATGCTCCAATTTTGTAGCTGAAGAAATGGATGCTGACAAAGGTTGTTATAACGTCATCCTTTTTCATTTACAGCCCCTAAAGCCATCTTCGAGTTTGGTAGCTGTCCATGCAGGCTGTCCTGGGCCTGAGACGGGGGGGGGGGTATTCACATAGCAGTGGAATTTTGGTCCTAGATAAACTATGCCTAAATGCTAGAAATGATTATTAGACTTGTCTGTGGCTGGAAAAACCAACTCAAACAAGAGCCACAAACAAACAAAGGCAACAAGGAGATGTGAGACTTTATAGACTATTTTTTTCCTGAGGTTTTCAGGAATATAATCATTACCATAAAGCTTTTATATGTTAGTTCCAAAGGAAGTGCCTCTCTTTGTTGGATGTTGCTGGCTTATTATATTGTAATGGCCTTGGCAGTGAATTGTTTATGCAGAATTGCATTTGCTTCCCTAAAAACCATTTTCTATAGATTTCTATTTTCTTTTCTAAAATGATGTGCAGGATCTTTAGGCCAAGGTATATGTGGTTATGCAAGAGCCTGCGAATCTATTTCAATGGGAGAAGGCCAAGGAAAGTCACAGCCTACACTGCGTGCACCTCTGCTGATAATATAAAGGTGCTTCTCTCAATCCTTTCATTCTGACCTTGGGGGAGTCTCTCTCAAGAGTTTATCAACAAGTACCTAGTATGACGTTACTGTGTGCTGAAAAACACTCTGTGAATACTTGAACTCAAAATTTCATCAAGAAAAATAAACATATGCAGTTTCATTTCTGGTCAGACATTTTTCTTGCTTGGCGAGCTTTGAGACCTTGTACAAAACCCCTGGCCTGTCTGAGCCTCCCCCATGAGGATGATGATGACCAGGGAGCCCTGTGACACATTCCCCAGAGCACTGGCCCATGAGGAGCTGGACAGATGGTCTGTGCTGAGACCCACCGAAGTTGTGCAGGGTGGTGATTGTGTCCAGACACCACCATATACTTGGAATTAGCATCATCATTCCCTAAGACAGCTGGGGAAAGAGGCATGGCTGGGGCAGTGGGGCAGTTTGACTTTGTGTCTGGCAAGTGACCCACCTGGTACAGGGTGTGAGGCTAAAGTCCTTGAAAAACACCCTCACTCCTTGTTGACCCTCTGGACTGTCTCCTGTCACCATTTCTGATGAAGGATGGTTGCTAGCCTCCCAGAGCAAGGCAACAGGAAGTATTACGGGATAGGGTTTCAGTTTTAAGAAAGGAAAACCTAACTCAGCTGACCAACTTCATTCATTTTTAACTCTTTGTCTGTCAAACCTGCTGGCTCATGCATTTCTCTGCCCAGGGATATTTCAGAATGTCTTTCAGAAATAAAAGGCCATAAGGTGAGATTTTATGCAGCACATATATCTGCACCTTTCTCTTTTAGTACTTGGGGTGTGTTTCCCGAATGGGTATCAAGGACATGCAGTGTTGACTTGCATTGTAGTGTGATTGACCTTGGATCCTTAAGTAGGCTACGTCCTCAAACATGCAGGTGGAACAGAGGTGGGTCTTAAAGAGGCAGAGGGTTCTTCTTTCTTTCAATCATGGTTTCTTGGCTGTAGACTTCAGGAGGTCGGGAGTTTGGAGGTCGAAATGTGTGTTTCCAAATAAGCAAGCACACCTGGCACCTGCCGCAGGAAGATGGTAGCCCTCAGCAGGAAGCAGGCTCCAGTGCATCAGAGAGCCAAGCCAGCCGGAGGTCCCCTCTGCCTTCACCTTTGCTTTGTAGCTCTGGAGCCTTAATTCCAGACTGGCATAGGCCCATGGGCTTGCTCGCCTAGGGACATCCCCAACTGGGCCACTGAAGGGCCAGCTTTTAACTGAGAGGCTAGGGTGGAGGAGGGTCATGGCTAATGGGGCGAGACTCTGGAGTTTGGGCTTCCTGGTCCAGACACTCCATCCTGATAAAGCCTTTCCTTCCAGTGCCGGCCACTTTCTTTTTTCAATTAAAGAATATGCTATTTCTCTGAAACAGACAATGTAACGGTTGTATGACACATCAAGGACACCCCGGACCTCCTTTTGTTGTCTAATTTAAATCTCCAAACACACATTTTAGCAGACAATTGCCGAGTATATTCTTAGCCAGCTTGTATTTTGTCTAAAACAATAGACAGGAATGGTTTAATGAGTATTAGCATAATGGCAACAGGGCATTTTGCTTGTCACTTCTAATTCTCACCTCTAATAATGCCCTTGATCTAGATATTAGACTGTAGGATTCTTGTTGAAGCTGCATCAAGGGCCAGGTGGGGTAGGAGGATTTCAGACAAGGCAAAAGCTCTGTCTCCACTGTCTCTTACTCTTCCCAGAACCACCCAGAAGGAGCATCCCTGCACTAAAATTTCCCAAGGAAGTCTTCACCTTCCACTCTCTGGTAATGGTGCCAAGTATTGAATTTGCATGGAAAGAGATGGCATTGCAAAAAGACACCTTAGAATGCATTTCAGAAGCTATAAATGCCTGTCAGAGGCACTGGAGGCCTTGAAATGGACCCTGAGTGTTCTCTGTGCAGCATGTTTACTGTCTCCTGCCTGGGCCTGCCATTCTGTGCTCCTGCAGAGGACACGGAGCCCCTCGCACTGGATGACAGGTGGGGGGATACACCTGGGACTACAGATCTTCTCCCCCAGACGTTTTGACACTGCCACTGACTCCTGATGCAGACCTGGGGTTCCTGCTGCCTTCCTCTTCTGCATCCCGGAGGCCCTGCCATCTCTCCCAGCTGTTTTGCACGCATCCTGGGCTCTCTCCCTTTTCCTTGATTCACAGCCGAAGGTGTTCACCCCCATACCATAAGGGCTGGGTATGACTCCTCGAATCCTTCTCCCCAGGGAATTTTGTCTTGGGCAGGCAAGTCCTTAAGCTGATGGAGGGACATTCTGGAAAACCCCAGGGCTTTACTCTGGAATGCTTTTTGTGGTGCTTGGGGCTGTCTTGGGTCCCTCTTCTCTCAGGTAGCTCAGTTGGGTCACCCGAGCCCTGTGAAAGGAAGGAGAAAGGGTCTAAAAGTCATGGTACATTTCCTGAGTGCTAGGCATGTTGTGTATGTTAGCTCAACAAATCCCCAAAATGCCAACATGGTAGGTATTATTCTTTGTTTACCGGGTACAAAGTGGGCCCAGAAATGTTTATGACATGCTCAAAGTCACGCAGCTAATAAAGGCACTGATTTGAAACTCAGTCTATTTGACTCTGAAACCCATAATCTTTCCACCATGCCACTCAGATTACCTGGGGGCATGAAGCTACTACTACCGGCCTCCATTAGCTAATCTGCCTTGGGTGCTCCCACCGTAGGAGTTTACTTTGCAAGTTGGCTTCTTGTTCTGGGAGGTCCGGGCCTTTGGCACATTACAGCTTTGTTGTTAGTAATAACCCCCTTCCAGAATCCCCCGTGGAGCTGGGGTGTAGCCCGGGTACCTCTGGCCTTGTTGGGGGGACCCTGGGAGCAAGTTGACCATTCTCTGCTAGCAGCTCCTGCTCCAGCACTGGGGTAGCAGTGCACCCCCACCTGCACCGCCAGTGCTGCAGCCCACCCTTGTCTTGCGGTTGCTTAAACAGAGGTGAGATGCACCGAGCCTGTCATCGTTTGCTTCTTTCCCAGTCTGTGCCGTCAGCATAGCCACAACGCCATTGTCTTTGGATGCAAAACAAGTAACAGCAATTTGCTTCCAACTCCTAATTGTCCAGAGGCAACCATTCATGTTTTTCTTTGGTATTAAGATAAAGACAACATTTAGGGAGGTCAAGGCAGGAGGATTGCTTGATCCCAGGAGTTTGAGACTAGCCTGGGCAACATAGTGAGACCCTATCTCTACAAATTTAAAAAAAAAAAAAATTAGCTGGACATGGTGGCTTATAGCTGTACTCCAAAAAAAAAAAAAAAAATTTAGGATAAAGACATAACTTCTTAATATCCAAAAAAGGCCTGTAGGATTTAGCCCACCTGCTTTCTACCTCTATATTCATTCTCATTCTCTCTCTCCTCTCTCCCCTCTCCCCTCCCCCTCTCTCCCCAACTCTCCCTCTCTTTCTTCCTCCTCCCTATCCCTCTCTCCTCCTCCTCTTCTCTCTCCCTCCCTCTCTCCTCTTCCTCCCTCTCCCTCTCCTCCTCCTCTCTTTCCCTCTCTTTCTCCTCCTCCCCTCTCTCCCTCCCTCTCTCCTCTCTCTCTCTCCTGGGGGTCTCTCTCCTAGGGGTCTCTCTCCATCTGCTCTCCCAGGACCTCTCACCACAAGGCCTTTGTACTTGGTGTCTCCTCCATCTGGAAAGTTCCCCTTTCTCTCCGTCTTCACATGTTCCCATTCTTCTCCTGCCTTCAGTCCTCCCCTCCGTGACCACAGCTCCATCATCAGAGATGGCCATCCAGCAAGCTTGTGTCCATCTGATGATGTTTACCCCCACTGGACTGGAGGCTCCCTCTTTGTTTTTGCACTCCTGTTGTCCATAGTTTGTGGCACATAGTAGGTGCTCAACAAATAAGTCTTAAATGGCTGATTATTGAATTATTACAAGAATCCTGTAAGACTATTACCACCCCCTTTTGTGAATAAATGGAGTCTTGGAGAGGTTGAGTTGGGATTCAGGGCTGGGCCCATCTGTCTCTAAGCCAGTGTTCACTACCCAGTGACCTTTTCACACCCTAACTCCTCCATCTTGGCTTCTGGAATAATGCCGTCCACCCGCTCTGCTTTGTAGCACAGGATGTTTGTTGCTGAAACTTTGGTTTCTTATTGAGACACCTGCCTTCCCTGGTGACTGGGGGTCTCCCAGGGGCAAGAGCCTTGTGTTTTGTCACCTCCTTCCCCCACACCTGTCACTATTCCTGCCCAGGACATTGCATATCCTCAGTAGGTGTTTGGGAATCCCATTCATCTCTGCTACAGCCACACCTCTGTGGATCACCAGTGACAGAAAACCCAGCCCTATGTGGCTTAAAGGAAAGGGAATGCATCAGCTTGTGTAATCGAAGAAGTTCCAAAGTAGTATGGCTTCAGGTATGGCTGGATTCAGAGCTCAAACTATACCTTGAGGACTCAGATTTTTTTTCCCCTATTGCTTTCTGCAGACGGACCGCAGTTTCAGACTTTGCCCAATAGCAAGATGATGGCCAGAGCTCTGGGCCCCCCATCTCAGCCACACGGCCTCAGAAATCACACCACTCCCAAGCACTGAGCAAAGGTCCTAGCTAGGTATGGCTCACACTGGTCTGACTTGAGGTCTAATCACCATGGCTGGGGAGACACCCTGATGAAATCAAGATCCAAACTAAAAATATATACAAAAAATTAGCCGGGCATGGTGGCGCATGCCTGTAGTCCCAGCTACTCGGGAGGCTGAGGCAGGAGGATCACTCGAGCCCAGGAGATTAAAGTTGATGTGAGCTAGGCTGATGCCAGGGCACTCACTCTAGCCTGGGCAACAAAGTGAGACTCTGTCTCAAAAAAAACAAAAACAAAACAAGACCACTCTGGAAGCTCAGAGTGAGGTCAGCTGGGAGGGGAGAGGGAATTACACAAACATATGGGGTTTTACCAGGAAGAAGGCAAATGGATGCCAGGCCTTAAGAGCCAGGTTTCTACTATGATCTCCTTTTGAAATTTTCCAAACTGACCTCACACCTCCGCCGACCCTGACTAGCCCAGTACTGTTGGCATCCACTGCAGGGGTGGAGCCTGACTCCCTGTCGCTCACATCCCTCCAGGGAAGATTTTGTCAGACCTGCAGCCATGAACAGATCCTGACATCCTCCCAGGGCAGAGAGGGTGAGTCTCTGCCCACACCTCATTTCTTCCTCCCGCTCCGCCTCCCTTTCTCTCCCAGTGTGCTGTCTCCTGGCATCTTTCTCACATACTTGTGGACCCTTCTCTGGCCTCCTCCCTCCTTCCTCTCCTTCGTTTTCCCCTTCCTCTCCCCACCTTTCTCCTCACACACACAAGCCCCTGTCTCTCTCTCTGTCTCTCACACATAAACACACACACACGATGTACACGGCCTCTCTCTCACTCCCCCTCCACACTCTGTACAACATAACACTCTACTCAACTCTCCTTTCCCCCCCCAGACCTCAACACACACCCACACCCCAACCCCGAGCCCTCAGACCATGCCTGTAACCACTGTCCCTTCAAAGGTTGGCCTCCCTGGGTTTTCTCAGGCCATTCCACCTCTAGATACACCCCAAATGCCAGTCACATCCCAGAGTGGTGTTCCAGCCTCACAGGTGGACTCGTACTCTCACGTGGTGCCTTGGATGAGAGGGCCGTGGGTAGAGACCGGAAGCAGTCTGGGCGTGGTCACACAGCCAGCGACAGAGGGGGGATGGAACCCAGCTCTCTGGACCAGTATTTTCCCCATGTCTCTCCTCAGACTTCAAGTGCACCTCCCAGTCCCGGGTCCTCACAGTGTAGCAAGAGTGACACTGTGAGGATGAAGTCACAGGTAGCATTTGACAAAGGTGGCATGAATAACCAATGCAGAGACGTCTATGTGCAGATGATTTTGAGTCCATAAGTTTGACTTCCTTCTACAAAATCCTCAGCTAAATGGCCAAAGAAATCTAAGATCATTTTTAACGGATCTGTTTCAGCTTGGAACACAGCAGTGGCCATCCCTGGCCAGAATTTCTGCATGATCTCTTGCCAAGGACTCCATGGAGGGATGTCTGGACCAGCCCCAGGGGAGCTGGGGCAATGGGGCTCAGCCCAGCGGGTTCTCCCAGAGGCCCCCACCTCAGAGGGCAGGGCTGAGAGCATGGGCAAGAATGTGACATGGGGCAAAGGCATCAGCATCTCTGAAATGATAAAAACTTTCTTTACCAGGCAAAACAACAACTGTAAAGGAAATCTGGGCATTCTGAGATGCAGCTTGGCAAAGCCTGTGCTGCTTGGCACAGCCCCGGGTTGAGTGTTTGGGTGCAGCACAAGGTTCCACCCATCGTTCTGACTCTGCCTTCTGCCTCAGCTGGCCTGGGTACCAGCGGCCCCTCCAGCAACCCAGAAAAGGCTCATCTGTTGCCATGGAAGCTTTCAACTTCTTCACAGCCTGGACCTTGAGTCACTGTCTTTGCAAATAAAACTCACCGCAACCTCCCCCGACAGAAAAAAAAAGCGTATGGGAATAGAAAATTACTTTTCTGTATAATTGCTAACATCAGTGAGCACTTAGTCCTTACTGAGCTCTGTTCTGAGTGCTCAGCTACCCTCATAACAACCCCATAGGCAGGGGAAATGCAGAATTTTACCTTTCACAAATGCAGGAACTAAGGAAAGAGAGGTCAAGTAACTTGCCCACGCTCTCACAGCTAGGAAGTTGAAGGGTCAGGATTCACACTCGGTGATGCTGGCTCCGTGTCTCTAAATGAGGGTGCTCTCAAAAGAGCTCAGAAGTCTGCAGGCTTTCTAAAGGATAAGTTGTGGAGTGCTCAGTTGAATCCTGGTCAGTGGTTTCAGTTCTGGTGAGAAAAAAAGAGAAAGTCTCCTCTCAAAGCAATTTATTCAAGGCTCATCTTAGGAGATATTTTTGGCTGTATACAGATGGAGTAGATCTTGCTATTCAAAGCCCTGAAGTCCACCACGGTAGATAATGCTAAAATAAAATAAAAAGCACCCCCTCCTCCCCACCATGCACATGGTGCATGGCCAGGCTCCCACTCTGGAGGTGGGGACCGGATGCAAACGTGCACGATTTCCATTCCTGGAGGACGTGTCCCACAATGTGGCTCCCAGAGCTCAGAGCCTCGTGAGTTTCCTTGTAGGAAGAAATCTGCAGAGGCCTGGGAATGCTGCAGAACCCATTTGGCGGTCCCTTCTGCTCAAACTATTTGGTGATTAGAAAAGGGATTTGTGATCCGCCAGTGACAACATGGACAACAGGGGTGAAGATGAGCTCAGGGACTTAAAGAGAATGAAATGTTGCCACAGGGATTCAGCAGGCAGAGTGTGGGAGAGTCCTGGTGCTCTGCATCTGCCCTCTTCTGTCAGAGCAACCCTGGACAGTCTGACCCTGTCGATTACCACACTCCCTTTCAAATCATTAGCCCTTTGGCCGCCAAATTGAAAAGTCAGAATAGATTGGCGGGTTGGGTGACCTGTTTTTGGCCCCTTCGGATACCACCCAGGGTTTCAACTTATTTTTCAAGTGGAACAACAGCAGCAGCCTTTTTTGAGATTCACGCTTGAACCCCTACATTAAGGCACATTAACTTCACGTTTTATTTGCAGAATATAAAATCTTCCCATTTTTGTAATAAGTGGCCATTGATTTTTGCAAGAAAATGAGTGAGGCGTGCACCTTTTCAAAGTTTGTGTTTCTATCTTGCGTATGTGGAAGGAGGCCATGCCTACTAATGCAGTATATTCCATAAAACCGTGAGCACAATTTTGCACATATGCATTTATCTGGAAGACAGGGACCCATTAGCAGAGGATATGGTCAGATGGGAGTGGGCAGAAGAGAACCAATTTCTTTCTTTCCTCCTTAACCACCCTCGTTTATATGTTTATCTGTCAATCTTTTTCTATTAATAGGTAAGTTCTACATAAACAGTGGTGCGCTCCGAGCGGAGTGCCCCGAGTCTTCGTGACCATTCTAAGTCACGCACAGATACCCACAGAGGGAAGCTAGTGTTGTGACTTGCAGAATATTCTGCCAACCTCTTCACAATAAAAGGATATGTGTATTCTTCAAAATCATGCCTACATCCTTTAGAGAGAAGCTTCCCCAATTCTTTCTGATCAAATGTTCTTCTCTCTTCTTTTTTCTGTGTGTGTGTGTATATATATATATGCACACACATGCACCTATGGGTCCTCCTACAGGTCAGAGGAAAATGACTAATCTGGAATTAGTATTGAAGTTTTGCAGTCTGTCCCCAGGTAAAGAAAACAGCTGTCTTCAGGCATGTATTGAGGGTGTGTGTGTGTGTGTGTGTGTGTGTGTGTGTGTGTGTGTGTGTGTGTTTGAGCAGAAATTTCAAGTCAATAATTCACATTCCATTCAGCACCAGAACAGAATCTTTTCTGAAAAACCTACACTGGTTTTAGAGACCAGATTAGCCCAGGTGAGAACTGGCATTTAGAATTGCACTGAGCAATTAGGCAGCTTTTTTATTTGTAGAACTTTATTCTAGTGGCTACCTGAATTTGTCCTTCCCATGTAGAAGGGAGGGAGACCCACATTAGAACAAGATGGACATTGCAGAGGGCATATTTCAAGCAAGTGCCTGGGAATACAAATAACAAGTTTCTTCCTGTTCTATAGGTCCTTCATAATGTGTGTGGTCTGAGAACAACATTATCTGTGCTTATTGGTAGTAGTACTTTGCAGATGAGAGGGCACTAATATGTGAGCACTAGAATGTGCAAAAGCATTGTAATTTGGTGCGCTATAAGCATGATCTCTTTAGGTCCTTCTAACAAATTGATGAAACTAGGATGGGAGTGGGGATGATAGCCATTTCACAAATGAGAATACTGAGGTCTTATAGAAGCAAAATAATTTGCCTGTGGTCACAGAGCCAGCAAGTGGTCATGTCCACCCCATCACACTGTATGTTTACACGTGCACTGGAGTCAACATGAATGGGGTCAAACGTGCACACTAGGCTGGGCGTGGTTGCTCACGCCTGTAATCCTAGCACTCTGGGAGGCTGAGGGGGGAAAATCGCTCAAGGTCAGGAGTTCAAAACCAGCCTGAGCAAGAGCAAGACCCCGTCTCTACTAAAATATAGAAAGATATTAATTGGCCAACTAAAATATATATATAGAAAAAATTAGCCAGGCATGGTGGCGCATGCCTGTAGTCCCAGCTACTTGGGAGGCTGAGGCAGGAGATCACCTGAGCCCAGGAGTTTGAGGTTGCTGTGAGCTAGGCTGATGCCACGGCACTCTAGCCTGAACAATAGAATGAGACGCTGTCTCGAAAAAAAAAAAAAAAAAACATGTGCACACACATTTTGTGCTTTTCTTGTACCCATACCACAGGGAAGTACACCCTGCCCAAAAACATTCCCCTGAGAGAGATTTCTCTTCCAATCATTGCCTTCCCTCTGTCCAGTCTCTTGTTGCCATGTGCAGCATGTTTGTGCTGAGAACATTTAGCAAAGCAAGCCCCCTGGTCTGTTGTGACTGACAAGCAAGCACACAATGAATCCACACATCTCGGGGTTTTCTATATCACAGGATATTGAATTTGCAAAACAAGAAAGTAAAAAAAAAGACAAAACAAAATACAAAATTGTATTAAACCGGGCAGCTTTAAATGAGCTTTGGTGCCTCTCCCTCCCCGTCGCACATGTGTTGATGGGTTTTTCTCAGCTTGGTTGTCTGAGATTTCACGGCTCTCTCTCCGTCACCTCCCTTCTGAAGCTGGTAATAGAAACAGGCAGTAGCACTGTGCTGTTCCTTCCCTCTGGGAGCGCTCTCTGCCCAGAGCCCCGGGTCTCTTCCCAAGAAGGATTCCCGGTTTACCCTGTCTTTGGGCTTTTCTGGCCATGAGGACAGGGAGTGAAGATTTGGGGGCTCCATCACCTGTATCCCGGCATTTAATTCTTTCTCGGAACAAGTGAGCTAAATCTGGGTAGAAGAGCTTGGCAGAAAGAAAAACACTGGTTCCGGTAATTTAAAAAATTAAGCAATGTTGACTTGTCCTTTATTTCATAGCGTACTATGGTTATTTACTATAATCCTTTATTATAGGCTGCCTGATTGATGTTTTCCTACAGAGCTGGGTCATTTTTGTCCTTTTCGGTGCGTCAGTTTTTAGGATTTTGCATATGAGTGTCTGTGTAAACATTAAGAAATAGATTATAAAGGGCATTTGGAATTATTGGCTCTATTTCAAAAATATGGGTGAAAAAAAGTGTTTCTTCTCTCTTTATTGACTGCTTTATGAAAACAGGTGGGATTCTATTCTTTTGCGGTAAAAACAGGAAGCTGACGTAGTGAGGGTTGTAGTTGTGGCTGCCTTCGCCGCAAACCTGCCATCTCTGAGCTGGGGCTGGACGCCTTAGTTTATTCCTGCAGGGAGTGGCAAAGTTGCATGTGAGTTTACGGACATGAACTTATGTAGCTAACCCTACATACATGTTTTTTGCGTGGCAACTGACAAGACAAGTACATGACAGGGGGTTCCACTGTCTAAAATTAGATTTTCACAGAGCAGTCACAACATGATGCTTCCTCTCTCAGGCAGAAGAGACATCAGGAGATTTCTCAGGGTCCTAAAGCTAAGAACTACGTCCTCAGATCTTTTTCTTATTTATTTAATTTTATTTTAATCGAGATCGTGAATGTATATACTATAAAACATAATTCTCTTGCTTTGTTGGGAAAAAAACTAACTTCTCACCCCACCCAGCCTCATTCTTGCTTCCTAAATATCATTTTCAACTTTTTAGCTTCCTTTTGGTATTTACTTTCAAATTTTTAAATAGCATGTTTATACTGTAGTTTTGCTTTTAGATTTTGTTTCTTTATTTCCTTATGTGAAAGGGGTTTTTTTTAATGCCTTCAACACATACAATCATCCTTTCTTCCATTTTCCCAGTGTAGTTATAATATAGTCTTTGTTAGATCAGTTTTCAGTGTTTTATCACTGTGACTATAAAAAAACAGTTTTTGGTATATTGGTGTTGAGTGGACCAAAGGCATTCTGATATTTGATCCTTTGTATGTGGCTTTTCTCCCCTCTTTTAAAGCTTGTAAGATCTTCTCTTTGCTCCCAATATTATAAAATTTAACCAGTGGTGCTTTCATTTGGGTATTTCCTTCTGCCATTGTACTTGAGCCTTTTATTATTATTATTATTTATTTATTTATAAAAATTTCACTTCGGAAACACAGCTTTTTCAGGCTTGGGAAATTTTCTTGAATTACTTCTTTGATTATTTTCTTTCTTCCATTTCCTTTTATTTCTTCTAGAGTGCAAATATTAGACCTCTCAGGTTAACTCTCTAGTTTTCTTTTTTTCTCCTCTTTTCTTTTTTCTCTCTTTGTCCTATTTTCCAGATGATATCCTCAACTTTACCATAAGTCCTATCTCTTAAATGTTTCATTTCCACAATAATTTTTTTTTATTTCTAAGAGTTATTTTTGTCTGTTCCTTCTACTGTAATGTTGTTTCTTCATACCTGCAATGTATTCTCTCACTAGTATTTCTTGAAGTTTTCTTTTCCTTTGAGTTTCTTTTTTCTGTTTATTTTGGTGTTTGTCTTTAATGATAGCAACTTTGCTCAAGGATCCAGTGACCCAGGACTGTCAGTTCATCTTTAAGAGAGATGCACTGAAAGCTGATCTGAGGGTCAGTAGGGCTGAGTGGGGCTCATTGACTGCTGGGCTTCAGCCTATGGTGATCTGGCTGGATTGCTTTATGCGGGGAACTTTCAGTGGGCATTTTCTTTAGAGTTGATCAGTTTCCCCACAGAGGAATGCTCCAGTCTCCCACTAGGAATGGAGGTTTGACAGTCAGTGTAGCGGAGCCCCAGTGGCCGCTGGGGACCAATGCCAGATCTAGCATCCAGTGGTGGGGATCGACCCATCTGTTCCCTGTGGGCACCCTGCATCTCAGAGCCCTGGTCTCAGACTCCCTCTATATAAGACTTGAGTGAACCTCAAGTCTTCCACTGATGAGGGACACAGTGTAAAAGGAGACCCAGGGCCTAAGTGCTTTATCTACCTGCGCTCCCACTTCCAAAGGTAACCGACGTTTGCAATTCCTGAGCCTTGATGGGGTTCTGATGTACGAATCAGGGTTCCCCACTGCGGCGTCAGGGTTTAGCTTCTCCAGCGTGCCGAGTCCTTTACTAGGCTTCGCCTGCTTTCCAGCTTCCTAGGTATTATTGCTGTGTCTCCGTAGGAGTTTTTCGGCTTTTGTGTCTTATTTGTATTTTAATGGGATTTAGGAAAGAGCAGAGGTAAATGGGTGGGTTTAATTTACCTTGCTCAATTTGTAAGCCCAATCCTTGACTCCTGGTCCTGATGGTGGCATTTGAGCCAGATGAGGACCCCCCTGGGAAACTACAGTATCAGGTTGTGGAAATGGCACAAGAGGTCACTTATCTCTGGCAGCCAGGAGGGTCAACTCTGGCATTTCAGAGTTACATGTGCACCCCAGAGGAGGGAGGTGCTAGTCTGATGGGGCTTCAGCAGTGACTTACAAACTTTTTTTGACCCACATTAAGAAGTTCTGTTTAGCCGGGCACGGTGGCTCATGCCTGTAATCCTAGCACTCTGGGAGGCTGTGGTGGGCAAATTGCTCGAGATCAGGAGTTCGAAACCAGCCTGAGCAAGAGCGAGACCCCGTCTCTACTATAAATAGAAAGAAATTAATTGGCTAACTAATATATATAGAAAAAAATTAGCCAGGCATGGTGGCGCATGCCTGTAGTCCCACCTACTCGGGAGGCTGAGGCAGCAGGATCGCTTGAGCCCAGGAGTTCGAGGTTGCTGTGCGCTAGGCTGCCGCCATGGCACTCACTGTAGCCTGGGCAACAGAGAGAGACTCTGTCTCAAAAAAAAAAAAAACAAAAGAAGTTTTGTTTAATGTCACAATCCAGGAGGCAGATACATACACACTCTTATAGACAAAACTCCTGTACAAGAAAGCAAAAGTTTGGCAAAACACTACTTACCGTTGCTATAAGCTGAGCACTCAGGTATTTCTATTCTAGTTGTTTGTTTTTAATGACGGTCTTGAGCCACTCATGAATGACAACCAGAAGTTTGAAAAGCAGTACCTCCTGAGGTCACCTGCGGTAGTATCACCACTATTCTTATCTTGCTGCTCTGCAACTTTCTAGGGCTCTCCATCAGCCCCTCAACGTCACATTCAAGGCCCCTCAGCACCTGGCTCCAAGCTGCCTGTCAAACCTCGGCTGATAGCATGTTCACCTAGCACCTTCTCACAGCAGTGATTCCAGCTCGCTTTCTGCCCCTGTCCCTCCAGGTGCTTCAGTGCCACGGTGCCTTTTCTGACAGCGTCTGCTCTGCCTGGGTACCCTTTCCCTACTGCCTGCCCCAGGAGAGTCCGGCACATCCTCTCAGACCCAGATGAAATGGCAGAGCACCTGTGAGCTGCCCCCTAATGTGCACACTCAGAATGCTGGGAATCTTAGGATCAGAAAGGACATGCACGTTTTTTGTTTGTAATATTAACACAAAGCTAAACTCTGGCCACAGAAGAATAGATAAAAAAAAAAAATAGGAAAATACCAAGGAGAAAATATGATGTCAAATATATCCCACTACCTGTAGATAATCACAGATAACATTCTAGTGTGCACCCTTCCCATTTTGTCTCAAAGTATACATTACTCTGGGTTTTCTTGTTTTGTTTATCTAGAAAATTGGGTTATTAATTGGTAGGAATTATCTAATAACCTTTCCTATACAATATTTTTATATAAAAAAAATTCATCTAAGTACAATAATTACAGTATGCCATTGTAGTATGCTATGGTAAAGATATAGTTTATTAAGCAACATCTTATTATTAAATATATAATGAACACTTTGGTGATTAGCTGTGAAGAAGTGCCTTGTGCACATCTTTGTCCATAAGTCTGAATACCTTACCTGTTAGCACTTTGCTGGATTCCTGATGCATACTGCCAAGTCCCTCTCCTAGAAGAACACACCAGCTCAAATTCCCCTAGCATGGAAGTTCCTGTTGGGCTACATGCTGGCCACGTCTAGCTATTACCATTTTTTAAAATTTCTCCGGTAATTTTAAATTATAAGGTAATATATCTCAATCATTTTCTTTATGACTTCTACCTTTAGTGCCATACTTAGAACTTACAGAAACCCAAAACGTAGACCATTTTTGCTTGAATATAAAGTCACCCCAAATAAAATAATATTCCCCATTTTCCCAATGAGAAGATGAACAAAAGTAGAATTCCTGTGTCCATCCTTGATACCTAACCTTTTAGAAGTATAGACAAAGTAATCAAATGTCTACCTATAAAATAAATCTAACACAGTGATATGTATGCCTTTAAGAGCACTCATTATGTATAGTCATGTATTAATTGGAAACTATTTGCCTTTTCCTTTCTCATTCATGAACCAGTTCTACTCTTGGTCTATATCTTCGACATTAACATTCCCATCATCATCAGACCCACGCTGAGTCAGTCACAATTTTCCCAGCACAGCAGTTGCTCCTCTGAGTTATTTTGAATCTATGTATAGTTCTGTCACTGAGATTTTTAACCCAAGACACAAAAAGGCAGTCTCATAATACTAGTTTTTAAACTTATCTTGAAGGTGTATTTTTGTTATTCCCTACAATGAGACAACTTACACTATGCTTTTAAGTTTTTACTTTTATTAAAGATGTCTGTGCAGAGTGTAAAGCATTAAGACTTATTTTGAAAAACAGCCTTTCAACTTTTCTTCATTACTTCCGTCTCCTCTCACCCTTACCCCATCCCTGGAACCAGTTTTAACTCTTTCAGTTATTCTCACGATAACATTTTCCTCCACATATCTATATAGCATGCTTATATTATTGCTCGTTAATTGATTGGTTTTAGGCATTATCTGTTACTTCTCAGTGGAATAAGAGGATTTAGCTGCTTCCATACCATCCCCTTACTTTTCAGGAAACTACATCATGATTCAGTGTTTGCATGCCCAGCTAAGCAATGTATTCAACTATGGTTAATATTTTTCTACTTTAAAAAAAAAAAATAGTTTTAATTGTGAAATGTGTCTTGCATACCAAGGAGTGTATGACATGTATTCATACAGCTTAAAGAACAATAATAAAAGGAATATCTAGGTTAAGGAAAACAACCTCAGCACACTCACATCCCCCTTCCCTTCCCAAAAAGGTCATCGCTCACTGGACTTCTGTGCCAGTCATCCTTTGCTTTATGGTCTCACCGCTCCCATAGGTAGCCCTGAATAGCACTGGCTGGAAAAGGTCATGGCTGGAAGAGTTACAGTGTAAAAGCAGTGTCCTCGCAGGGTCAGGGAGCACCTGGACACTCCCAGTGGCTGTCCTGGGTGCAGCACAGTCTGATGTCTGCACTATCAACTGTGCTGACCACAGGCCACCCGTGCCAGTCTCACCCAGGTGTGAAAAGAACGTAAACTGCAGGAAACTCTGTAGCACAATTAGGTTTGCTATTTCTTCTTGGATAAACAAGTTACTTAAGAGGAATTTTGTATTGGGGGCAGGGTGGGGATCTAATGTACAAGTGGTTTGAATTTTCATGTTTGTAAGTTTGTTAATAATGCCTGCCTTTGTGCAGAGAACTTTGCCTGAATAGTGTCCACTTTGGGTGGTCTAGTGAATTTTCTTTATGGCTGGGATGTGATTTATTTGTATGAATCTTTCTTGCATATTTTGGGGGGGAAAAGTTCCCTTTCTGTTTCAAAGGTATCGAATTTTATACATTCTTTCCTATGTATATTTTTCAATCAAGCTGATAGTGTGCACTTCCTCTCCATTCTTACTTACATTTGTCTGTTTGATCTGTCAAAGGGTGAGAGAGCTTTTGAAGTCCCTTACTGTGATTTTTTAAAAATTCTGTTTTTCTGGCCGGGCGCGGTGGCTCACAGCTGTAATCCTAGCACTCTGGGAGGCCGAGGCGGACGGATTGCTCGAGGTCGGGAGTTCGAAACCAGCCTGAGCGAGACCCCGTCTCTACTAAAAATAGAAAGAAATTAATTGGCCAACTAAAAATATATCTATAAAAAATTAGCCGGGCATGGTGGTAGATGCCTATAGTCCCAGCTACTTGGGAGGCTGAGGCAGGAGGATCGCTTGAGCCCAGGAGTTTGAGGTTGCTGTGAGCTAGGCTGACGCCACGGCACTCACTCTAGCCAGGGCAACAAAGTGAGGCTCTGTCTCAAAAAAAAAAAAAAAAAAAAATCTGTTTTTCTAACAGATTGTGTGTTATATGTGTAAATTTTATTATTCAGCCCATTATATCTTTATCATGTTTTATTACTTTTATCAATGGGAAAAGAACCATCTATGTTACTTAATGGGTTTTTCTTGAATTTCATTTTGTCTGATTTGTTCTCCCTTTGTTTTCTTTGCGTCTTCTTGGTGCCCTCCAGCCTTTTCTTTCATTTTTAATCTTCTCTATAATTTTTTTTGACATGTCTCCTGTCAACAACATATAATTGGATTTTGATTTTTTTTATTTTTCCCAAGCATCTGGCTGTTAAATATCAGCAAACCCTATTGATGTATATGATGACAACTGATATTTTTATCACTTTGTACATGCTTTATCAATATATTATACTACTGTTGAAGCCCATGCTCTCAATTTTTAAAAAATTAGATGATGACAACCACGTGTAACGCCTGCATATTGTGCCATTCTTAAAGTCTGCAAATGGTCATTGACTGCCTGCTGGGTGCCAGGCCACAGCCACACCCTGAGCACACAGCAGAGAACATGGCTGCATGGGATTACAGCCACTTTATGGCCCTGAGGTTTGGTTTAATGCTCTGCTGCTGTCATCTTGAAATTGCTAATAATTTCTTAACAAGGGGCCCTCGGTTTAATTTTTCTCATGCCACCACAGATTATGTGACAGGTCCTGCCATAACATTGTGTAAAAGGCAGAAAACAGGAAGTTTTAGTATGGCATAATGAATACCCTAATAGGAATCGGCAGAAGGGACTTCGAGAGCACGGGGGGGGGGGGGGGGGGGGGTGCTTCTCACTCAGTCTGGGAGGTCTTCTAGACACAGCTTGTCACTGGGCTGAGTCAGATGAAGAGCAGGAGTCAGCCCAGCTGAATATGGGAGGCAGAGGAAACAGCAAGGCAAGGCCCCGGTCTTTAGACTGCGAGACGTCTCCAGCCACAGCGACGTTATAGATATCCCTGAAGGCAGCCAGCTGAAAGCATCGCAGTCAGAAGAATTACAGTCTAAACAAATGTACTGCTAGGGAAAAGGACCCAAAAAACCACCCCAGGTACTGTACTAGGTGCCAGACTGACTGACTGCATTTTAAGTCATGCTGACAAGCCCTTTCTGGACTTGATAAGCACTTTGTGCCAGGTCTAATGCCAGGGTAATGGAAGGTGCATCTGATGGAGAGACACAATGCCAGATTGAGAAGCAAATGCCTTCATAGAAAGTTTTAAAGCTGCCATTAACCCTGAGTTAATAAGGAGCCATCTTTCCAAAATGCAGAACTGACTGCATCAGCACCCTGCCCTGGAGAGTGGCCATTCTGACCTTAGCATGGAGAATTACCTTAAAGTGAGGGCAGAGGCCGGGCCAGCAGGTCGGTTAGAAGGCTTTGCACGGTTATCCAGGTGGGAGATGGTGACAGCGGAAAGTTAAGTGTTTGCAGAGGAAATGATGTAATGATGTAACGATGTAGTTTCAGCCAACATGCAGGGGGGGAAAAGGCAGCAGTCAGTTATGAGTTAGCTGTGATTGTGAGAGAGGGAGTAAGTCAAAGACAACAGGTCCTTGAGATAGGGGTTTAGGGCCACAGCCAGGCTGTGTGAAAAAGACAAGAGTGTGGAATTTGAGGCATGTTGAGTGGGAGGCGGGAGGCAGAGTGCAGTTATACAATGAGCAGGGCTGACGGGTCCACAGAGGGTGCAGCTGATGCCACAGGTGTAGCCCTGAGTTACCTTACTCCTTGTGTCATAAGAGACAGGGCTCTGCGAGTGCTGATGTTCAACAGAAGGGCAGTGGAGAAGGGGTCTTCACCGAGGGCCAAGCTGGAGAAGGAGCAGTCAGGGCATCAGGGAAGATGAAGGGAGGAAAGCATTCCAGAAGCAATGAGGAAGTCACACACATAAAACTATGGGCTGAAACTGCATGTGAGCTAAGATCAACAGGGTGACCCTTCGATTCAGCAAGGAGGTCCTGGAACCTTGGCAAGAGCAATTTCAGCGGAACGAACGCTGGATTGTTTGAGGAGGCAGTGGGAAGTGAAGAAGTTAAAACTGCGGTCACGAGCCATAAGAGTCCTGGCTGCTAAGGACAAAGATGTGATAACCACGTGTTCTAGTGTCTGCATTTGATGCTTTGACACCTAGGGCCCTGCTACTGCTGGAGGGACTGCCCATCCCTAGAGATAGTAAATGACCCACACGTGGGTGTGCCTTTCAGATGCTAGATAGTAAATGACCCACATGTGGGTGTGTCTTTCTGATGCAGACCAGCCAATGGGAGCCCATACCCCACCACTTCCTCTGTGGGGCTCTCATACTCAGGGCCAAGTACCAGTCACGCAGAGACACCCCTACGCCCAGAGCCCACTGAAATTACTCAAACTAGGCAACCCTAATCTTCTTACCCTGTCTCATCCATCCCTTCCCGTGGAAACCACAATGAAGCTCTTGCTCACACTTTCCCCTCACCCCCTCTGCCCCCGACCTCCCTGCAGCTGCCCCATGGGCACCCTATGGTGTACCTGCTCCTCTCGGGGCCTGTGAGTATAACAGACGACCTTCTCAATGGCAGCCGCCTCCTGATCTGTTGGCCTCCCCATACCCGAATAACAATCAAACCTGTATTTTAAAACCAGAGGGAAATGTAGGGACTGAGAGAAGATGGAGGTTTTGGTATGTTCATTTTTAACTGATGAAGAGACACTTAATATAGGTCGTGCTGATGGGAAGGTGCCAGTTGAGAGGTCAACGGTGTAAGGGAGAGGGGAAAGGAATTGGGGGCAAAAGCCTGGAGAGATGGGAGCAGACGGGCCCAGAGTCGTCACCTTTCAAGAAGCTGGGGAAGATTGCTGTTGGGAGGGATATGCTCACAAACATGCAGCTCACAAAAATGCACGCTCCATTTCAAATAAACCTTGTGCCCTTCTTCCTTGCATTTCTACTGTGTCGGGTCATGATGCCTAGCCTCCCTGCTCCATGTGCTCAAAGTCTCCTCCGGACCAGCCCGTAGTGACCGCTGCAGCCCCACTGCTCTAGGACTTGGCCTGAGCTGTGCGTTTGATGCTAGTAAATCTTGCTGTGGGTTGTCTTTGTGGCTGAGGAAGGGTCCCGTGCACCCTGCTGCAGGGAAGCAATCCTACTTGTGTCCCCAATCCCCAGTGCCCTGCATTGAAGGGACATGTGTTGGAAGTGGTGATGGTGGCAGCTTGATACAGTGAGTGTCATGGAGTACCCACTGTGCTCAGCACTGGGAAGGATAGAGCTGGACAGGATGCAGTGCCTGCCTAGGCAGTGCCTGCAAGAATAGAGAGCAGATGTGTGTGGGGACAAAGGGCAGCTAATGACAAGGGGGACCAACACTGCCTGCCTGATGCCCACCATGCACAGCGAAAGCACAGCCAGCCTTGGGGCCTGTCACCTCATTTTTTACCCACTTCTGCCCACCAGAGCCTGGGCCTTTTGGGGCAAGGCAGACTTGTGGGGAACGGAGCCTTAACGGGGAATGGAGGGAAGGAGGCCCTGAGAGACCACAGGATTTTGACTTTGAAAAGCTCTCTGATCTGTGGCTGCTGCCTTAGAAAGGGCACATTTGCATCCATCTGCAGCTTGCTTTGCCCAGAAGCCAGCCTGTGCTTATGAGCATAATAGACAGCATTGCCCCTGTAGAGAATTGTAGGAAAATTGCCCTTCCAGCCCATGAGGAAATGTCCTGTATGAAGCAAGTCTAGCTTAGAGGCAAGAGGCCAAGGCTAAAAGAAGCAAGCTCAGAGGACCAGTCATGTGAACAAGAAAAATGATGAGTAAAAGTAATGTTGATTTCTGATCTCAAAGATGCCCGAGACACTTGAGGTTGGAGAGGAATGGGTGACTCTGCTTCACCTCCTTGGCATGGCACAGCCGAGGTCAGGAGGCCCGTGCATGCCCAGGGGGACCACACATCTCTCTCCAGGCACCTGGCACTTCTCCTGCCCCCCACAGGAGGCCTGGGTGCTCTGTTCCCTGTGACCCCTCTCAGTAGCCCCTCTTCTCACAGGCCCATGCACACATGGCCAAGGCCAGGGGCGTGGTGCTTAGCTTCCTTCATTACTCCAAAGCTTCACTGCAGAAACACAGACCTCTGCTCTCCTCTCTTTTTTACCACCCTTCTCTAATCTCAACTTGAGGTCCCTCTCTGTGATTATTCTCAAATAACCACAAATGTCTCATGGTACTCTGCAGTTCATAAAGAAGGTGTGTATGTGGGCTGGGGGTACGTTTGTGTAGTGTACTCATCTATTTTTTAATGCAAACAGATCACTTGGGCATCTCAATTTCCAGATAGACCTTTCTACACATCCAAACAAAGAAAAAAATCCCAGAGTATTGAGGCAAAGAAATGGAAAACCTTCAATATGACACCTGAGAATGCCAAAATTAGGACCTAGCCTCTCGCAGAAGGCAATCTTGTCTATGTAGGTTTCAAGGTCCCTTCTCAGCATCACCTGCTTAAGCTGGTTCATGAGAAGAGAAGCAGCAAGTTATTAATATTTAACAGAAAGGCTGCCCACCTGAAATGTTTGGATAGCATTGAGGCCAGATCATTTGTAGCTAAGCTAATTGCCCTAGAGTAGAAAACCAAATCCCGTGTCTTGATCACTTGATCAACTGCTTCAGCAAATGTCGCTTGTAAAATGTTTAAAATGCATTAAACTCCAGAGACTAGTTCTACTTGACACAGAGGTGAGATCTTTTTGTTCACCTAGAAGCTACACAGACTAACTTTACAGTGTAAAAGAAAAAAAAAAAAAGATTAAAGACCCATTTTCTAGCATATCCACCAAAAGGTTGTGTGATGTATAAGGAATTGTAGAGTTGGTTGGGGGGGGGGGGCAGTATGTTAACATGACTGTTGAGTCATCAATGATGTTGACGGTGACCGTGGACTGTGACAGTACAGGAGCCCCAGGGACTCTTTGGGGTGTTCCTGGGCCTGGCTTGTGGGCTCTGAGTTCCTGGCCCACACTTTGAGACTATGGTTCAGCTTTTATCTGATATATTGGGGTTCTCTGTAGGTTTTATATAAAGGACATTTGGGGGAAAAAATAAAAGTTACCCAAGTACATGGCATAATAAATAGTTGAGTAATTACTGTGTTAAGAAGGCAAGCAAATGGTTCCTGTTTCCAGGAGTTAAGAGAAAGCATACCCTGGTGAGAGAGCACCCTAGTCCAGCATCAGTGGATCTGGGCCGCAGATCTAGTTAGATCTTGCTAACTAGCTGTGTGAACATGAGCTAACCACTTCACCTCTCTGAGCAGACTTGATGATCTCAAAGGTTTCTTCCTGACCTGAAAGTCTTTTTCTGTGTGCTTGCTACTTGTTATTAAAAATACAAGTGTCGATCGCCTCACTCACAGGTCAGAGAAGTGAGGGTTTAAGATATTTAAGGTCAGTAGACAGACTGGGGAGTTAGCTGATTGTTCCTTGCATTGCTTCTATGTACCCCTGGGTTCTTAACAAGGTCTGGACCAGAGATGGAAAGTCCTGGAATCCATCTGTGTTTGTCCTACCATTCATACCAGCCTTGATTACATGTGTTTGGAATCAGGTAGGAGTGAAAGCAGGGACTTTGGTGGATTAAGCCTGGAAAACACACACAAACACAGTTGAGTTCCCTAGGAATAGAGAAACGAATGTCTCTTGGCAGGTGGGGGGTGGAATAAAAGGAGAAAGGGAGAGTGAAGAGGGGAAAGAGAGGAGGAGGAAGGGACAAATGGGCAACACACATGGGCCTTAAGAGTGTTTGACTCATGCTGGTCCTCAGTAAATGCGTGTGAGCACAATGGAAGGAAGGAAGGAATGGTTGAATTGGGCCAATCCAATCTTTATCAACCCATTCCAGTTCCTACTCCAGTAGCAGCATGCTGGGCAGGGCTTTAGCCCATCACTTTCTAAAGCTGGTAGAAGTCATTACTGGCCAGCTATGTTTTGGGGGCAACCCGAATGTTTCATCATAGTTTGGCCATCATTGAGCCTGAGTGCCCACAGTCCCAGGGTCACTGTAGTGGCGTGGGAACTCAGAGAAGTCACAGCCTCTCTGGAGGTGTCAGAGGAGAGGGTAGACCTACAGGCTCATCTAGCCCTCCTAGGTCCGAGCATGTGTGCCTCAGTATCTTTCATCTCGCAAAGTGAATGTTGGTAGCGTGAGCCAGGCTGACCATCAGGAAATTGCATGTGGTCAACAGGCTCCTCTTTCTGGTTCTGACCAGGTGGACTCATGATCCACAGGGCCACTTTTGTGACTGTTGTACCAGCCTGAGAGTGGACTTTTTTCCTCTGAAATTCAGTATTAGTAGCCCTACCAGATACTGTATTGAAATCTATTATAAAGCTACAGTCATTAAAACAGTTTGGTTCTGGTACATGTATGGACCTTCAGAACAATGTAAAAAGAAAAGACCTCAATCCATGGGGAGATTTAATAGATGAAGTGACATTTCAGAGCCATATGGGACAGTTATTTAATAAATAATGCTGGGACAACTGGTTACCCATTTGGAAAAAAAAATAAAGTTAAATCTCAGTTTACATCAAAATAAATTCCAGATGGTCCAAGGATTGAAATGTTAAAAAGTAAAAGTATGAAAGTATTAGAAGAATATATCGAAGAATATACTTTTACAATCTTAGTCTGGAAGCATCCTTTTTAGGAAATATATAAAGCCTATAAAATTTAAAGAGAAAGCAATCATTTGGCAATGTGAAATTTAAAGCTGTCTTGCAAGGCACAATATAATCGTGCTGCATAATGACATTTTGATCAACAATGGACCATGTATACGATGCTGGTCCCATAAGATTATAATAATGTATTTTTACTGTACTTTTCTATGTTTAGATACACAGATACTTACCATTGTGTTATGGTTTTCTACAATATTCAGTACAGTAACATGCTGTACAGGTTTGTAGCCTAGGAGCAATAGGCTAAACCATATAGCCTAGGTGTGTAGTACGCTGTACCACCTAGGTTTGTGTAAGTGCACTCTATAATAATCACACAACGAAATCATCTAACAATACATTTCTCAGAACATAATCCCTGTCGTTAAATGACAAGGACTGTATACCATAATGTCAAAAAACAAATGACAAGATAAAAGCTGGGGCATTGGCAATCTTACAAATATAGGCTAGCATATATATAACAATTAAGCACTGACTTAGTTAAGAATATTCATAAATCAAAGGCAAACAAACCAACAAAGGAAAAAGGGAGCAAAGTTCAGAGAAGAGGAAACCTCTGCAAGGATGCTTAACAGCTCTCATAAGGAAATGCAAATTAAAAGAACGAAATATCAAATTGTTTTAGATTAGCTAACATCAAGAGCTTTGATGGCTCCTCCGTGCTGACAGGATGGAGGAAGCAGCGCTTGAATGTGCTGTCATCTCTGGGGACGTAAATCAGCCCAGCTCTTTTTCTCTGGAGGACAATTTGGCAGTAGCGATCAAAATTACAATGGCACATAACCTTTGAGCTAACCATTCCATCGCTAGGAATACGTGGTGTAGACACATATGCCTACAAATAGTCATTGCAATATTGTTTAGAATGGCAAAATACTAGGAAACATTCTAAATGTCTCTCATTTACAATAAACTATGATACGTGAATAAACTCTGATAGACACCTATTGTAGAATATTCTACAGGGAGGGGAGAAAGGGAATGAGGTATTTCTATGTGTGCTGACGTGGAAATACTCATATGACTATATGTATTTCTATCTACACCTGGAAATCTTGGAAGATACCCAAGAAAAAGTTGCCCCTGATGTGAGATTTGTCATCCAAAGAGGACAAGTGTTTGGTTCCTCCTTACTTTATGTGTATATTACATTTTTAGTTTTAAAATAAAATTAGTATTTTAAAGCAGGTATGCAGATTTAGAATCTAAGAACTGAGATAGAATAGAACTTAAAGATCTTGTATTTCTACCCTCTTAGTTTATATAAGAAGAACCACAGATTTATAAAGTTCAAGGTCACTCAAAAAGTTAGACTCAGGAACAAACTTGGAGCAAGATTCCTGATCCCATGTTCATAGATCCTTCTTCTACTGGTGCTTTGCTGTGGAATTTACTTGGCTATTTTATGACAGAGTGTCAGTTTCCCCAGGTGGGCTCCATAAGAGACCACATAGAGAACACCAAACCTGAGCTTTGAACTCTGAGCCCTCCTGCCCCCTCCTCAACCTGCTATGGAAACAGCTCATTGCAACGCAGATAACGACAACTGCACAAGATCAAGGTTAGGTAGAACAGGAGTAGAAATTGGCATGGACTCATGAAAAGCTTGAATTCTCAAATGTCACTAAAGAAGGTACTGCAGCGTTCACTGGCTCCACAGGCTCCCTGGGGCTGACCGTCCCTCAGGGTCTCCAGCACGCCCTTTGCCTGACCCTGACTAGGGCACAGTCACAACTCTGTGACACAGATCTTCTTGCCCCGATGTTGGGATCTCCTGGCACCCTTACCTTCCAGCTAACGTCAGCCAAGCAGAAGCATTCACACCCTCCTCTGTGCCATGTGTAGGCCTTGGAAAGGAGGTGATGGTATTAAATTCCCCAAGGAGCAACTTATACCACTACCGCCATCCCCCCACCAACCCCACTCACACACCTGAGTATGATGAGCACCAGCATAAGACTCATCCCAGTGCTGCCATCTTCAGAAATTTGTAACTGGAAACCATCCCCTACTCTATGAAACTTCCCCCTCCAAAATATATATGTAAGGACCTCTGTCATTATTCTTGCCCCGGGAGGTAGAGTAAGGAGAAGGCTCATTGCTTCTAACAATTTATTTTCTCTAAATTCAGCAATCTTTGCCTTGGCACCATTTCGTCTGGTCTAGAGTAGCAGGCGTAAGCCTGTCTGTCTGGGTCTTTGCCTCAGGTTGAAAGCTACCATTTTGAACTTAGGGGTTTAGAGTATGGCGTCTTGGTTTTTGGCAGACTGTAGAGGATGTGCACTACAGGGCTGGAAAACAGAACATATCCTGTGTGGGCATTGCAGGTTCTTAGTCAGCCACGAATTAATGCACAAGTGTATCCAATGAAACATTAAAATGATTGGTTGATTTGGAGAAGTTGTTAAGGCTTTTCTCTGCCATCTCAGTTAAACTGTTATTTCAGCTCTGAAGCCCTTTTCTCATGAGTCGTACCAAAACATGTTTCTACTGATTCCTCTTCCATGGTTTCGTAAGTTTGGAATGAATGGAGGCTGTAGCACTCTTCATTGTTCTCTCCCATTGTGTTCTTTCTCTGCCGTCATGGTCTCAAAAGTCTTGCACACATAGCTCGGCCATGGCTGTGGCCTGCTCACGGTTTGCTGCCAATGGGACTGTAGCATCCAGTGAGAACACATCTGCCTTTCAATCCTTCACCACTTTATAAAATAAATGTTTATTCTTTTGAAATTTTTGTAGCAACTATGCCACCTTTGGGTGGTCAGTTTAGGAAAATTTGCTAATTAATGAAAATGTTACATACTCAGTCTAAATGTGTTAATCAGAGGGCCTGAAAGGCACAGGTCATATCAAATCAGAACAGGAGTAATAACAGTGACCCTGGGCACTGGAAATCAGAAACAGAACTGACAGTCTCAAATTACAACGTGTGATTTTTATCAAAGCCACGTTGTAGCTATTGGGCTTATGCAAATTAAATCCCCTTACATTATATCACAAACTCCCATCATTTAGCTCTTATCCTCCACTGGTTGGGGTAAACTTCTGTCCACATATGTTCCACTTCTTTGCAGATTATTCCCACTTCTATGTGCTTATTTGTTAGATTTCCAAATTGAAATCTTTTATTTACTATCCATGTCCAGTGTCCTCCACATACCTTGGCTCCATTTCTTCCCTCAAGAATAAATATTGGCCCATCTCGCAGAAGTCTCACCCGTTATCATCAATGTAGGACATTGATTTCCTGGTACAGCCTGTGACAACAGAAGCAGAAGAGGAACAGCAGCCCTTAGCATGTAATGGATATAAAGGCAGCTTTGTTGCCAGACCTTGATTCAAATCTTAGCTCCATCTGGAAAAAATAAGTAAATTTGGATCCTTACCCCATATCTGACATCAAAATTAATTTCATTTGGACCAGAGATTTTAGTGTAAAAAATAAAACCAAATTAAAAAAAAGAAATCATGGGAGGCCTTACCATGTGTGACCCCAAATCAGAAGCTCCATAAAAATTTTTTTAAAAATTGTCTGCATGTCAAAAAAAAAACCATTAACTAAATCAAAGGCAAATGACAATTCAGGGTAATTATTTGTAATTTATATTGCAAAACCTAATTTTCCTAACACAGAAATCCTCCTTTAAATCCAAGAAAGTCCAACCTAATAAATAACAAGACAAGCGAACAGAGAATTTTCAGAAAATGAAACACAAATAGCTCTTTAAAAAATGCTTAGCCTCCTTTATAATATGATAAATGCAAATTAAAATTACAGTGGCATACCAGTGTTCACTGATTGGATTGGCAAAGATAAAAAAAACTGAATAACACACCACGCTGGCAAAGATGCTTTTATGTTGCTGTGATTCTGTAAACTGGAATAACCTACATGGAAGGAAATGTGGCAATATCTGTGAAGTTCCTGCTGCATATACCTTTCAGCCTTGCAATTCTATCTATAGGAATTTATCTTGCAGACGTGTTTACCCATATGCAAAGAGACAGGTTTAAAGACCATTGCCTGCAGCACTGATGTCATAGCAAATTAGGAAACAATCTAAATATCAATCAGTAGGGCACAGGTTAAATAAAGTATAAAATGGCCATAAAGTGAAACACTTAAGGACCCCTAAACAGGAATAAAGAACCTATTTACTAATAAGAAATGATCTCCAGGATGTGTTCGTATGAAAACAGCAAATACAGAACAGTGTATAATGGCGTGTTGCCATTTATACAGAAAAAGAGCAAAGGGCAATATCTTTTAGTACTTTCTTGTGTGTTCAGATGTAAGGAAGGAACTGATAATATTATTTGCCTTTGGAGATAGGAAATGGAGGGATAGTGAACATGGGTGAGCAGGGGACTTAAATTTTAAATCCTATGACCTATGTATTAATCATTTTTATTTTTAAAAATTAGTAGACAAAAAAGAGCCAGGCCCTTGGCTTCACCGTTAACCAGCTATGTGGCTTTTGTTTTCACAAAATAACACCTGTCTAGTAGTTTGTTTTGAGGACTGAAAGGAGGCAGGTGCGTAATAGGTCTTCAGTAAGTGGCAGGTGTTAATTACACTGCAGCCTCAACCTAAGTACTTTACTATGAATGAACAGTGAAGTTTTTATGATATCGTTAACTACTCACTTAATGTAGCAAAGTCCCTGCCTTTTAATTTTCACAGTAATATATTGTGTGTCTATTATAGCTAAAGTCCAGACTTGGCTACTTTCAACAGTAATCAGATCATCTTCTTGCTCCAACAACGAGCTAGGAACTTAATTTAAAGGGAAGACACCACACTATATAGCTTAATGTTGCCATTGGGCAAACAGATGAATAAACCAAAAAGGGAATTACACACATTTTTGATATGAATGTGGAGATGCTATCAGAGCAAAATAGGCACACATCAGTGTGTCAGGACATCAGTGAGGCAGCCTCCAGTGCAGCCTTTATGTGTCCCTGGAAATTTGGTTGCAGGAAATTGTGATCATTTGTATTCTGAGGAGGAAGGAGGAGAGGTGCAGAAGGATAAATTGATGCCTTCAAGGCCGCACACTGAGTGATGAGGCTGAGGAAAGAATCCATATGGGCTGGCTGTTCTTTGCTATCTTGGTCCCCAGATCGTACCGATTAGTGCTGGGAGGATGCAAGATTGCCCTTCTGGGCCAGCTTGGCTCAGAGTACAAATTGCTGCAGCTACAGCAGGAGCAGCAGCTCTCCAAATAAGCACGGTTAAATTCTCTTACTCACTTCAAGTTGATTCTGACAAATAAAAGAAGTACATCCCAATCAGCTTTATAAATAAGAAAACAGAAGAAAAGCCATATTCCCATGAACTCCATTCCTGCCTCCAAACAACTGAGGCTAAATGAAACCATTTCATTCCCCATCCCCCCGGGCTTGACAACTGCCTGGCTAACTCTGAGTCAAACTCGTTGAACTGCAGAGAGAGGAGCGAATCCAGCACGAGGGTGGAGCCACAGCTATAGAGGCCAGCTGGGGATGGAAAAGTTCAGGGCAAGGTCAGTGCCAGTGGCCTTAGGTCTAGAGAGGGCCCCTGGAGGGCCAGATGGGGACAGCTGGACAGGTCCTGCTGAGGCCGGAGTGGCTGCAGAGAGGATGTGCACGGCTGTGCCCAAGCCATGAGAGTAACACCTAGGAGAGTCCTAGAAGAGAAGGGGGGTGCCCTGAGACACCCACTTCCAGACCAGGTCAGAAACATATCCTCATGCAGACCCTTATATAGGTAATACTATAGGTAATAGTGTTTCACTGATTTTCATCCCTTTTAATGCAAGACTCCAGCCTCCCACGAAGCTCTTTTCCTACCTCACCCCACCACTGTGAATTTCTGGAAGCTTCTAAAGGGCAAAAGTCTTGACTATTAACAGTAGCATCTGTGAGTCTTTTTCTCTCTTTTTCTGCTGCTCCTTCATCCTTGGTACAATCTGGACACCGCACATCCATCCACCACCCTAGTCCCCTGGGTACCACTGCTGTGCTCTTTGGGCCACTAGCTGCTCTGGGCGCCACTGCTTTTTGCACTGGCAAAGCTGTCTCCCACCAGGTGCCCACTAGTGCCAGCGTGGCACTGTCTTGTCAGGGCTGTGGTTGGGGCACTCCCCTTGGACCCCAAAAATCTCAGTAATCAAGACAAATAGTATGGTGATATAGTATTTTTAAAATTCAAGATCAATGCAAAAAATTCATAATGAACAAAATATATAACTTTTAAGTATACACAGGATTCCAATAATGCCATGCTGAGCCATATCAGAGACTGAGACCAAAAGAAATATGCCCCCATCTCATGTTTTTATGTATTTTTAAGGGTTAATGTTTCTCAAATATTAAAATATCTGAAAAAAATATTGAAAAATTGGGAAGTAGGTATATTAAACTTAAAACATGATTTCAAGTTTGAATATTATATTATAATATTATATCAAAACCAGAATTTATTATAGTATCGCTTTCCTGGCCTAAAATGGAAGCCAACTCATCAATAATGTTTTCAAAATCTACTCTTTATCTCATTTTCAATTGAGAGCTGTAAGTAATGAGAATGTAACTCTGAAAGACTGCTTAATGAATATAAAACTTTAACAAGAGTTATGAAGATACCTTATGAGTTTGAAAATAAATGCAAAAGAAACTGGAAATGTATGAATCATTAGATAAGAGTATCAATTATTTTTGGAAAAGTGCATATCAAATAGAAATTAAGGAGATTAGAGATGTCCTCACTTTACATGTGAAATGGAGATATGAGAAATAAAATACCTTCAGATTTTAGATTTTTTAACTTGAGAAAAGTTATTTTCCATAAATACCTGATTTATAAAAAGCAGCCAGTGATTTGGCTCTTAAGTATTGTGATGATTTAAATCCTACAGAAATTATATCTGACATAGTTTTAAGCAGCATCCAGTATCAATAATTTGCAATTAAAAATCAGCATCATGTTTGGCTCTTCTAAAACTGATTCATGGGAATTTTGCTTAGTGCAAGCAAATTATCCAAATTTGGAAGTGTACTTAAGGATTCTTTTTTTATTATTAACAATACCGATCACCCTGACATCTTGAGAAAGAAGTTTTAGTAAGCTGAAGTTAATTAAAAATTATTTAAGATCGTCACTTGGTCAGGAGATATTTCCAAACATGGACAGTTCTCTTAATTGAAAATGGGGCCTCAGCTGGGAGGACACAGCAGCTGTGGGTGGAGCAGCTGGAGGCAGCCAGCCATCCTTCTCCTTCCATGTGTGCAGCTTCTCCGTCGACTCGCCATGTGGTCTCTCCAGCACAGCAGACTCGGATAGCTCCACCTCTTGCACGGCAGCCCGGTGTGAAGCAGGTCTGCTGTGCACTGGCTGCCTATTTGTCTAAGTCCGGTGAGACGGGGTGTCCACACGCAGGTTATGCAAAGCTGGTGTATTACTCACAGATAGACAGCAAGGGACAACAGAAGCTTAGGATTCACTGTGATCCAGCCCTCCAAGACTCAGCAAAGCTGCCCGGGATAGATAGAGTCTTATCTGTGTGCACCCCGCTTGCATCACAGCTAAGGGACCCTGAAAAGCAGCCTGCCTCTAGGCATCTTGACTTGCTAGGCTAAAGTGTTGAAGCACGTTCTGTTTCCAGGTGGAGACTGGAGCTGTCGCGCCCGCCTCGCCAGCAAGGAAGACGCGGCAACTGGAGTTCTTCTGACAGTGCTTTAATGGGGTTCCCTTTAGACTTACATGATGCTGAAGACCCTGAGCACAAGCTCTCACACACTTATATACTCTAAGGAAGGAGGGAAGTGATGGGGATAGGTTAAAAGCGCGCGAGGGTTATTACTGATAGGCCAAGCTAAGATCCTTCATATGCATACTTATAGAACAGGCCAGGACTTACTCTGCGCATGCGCTGAACTTGTTTACTACAGGCGGGCCACCGGAAATCAGCGCCATCTTGTAATGGCGTTGTCACCGCGCCCCACATGGAGCAGCCCAAGGTTTTCAGGCCTGATCTTCCCTATCTCAGAATGGTGCATTCCCAGCACATTCTATGGCTATTCTTGAGAACCACAGTCAAGAAAGGGGGGAAAACTGGGTCGGTCCAAGGTCACCTGGAGAACTGCCCTGTACTCGGAGCTTCCAGATAGAATGTTCCATGCAGCCTGGGATAGAAGTGCAAGATGTCTTACGACTAAGCCTCAGAAATCCCAGAGCATCACTTCTGCCATATCCACTGAGTGAGCAAGTCACCAAGACCAGCGCAGTTCCAAGAGGACAGGGAATTTAGGTTTCACCTCTCAAAGGGAAGGGTCGCAAAGAATGAGCGGCCATCTTTAATCCACCCATCCCAGCAGAAGACACTTCCGTCTGAGCTTGACTCCAGGGCATCCCAACCACGGACACAGCCAAATCACAGACTCGCTTGGGCCAGAATCCTCTGCTACACTGAAGGCCCTTTCTGAGTGCTCTCTGTGACTTCAGCATTCTTTTGATTTTTACGACCATGAGTGGCTCTGTCTGAGGAAGAAGGCGCTTCCAAGCCTGGTCAGCTCACTGGGAGAAGGAATAGGACCGATCACCACCATGGCCAGAGCTGGCGCTGGTGGTGGCAGGGAGACAGAGGAGAGCCAGGTCGGCGTGACCAGAGCCCAGCATCCCCTGTGCCCATGCCAGCCCACACCCTTCTCCCTGCGCTCACGTTTGGTTCTGTTCGGGGCTTCTTGGGGAGGCACAATCCTGGAGAGAAAGGCTGGCTTTTCAAGGAGAATTTTTAGGATTTGGTGCAGGCTTGGCAGAGATGTTCTGGCAGAGACATGGGGAGGAAGGAAATGGATTGGATCCGAAGTGAGTCAAGCAGATCAGCAGAAAGCAGCTGGGAAGCAGGGCAGTGAGGGTGTCTGCACACAAACCCCCCGCCCAACTCGGCCCACCAAGGCACGGCTGCTCTGCCAGCCAGCACTCTTTAGCAGCCGCTTTGTCATCTCCTCTGTGACTCTGGACAAGACACAGACCTCTGCCTGGCTAATTTTCCTTTCTTCAAACCCCTCCCGTATACGAAAGAGGCAGCACAGTGGTGAAGCACACAGGCTCTAGAGCCCGGCGTGGGGCTCCCATCCTGGCTCTGCCTCTTGCTGGCAGTGTGTCCTCAGGTGGGTTATGGACCTGCTGGCTCCTCCTGTGACATGGGGATTAATGAAGCACCTGCCCCGTTGGGTTGCTGAGAGGCTGAACTAGGTTAATCGTCCAGACCTGGCATACGGGAAGCGCAGGGTGTATTGACACTTTATACCCCTGGTATGTGTGATCTGGTGCAAACATGGGGCTCTGTGGCCAGACGGAGCTCAAATCCCAGCCCTGCCACTCACTAGTGGTGTGACCTTGAGCGTCCTACACCTCCTTCAGCCTCACTTTCCTTATCTACCTCCCTCTAATTGCTGTAGAGATCGGGGCCATTGAGCATAGAGAGCCCAAGAGCAGCTGCAGGTAAATCACGCAGGCGTCTCCCCACTTCTCTCCCAGGCTCTTCTTCCTCCTTGCTATTTGGCAGCTCTGGCTTCCTTACCCTTAGCAAGATGCTCCCCACTAATGGCAGTTGTCATGTATCAGCTGAACCTGGCACTTCCCACCTCTGAGCCACGCCTGTCTGCAAATTCCCAGTGACACACTCAGGGGTCCCAGCATGAGAGCTGTTCTTCTCCGTCCGGACTCTCAGCCTCTCTTGACTTCTCAAAGCTGATTGCTCTGACTTGGTGCTCAAGGGCCTTCATGCTGTCAAGGCTGAAGGATTCTGATTTTACAAACACCTGGATGATATTCTATTGTTTTCCCCGCAGTGTCAAATCAGTAATGTCTTTTCATGGGCTCTTCACAACCTGCCAAATCTATCCTTGAGCCCAGTGGTTCTCAAAGTGTGGTGCTTGGACCCTCAGCGTCACACCACCTGGGAAGTTGTTTGAAATGCCTGTTCTCGGGCACGCTGAGTTTTAACAAGCCCCTGATGCACATTCGAGTTTAAGAACCACTAAAGGTTAAGAAACACCTTCACCCAAAAATCTAACTTTTTGGTTAAGATGAAATGTAGGAATCAAACACATTTCCGGCCAAGTCTATTTTTACTGTTTGTTTATTGCTTATGCCCTCATCCTTCCAAAAAAGAGTGAATGAGGGCTTAGGATGAAATAATAATGTTAATAATAATAAATAACGTGTACTAAAATTTACAGTGCCTTGGGCGAGGGACTGCACTGAGTGATTGCAATGCATTATGTCATTTAATCGTTATAAAAACTGATGAAATATTTATTACCTTCCTTTGTACATGAAGAGACAGAACCTCTAAGAGGTTAAATAAATTGCCTAGGATAAAATTTGAGGGAGAAAAAAAATGTTTTTATCATTGTTGGGATTTTTGTTTTGTTTTTGGGGAATCGTGTCATCATACCTTGAGTTTATTTTAGGGACCTTGTATCCAAAGAGCTATTTAGAAATAATAATTCCTAAGCGTTGAGTCTCACTAAGCAGAGTAGGATGGAGTGATTCTGACAACAAGACCACCGCTTGGGGCCTTTCCTCCATGCTGGGCAGTCGGCTGGGTGAGCTGCCATTGGCAGGTGACAGATCGGGTTGGAAAGTTCTCTGCAGACCTCCACTGGCAGGAGAAACAGTGCGCACTGTCACTGAGGGAACCTGCCTGCACAGCTTTGCTCTCAGAAGACATGTGACAAACATCTGAGTCCCAAATCGATGCTACCGTGTTTCCCCAAAAATAAGACAGGATCTTATATTTATTTTTCTTCAAGAAGAGACCCTAAGGCTTATTTTCAGGGAATGTGTTATTTTTTCTAAGTATGGTACAACAATCCACATTTATTCAAATATAGTTAAGTCGTCGTCTTCTGGAACATCATCATAACTCTCCAAACCCAGAATTCCATCCTGAATTTCTTGCGACTCTATTTCCTTTAGAACCATTGGCCCCAGTCTCTCACGTCGAGCAATAGAGCTCTCATGGGACAGATGAGAAGGGCTGCTCGTCTTCTTTCCCACTCCGAGACAAAATGCATGGGTTGTGCAGACACGCTGCGTAGCCACGCCCATCACTAGGTCTTATTTTCAGGGTAGGGCTTCTATTGCACAAATGCTTAGAAATCCTGCTAGGGCTTATTTTATGGGGAGGTCTTATTTTCGGGGAAACATGGTAGTTATTGGCCCTAATGGATAAACCAACATCCTTCTACCGACCCTATATGGTGGTTCCTATATCAGAAGAGCAACTTTGTGTTTTACTTCTTTAGAAGAAAAGACTTTTCTTATAACTTAAATGGATATCTTGTTTCTTCTTAAATGAAATAACTATGATTTTCTAAGTGCTTACTATATTCAAGTTCTGCAGTAGATGCTTAAGCATCTTAGGTCAATGATCCCTCGGAAAACTCTGCCAGGTACATATGAGCATCAGCATTTTGCAGATAAGGAAACGGTACCCAGAGAGGTTGGTCACTTGCCCTTGGTCACACAGGTGGTGAGAGGTAACACGCCCTGATGCCCAGCCCATGTTCTGGGGCACAGAGATGCTTTTCATAGGCTGGAAACTGATTCCAGACACCGTTCCTTTCTTCCCTTCTTGTGGGCAAATGGGGCACAATTCTGTAGACTTAGATTTCCACTTACAATGAAGGCCACTTGCTATAACCTGTGAAGCGAGTGATGAAGGTCCCTGGAACCTGGTGCTCATGATCTAATACTATTAGAGTGCACGCAGGGCTTTTCCCACCCTTGCCTTTCCCCTGCTCCGTTCTGTGTTCCTGGGAGGCTGAACCTCCGCGGGCAGCATTATGATAGGCCCCTTCTCGGTTTGGCCAACGACAGGGCATGGAGCGGAGTGGGCATGTGGGAGAAAGAGAACAGACTGGGTACAGGGTAGTCCCCCCAATCTCTGCGTCGGGCAGCATCTCTAGTGGCTGCTATACCTCCTTGGTGGCCCCAGCTCTTGGTGCCAGGATACTAGTCCTGGTAATACTGCCTCCTCCCTTGTCCACCTGGCCCTGGGGTGGTAGCAGCTCCTCCTATGCTAGTCTCTGAGATGCCTCCCTGTCCTCTGCTTGGAGGCTTAGCACTTTCATCATCTATATAACCAATTGCTCGAAGTCCCTCTGTTTGAAAGACCTGGAAATCCTTTCTTTTTTACTGCTATCGAGTGAATTATCAGTGCTCGCTGAAGCTTCTCCTTCTGTATTCTACACAAATTGGAAGCAAAGCTCACAGATCACAAACATTCTTACAGTTCCCCATATATCCATATATCACCAAGGTCATCTTGAGTTTCTTCTCGTGGATTTTAATTTTTACCAACAAACTAAAGTCAGTTTAGTGTCATCGTTATCAGTTTTGTTTGTTGTTTGCTGAACCTTGCTATGTATAATGATTTGAATTTGCATCAGCAGCATTTGGGGCATTTTCTTATAACTATTGCACCTGAAGTTTTGAGTAACATTTTAAATATTTTGTTCCTTTTCAAACCTTTTTTTATTAATTTTGTTTTTATTTCATCATATTAGGAGTGTACAGATGTTTAGGTTACATATATTGCCTTTGCCCCACCCGAGCTTCAATCATGTCCATGCCCCAGACAGTGCGTACTGCACCCATTAGGTGTGAATATACCCATCCCCTCCTCCCCCCTCCCACCTTTCTGACACCCGATGAATGTTATTACTATATGTGCACTTAAGTGTTGATCAGTTAATACCAATTTGCTGGTGAGTACATGTGGTGCTTGTTTTTCCATTCTTGTGATACTTCACATAGTAGAATGGGCTCCAGCTCTATCCAGGATAATACAAGAGGTACTGTATCACCATTGGTTTTTATGGCTGAGTAGAGCTCCATGATATACATAGACCACATTTTATTAAAGGGCCGATAACTAGAATCTATATAGAACTCAGGAAACTCATCAAGAAAAAAAAATCAAACAACCCTATCAAAATCTCTCTCATATGGCCGGGCGCTGTGGCTCACGCCTGTAATCCTAGCTCTTGGGAGGCCGAGGCGGGCGGATTGCTCAAGGTCAGGAGTTCGAAACCAGCCTGAGCAAGAGCGAGACCCCGTCTCTACTATAAAATAGAAAGAAATTAATTGGCCAACTGATATATATATAAAAATTAGCCGGGCATGGTGGCGCATGCCTGTAGTCCCAGCTACCCGGGAGGCTGAGGCAGAAGGATCACTCGAGCCCAGGAGTTTGAGGTTGCTGTGAGCTAGGCTGACGCCACGGCACTCACTCTAGCCTGGGCAACAAAGCGAGACTCTGTCTCAAAAAAAAAAAAAAAAAAAAAAAAATCTCTCTCATAGATTTCTTTTCCTTTGGATACCTTCTCACATTTCACTGAGGATTTGGGAGGAAGAGCAGCTACATGTGTGCTTGTTCCTCTATTGAATTGGAAGCCTTTATACTCATTTTGCTTTTCTGAATTTTCTAAAATAAGTGTATATTATTACATCCATATTAAGAAAAATAACAATACAAGCTGTTCTTAAAATTGAAGGGCTTTAGAAATATGTTCTTACTGTGCATAAAAGAGGAGAATCTTGTCACTGTTTCATACCAACCACTATGGCACTAACCGGGAAACTGCTTCCCCACAGTGCGTCAGTCCCAGTGAGGAAGAGTCTGGAGAATCTTGCTGTCTCACTTGTGATTTTTATTTTCCCAAGCTGGATTAGAAATGCTGTTAATGCAGGAAGAGTATCAAATACAAAGCCTACTATTAAACACCTCAAAACTTGGTGGCTTAAATTGGAAAGCATGTATTGGCCTGCTTTGTTGAGGGACTCAGATGGATGGTTCTGTTGGTCTCACCTAAGGCCACTCATGTGTCTCCAGTCAATTAATGGTTGATGGCCTCACTCACCTTTCTTGGGGCTTGGCTGGTTATGACTGGGGCAAGAGAGATGGTTGGCCCAACTGTCTCTCACCACACAGCAGTCCGGCTTGGGCTAACTCATCTGGCGATGCTTGCAGGATTCCCCGGAGCCCCAAGAGAGGAAACTGCAGGGCTCAGGACTCACGCAGCATCCCTTCCAGCACACTCTATGGTCAGAGCAGGTCAACAAGGCCAACCTGGATTCCAGGGATGAAGAAATGAACCCCACATCTTGCTGGAAGGAGCTGGAAGCATTGCAGCAATTTTGTAATTTACGATTTACTGTTATAATTTCTGTTTAATTCTGTTTTTCTTAGGCTTCTGAGGACCCAGTCTCTGGAATGGTTCTACAATAATGTGAAGAGCCGCTTCAAGCGCTTTGGCAGCGCCAAGGTCCTTAAGAACCTGTACAGGAAACACCGGCTGGAGAGTGGGGCATGCTTCGACATTCTAGGTACTCTCACTGCCGGCTGCTCTGGGAGTCTGGGTGGCCTGGTGGGGTAGAAGGTGGCCTGGTTTGGAGGCCCTGAAAACTGAGGCACATTTATCTAGAACAGGGAAATTTGCTCAAATATCTGGCACTAGTGAGGAGCAGAAAGAGAAGGACCAATGCCAGAGACTCCCAAATTTTTATTCTTTCGGTTCCAGCTTCCAGCATCCCCACTGAGCTCGAGTTTATGTTGTTAGGAGCTGCAAAGACCAAAAAGTATTTCTACAAATTGTGGATATTTTAGTGCTAGACCCCTAGAAATGAAAGATTCTTGATCATCATCCCCTGATGACTAAAACGTTAGAAAATTATTTTTGCTTGATTACAGAGAGACTATATCTGCCCTTGGAGGATATACCCTCCATTCCGTTTTCTTTGTGCTCCAAAATTCTATTCTTACCAGCCCCGGAATTCAATGTAATGGGAGAGGTAGAAAAATGTCAGCTTCCTCCCAGAAGCCTGAAGGATGAATTTTACCTGTGCTATTTCTATACATTTAAGACAACCAAGTTAATTAGAGTGAGAAATTATGTTCTTTAGTCTTGTTAGACCAACCAGTGGAAAGGAATGGTTGTCAGAATAGGAACAGCATGTCCTCCAAAATGGCTATGTTTTTCAGTCTAGTGGCAGTGTTTTTTCATCATTTTGCTAGCACAGGTAGATGCTTTTTATCCATAAGAAACAGGGAGGAAGAAAAAAAAAATCTCATTCATCTCATTTGGAGCTTTTTCATCATCATTATTTTACATTGTTGTGTTCTCAATAAAGTCTTTGGTTGTGTCTGATCTAAAAATATGCCAGCCACTTAGACAACAAGAAAAATAGGATAGAAACATGAAACATGGAGAATCATTAGGGCCTTTTGTGCTTGTTAGACTCTCTGCCTTTCAAACTGCGCAGGAAGGAAGGCTTACAGCTACCAGAGCAGTGCCGAAGCCTACCACATTATTTTTTATCTTCCTTTTACTGATTTTTCTAAAAAATGTTTCCCTAGGAATGGAGACAAAAGAGAAATAAAGCTTAAAAGTCATACCGTCACCAGTTTTTCAACCCAAAGCGATGTCTCAAGAAAGTTCTCAGAATAGAATCAGCTCACTCGTGTGTATCCCATCCTTTCCTCACTCTCTTGTGCATCCTCGGGTCTGTCCTAGGCGCCCCTTTAAATGTCACCAAATTCAAATCCCATAAGTGGTGTTCTCCACCACTTAATGCAGAATGAGGAAAAAAGAAAGCACGTGTGGAGAATCCTGCAGCTCAGAGCGCGAGTTCCATTTCTGTCCCTTTCTCTCTGAGGCCCCACAGGAGGAGAAGTCGGAATTGAATCCCAAGTGGGCTAGGGCAGGCTTGGAAATTTGCAAGTGTCATTTTCAGAGGAGAATCATTTGCTAGGGATAAGGATCTGCCACGACAGAAGCAAATGTGTGTGCCAGGCCCGCTGTGATCCGCCACTTCTTTCACCTGGGCCACGGTCACTTATCGCACTGCATTCAGGTGGCGGTTGACACAGCTGCCTCTCCTGCCGGACCATCATGTGCAGGCGGCAGCTTCTTTATCTCTGTGTTCCCCAAAGCGTAGCTCGATGCCTGGCATATCTTAGATCCTCAATGTTGCACTAGTTGAATCTTAAAATCATTTTATGGATACCAAGACACTTCATAGAAATGTTAGGATCCATTGCTTTAATAGGATTGGTATCCCCACTGAAACTAAGATTTCGTTTGGATAAATATGAAGACAAGCAGGCAGTAGATGATTACTAAGTTGGTACTTAAACCTGTAAAGCCATAATCATAAAACAATGAGATGTATTCTGTAAGCCACGTAGAAGCTTAGGTAGACCTCAAGTATGGAGAAATCTTCCAGTGCTTACGTAGCCTCCTGGTCGTGTGAGATAACTAGAGAGTCATTAGCATTAGCTTCTACCTGTCACCCAGCACCCATGGTAGGTGTGCCATCTGCCATCCTCAGTTGTGACTACACGTTAGAATCACCTAGAGAGCTGTGAATAAACGTCCCCATACCCAGGATCCTTGTTTGCCACCCCTCTGTCAATTACTTCTGAATCTCTGAAGGTAGAATCCTGTATATATATTTTTTAAAAAACTCCCTGGATTATTTTAAAGTACAGCCCAAACTGACAACCTCAGCTAGAACTTCACAATAATTAGTTCAGCAGAGTTCTTCAGCTTATCTTCAGAATTTTGATTGTCATAATATGGAAAATCTGCAGGGCACAAGGGATGTGCTGTGCTCCAGGGCTCTGGGTGTCAAACTCCTTTCACCTGAGAAACGTCTCCACTATGCAAACCAGTGTAGTTTGCCCTAAAAGCACCCGAAATTGCATTTAGCCCACAGAATCTTCTGGGTGGCTCATCACATACACACCTTGTGCTGCCATGGGTCCCTCCCAGCCCTACCAAGCTAGCCTTCCTACTGCAACTCATAGCAGGTGGCCAGATTAGGCCTACAAGGAGACCCATTCATTTTGTCAGATAAATCTAAGATTTACTCCTTCAGTAAACATCTATTGAGCACCTACTGCGTGCCTATGTACCTGGTTTAAGAGTTGGAAGTGAACAAAATGAGCAAGACCGTGCCATCTCAGAGCCAAAATCCCAGTGGAGAAGTCAGACAAGTACACGTATTTATAATACAATGTCCAATGGTAATGTATTCACGTGGCTTATTTGGTAGACCCTTATCTGATATTTTCAACAGTTATCCTAAAAAGATGCACTAAATGAAAAGGTAAAGTGGCCATGATTAATATACCTAATCTTCAGACAGTTGGATAAATAACATGCTTTTATTTAGTACTGGATAAATAAAGTGGGGAAAAATAAACTATGCTTTTCTTTATTATCATTCTGTATCTATTTCTGACATGATTCCTGAAAAGGTCTCTTGCATCCTCCATCCGGGATTTGATTGACACATGTGATCTTTTGAAAATGCTGAGCCACGTGGAGTCAGAGCTTCCTCTGACTGGCGGCTTAGTCAGTGCCTTCCAGAACAATTCGATTGCTTTCTGCCCCTGGGGAAAATCACGTCATCCTAAAGGACATTGACGCTCCCACCTATGAATTTAAAGGAACACAGAGGGAGCAGTGTTGTACTAGATTTAAAATCACGCCCTGGTGAGCTCCGTCTCCCAGAGATGTTTCCAGATCTTCTCTCTTCTTGTCCTCCCACTGCCCTCCCCATCCTCTCGAGAGAATGACCGCATCTCCTCCTCCCCGTGGCTGACAGGGTGCTCCTGCATGGCCTTCCTCATCTGCGCCCTTTGCCCTGCTGAAAGGGGATGCTGTCCTTCTTCTCTGCTGCCTGCCCCTCCTGTTGGTCTTTGCATCTGACCCCTGTCACCACCAAGCCAGGTCGCTCCTTCGTACCCATTCAACCTCTCTCTAACTAGAATTCATGAACACAACCAGAGTCTCTCCTGCTTCTTAAGCTCTTCCTTGACTGCATTCTCCTCCACTCATTGCCCTGCCGTTGTCTTTCCCGTCACAGGTAAACCCCAGAACGTGAGCTGCCCTCGGGGCTTCCCTGTCCTGCCCTTCCTCACTCTGCACCCACCCCCTTCCAGGCTGTTCTCCACGCAGAAGCCTCAGTGTGCTTTCAGACCACACCAGGTCACCTCTGTGAAACCTTTAATGTAGCTTCACATGGCTGTTGGGACAAAGATGGAAACGCTGATGTGAGCACTGTGGCCTCATGGTCTGAGTCCCCCCAGGTCACCTCACGCCAGCTTCCCCTCCCCTCAGCTGCCTCTCATTGAGTCCTCGCTGTGCCCCGTTCTCCCACCGCCAGTCTCTGTGCAAGCTCCTGCCAGGCCCTGGGTGCTCTCTGCTCCCTACATCCTCTTGGCTGGTTCCTCACTGGCCAGGGCCGTCTTCCCTGCTGCACACTTCCGCTGTTCTGTGAATCACTCCATCAGAACACTTAACACGTCTATAATTTTACATTTATTCATATGTCTCTGATTAATGAATTCTCCCCCACTAGACTCTCAAGCTTGCCAGGGCAGGGAGGGTAGAGCTTTGCTCACCAATGTACTCCCAACACCTGGCTCCAGGTGCTCGTGGACTGTTTGCTGGACGAATGGATGAATACTGGCTACAGCCAGGATAAACTGAAGTATTTGCAGTTAGACGTATGTATGGCCTAGGAACTGAGGAGATGGCTTATCCCAAAGCTTTATTTTGTAAGCAAGGGAAACAGAGACCAAGGCAGACAAAGTCCCTTGCTCAAGGCCACAGAGCTAAAATAAGTAGACTTCTGAAAGGCTTTCAAAAGCCTGGTCAAAAAACACACACAGAGAGACAATGGCATATGGTCAGGCTGAATTAGTAGGACAGCTGCATTAGTAGGACAGAATTAGCTGCACTCTAACAGCTTATTTTGCAAAAGCAGCATCTACTAATCCTGCTCCAAATACCGATAGCAAATACCTATACCTTTAGAGTTCCCCACGGAACCCATCCAAGAAAGCACAGGGTGTATTATATGAAGGTAAGGCCTATTGCCGAGTTTCAATCTCATCTGTCCCTTTGTGAGCTAAGACACAGTAGACTCTCATTTATTTTCTTGGTTCTGTCAAACAGTGTTTTGAACCATCTTCTAATCCAATAATTTCTTTTGAGTCACCTACTCTCTCTAGATGCCATCATGGGCACTGGGGTACAGTGATTATTTTAAAAAGCCATTATACTGACCTTAAAAGATCTCATTTGATGAATTAATATGGGAACACAAATTTTAAAAATCACTTTAGAAGGGCAAAACTAATTGCTCTGCCCAGACTGGAATTAAGACTAGGGTTGTGTGTTCAGCTAAGAGAAGACCAGGCTAGGCACTGTGGCTCACACCTATAATCCCAGCCCTTTGGGAGGTCAAGGCAGGAGGATGGCTGGAGGCCAGGAGTTTGAGACCAGCCTGGACAACATAGTGAGACCCCTGTCTTTACAAAAAAAAAAAAAACTAGTGAAGCTTGGTGGTATATGCCTATAGTCTCAGCTACTTCAGGAGGCTGAGGCAAGAGGATCTCTCGAGCCCAGGATTTGAGACTGCGGTGAGCTATGATCACACCACTGTACTCCATCCTGGTGACAGAGCAAGACCCTGTCTCTTAAAAAACAGAGAGAGAGAGAGAGCGAGAGAGAGAGAGAAGACCAGAAAAGAGACAGTAGGCCTTAAAAGGTGAAAGACCATGGCTTATGTTACCTCCCTCTGGGTGTGTTTCACATGGACTCTCTTCTATAGAAGAGGATGGTGACAGTTAAATCATTAGCTAAAGGCAGCTATATGGATCATTGCTGTGGACTCCGGCTAAAGATGTGTGGCATGGCTCATTACACATCGGGGAGAGTGCTGTTGTAATTGCTGCTGTTCTGGTAAGGAAGCCAAGTGTCAGAGAGGTTAAATAACTTGCTCTACATCACACAACTAGTAATTTGCAGGTCCAGGAATTGAGCTCACATCTCCCAGACTTCGTTGTTCTGTCTTTGACTCCATACTGCCTTCAGAGAAGGTGTTGGAAGAAAGTTAGGGATGGTAACAATGCTGCACCAGGAATCAATGTGAGAAGAAAATAGCAACAGGTCAAAGATGGTAGCATTTTGTGGGGCCCAGTGATTCCCTAAACCCATTTTCAAGGCTAACTTAATGAGTGGGTGTCAGGGTCTGCCAATTCAGTGACACAGTGACATCAGTGCTCACTGGTTCTCTCTCTCTCCCCTCCCCCCACCCCACCCCACCCCCAGGAGGAAGCTTTTTTGAGTCAAACCTGGAGAATGAAGGAAGCATTTCTGGCAGTGATTCAACATTTTATAGACAATCAGAAGGTAAGGTTGCTTAAGAGTTTACAATTACTGGGAAGTTGGAAGACTAGAAACACTTTCAGTTGCATTGTTATCCATGAAGGCAACTGTTCATTGCTATGTGTGAGTCTCCATGGGTCATCTTATTATTGCCAATTGTGTAAATGCATCATAAAAAATAGGTGGGTATATCCAAGTGTGGCCAACAGAACTGCATTCACTACCCAGCCACGTGATACTTTGCAATCAACTAGCAAATGTTCTTCTGGAGTTGGACAAAACAATAAATCCACTCACTTGTGCGTCTCATATTAAGATATTCCTCTAAAGAATGTATCATTTACAGATTTACTGCTGCTTATACCAGTATTATAGTCTCCTTAGAGCAGTGGTTGAAAGCAAAACAAACTTTCCCATTTCAAGTAAAACCTTGTTCATCACTTCAACTCTTGCCTAGAGCACCAGATATCGATAACCAGTGCGTCCTGAATGGGTGCTGAGATGGTTCATTTTAATGTGGCAACTTGTTTGGGTGAAGAGATGCCCAGATGACTGGCAAAACATCATTTCTGGCTGTGTCAGTGAGGGTGTTTCCAGAAGAAAATAGCATTTGAATCATAGACTGAGTAAAGAAGATCCACCCTCACCGGTGTGGACAGGCAGCGTCCAATGCACCCGCCGAAGGCCCAGATAGAACAAACGGGTGGAGGAAGGGCAAACTTGCTGTCCCTCTTCTGGAGGTGACAGATCTTATTTGACCTTCAGGTATCAGCGCTCTGATCTTGGGCCTTAGGGCACCAAGAGGTAAACCGATGGCTCCCCCATTTCTCAGACCTTCAGACTGGTACTGAGTTACACCAGCTGCTCTTGAGGGTCTCCAGCTTGCACACAGTGTATCGGGGGGCCTCTTGGCCTCCATGATCACATGAGCCGATTCCCATAGTAGGTCTATATCTGTGTGTGTGTGTGTGTGTGTGTGTGTATGTGTGTGTATAGAGAGAGCGAGAGAGAGAGCGCGCACACACGCGCACGTGCACCTATTACTTATGTTTCTCTGGAAACCCTAACTAATATAGGTGCCTTCTCATGAAAACTCTGTCCTCTGTTTTCCTTGCTGCCTGCAACTTCTCCATAGGATTCCACACACCATCATATAGCCTCCGTGTGCCTCCATTTGTACCTCTGCTGAGCCTAAAATGCCCAGCCTTAATTTCAGCTCAGAGCTCTAGGCTCAGAGCTCTAATGGTTGTCCATTGGCACCTGAAGATCCTATAGGATTCTTAACCTAAGCATGTCCTAATCAAGGTCCTTAGCCACTTAGGTCCAACAACAAAAGGTATCTTGCCTTGAGTCTGTCTCCCAACTTCCACCCAGCTCTGTTTCCAGTGTCATCCTTTTTGTTTTCATTCTGAAGCCCATGACCTGAGCACCTCCCTGCTCAAAAATCTCCTGTCTTAGTGTTAATTTCAGTGACTATCTGTCAAGGTTCTCCAGTAGGAGACACATATGTATGTATGCACACACACACACACACACAGATTCATTTTAAGGAATTGGTTTGTATAATTATGAGGACCCAGCAAGACTGAAATCTATAGGGTAGGGCTAACAACTCAGGCAGGAATTGATGCCGCAGTCTTGAGGCTGAATTTCATCTCTGGGAAACCTCAGTTTTTACTCTTAAGGCCTTTCAACTGATTGCATGAGCCCCACCCACATCGTCAAGGGTAACTCTTACATAAAGTCAGCTTGATCGTAGAGGTTGACCACATCTACAAAATAACCTTCACAGCGACACTCGGAGGCAGATTAGTGTTTGATAATTGGCTACTATAGCTTAGCCACGTTGACACATAAAATTTAACCATCCCACCACCTAACTGGTCTTCTGAACTTCAGCTACCTGCCTTCTTAACCTTCCTTTACCACCCCCCCACACCAATTTTTCTACCTGAAACACTGACCTGAGCCTTCAGTTTTCAGCCACTGTTTCACATCACTCTCATCCAAGAATCATATGTCAACATGGCAGCCAAAGCCTTTCTAGGTGTGGCCCCAGGTACTTACTCTCCAGGGAGCTCTGGGACTTGGAGACTATTCCGGTCATGGGGATTGTTAGGCATGCCTCTTAGTGATTACTCACGTGCCTAATCAATCACCCAGTAGCTTGGAAAGCCATGAGAGCAGGGACTCAGCTTGTCCACCAGAGCCTAGCACACAGGAGGCCCTCAGTAAAAGTTTGTTTGATTCAGTGAAAATGTGTGGACCTCTTCTGTGAAAAAATGCATTGGTAGCTACCTTGAAGAAGAGAAATAAGAGAGATATAGTGTCTATCTCCAGAGAGCACTTAGTGTAATGATTTTATGGGATCTAGTTATAAAAACATTGGGAAAACTGTCCAATCAGCCACTGGCAGTGTGCAGAGCCCCAGGGTGGGTTGCCCCTACATGGCTCTGTCGTGACTGTCCTGGCCATCCTTCCCTGTCCTCATCAGCGGGCTGGATCACTTTGACCTTAACTGGGTTGGTTTTAGAGATTGATGTTATTATGTTTGCCAAATGCCATTTTCTGTCCACATTTGCATCTTTACGAGTCTAAGAGACTTGCATTATTTTTTTTAATTGAGTGAGTGATTAATTAATGAATTGCTATATTTACACCCTGTCTCATTGCACAAAGAATTTTCAGCAGCTTACAGGAGATTTGCATGTGTTAAAGAATACATGACTAGATATTATAAATGGAAACAGGAGGTTGAAACTGGGGAAAAGGAGACCCAGGCACCCAGCCCTCGAGTACCTATATTCCTGCATCTGTTGTGATTTGGACTTCTGGAGCGACCTAAGAGAGGGATAATAGAAATTCTCACAAGCATGAAGCTAAAATCTAATAGCTCAAGGAAAGAAGAACTCTGCCAAGCACTTAGCTCCAAAAAGAATTTTGTCACCTGGGGAAGTCCTTTGATCTGGAGATACTTTCTCCCGTTTTGTGCTATATGAAAAATAAACAAAAAAGAATATGTTCGCCAAAAACATGATAGCACTATATTTTAAAATCATGTTAGCTTGTATTCATCTCAGTTTTGTGGTTAAAATGAAGGGTTTTGGAGACTGAGTACCAAATTCAAATATTAACACTCTTACCGTCTTGCTGTGTGACCTTGAGCAAGTTGTTTAACCACTCTGCGCTTCAAAAAATTTACCATCTGTAAAATGGTGCCTTCTTACTGGACTGTTGTCAGGATAAATTGTGATCGTGTATGTGGAACTCTTGGCCTATGGCCTGGCATGTGGTCGAACTCTGCGAGGTTGGCCAGTATTGCTGTTATTGATATTGTTTATATTCTAAAAATACTCTTCCATGGATTTTGTATTTGCATTGGATTATAGACACACCCTAGTGCCCTTAGGACATTTAATAACTCTTATTCCCATCATCACAATGACACATTATATGCACAAAATAAAACATGATCTTTATCTGAGAAAGTGGATGAAGATCTGTTACTTCCTTATATGAAGCCCTTTTGTTCATTCATCTTTAATCTACTCTGTGTGCTTGGACGGGTGCTTAGTGTTAGGATACAACAGTGAATATGATCAATTCTTGCTCTCTGAAAATGACCTATGGGAATGGGCCTTTCTGCCTCCCATGAAAGCAAGCCCAGAACCTCAGTCAGACATACAGGGAGGGGCACAAGGGGTCTGAGATTTTTTAGAGGAGGAACCCTTAGGCCAAGTGTTGGGGTCCCCAGGAACCAGCTCAGTCGTGGGGCAGGAGACCAGAGGGAGGAGGAACTCGATAAGAGTTGGGAAGAGAAGTTGGCAGCAGCAGAATGAGGCACGGGAGGAGTATTGAGGTGGGTGGGAAGGGTAAGGGACTCATGTGCCAACAAAACCCGTTTGAAACTTGCTAACCTAGACCCCCGAAGGATTTAAGCAGGGGAGCTCAAAGTGGAGCGATCATTTTACTGGTCATTTCCTTTTAAGAAAGTGCTCTGCATTCTGTTTCCTGTCTAGGACATAGTGTGATGGACACCTTGGCTGTGGCCCTGCGGGTGGCTGAAGAGGCCATCGAGGAAGCAATTTCCAAAGCAGAAGCCTATGGGGACAGCTTGGTAGGGCCTCCCCTGCTCCTCTCTGGGGGGAGGTGTGGGTCGGGGTCCCGGCCACAAGGAGGAAGTGCAGGTTGTAGGGAAATCAGTGTCCCAACGGCCTGGACTAACGAGTGCATCCCCAACCTCCTTCTGCATTTGTGGGCAGGTCTCTCCCAAGAAAGGGACTGCCGAGGCCCCCCACACCCACCCAAGCACCCGGCCATTCTCTTCCCTCTGCAGGACAAGCAGAACGAGGCCAGTTACCTGCGGGACCACAAGGAGGAGCTAACGGAGGAGCTGGCCACAGCCATCTTGCAGAAGGTAGGTGGGCCGCAGAGCAGGGATCCGGGTCCCTGTGCAGAGCAAACGTGGGGAATGTCATTTGCACAGCTTCCTCTCACTTTCACCTTTGTGCTCAGAGGGCCATGCACAGGGGCTGCATTGCATTGTAGACTGTGAGCAATTCGAATGTGGTCACTTTTGGGATTGAGCTAGTGGGTGGGTGGGGACTCAGGAATTCTTGGCACTGAGCAGGCTGCTCGTGTGTGTGTGTGTGTGTGTGTGTGTGTGTGTGTGTGTGTGTGTGTGACTGTATCCCTTTGCACACTTCCCATACAGTCTCTTGCTGAAGATGCTTTGCAGTCTGTCACCTCCATGCCCTAAGCTGTCCCCGACACAGTGTACCAGTTAATTACTTCCGAGAAAGCAGCCACCCAAAAACTCTGTGGCTGTAAACAAGCATCTCTCTATCTTCCACAGCCAGTTCTCAGACACCAACTGAGAACTGAAATTCAATCCCTTTCTGGTTACTGACTGCCTGGCGCTAGTGCAGACACTGCAAGTTAAGGACTCAGTCCCACAAGACCGTCCCCACATCAGACGCCATCCACAGGTCTCAGGGATCCCAAGGTCACCACACTTTGCTGCCTGACCTACTACAAATTCAGGGGCTCCCATGACCCCAGGCCCTCAGGTTCGACAATTTGCTGGAACAACTCACAGAACTCAGGAAAGCACCTTACCGTCAGTCACCAGTGTAATATTGATAACTTAAATAATAAGTGGCTGGGCACGAGAGTCACACTCAGTTCAAGTTTACTAAGCCAAAGTCTGAGGGTGCGCGTGGGAAGAGCACAGACCACGAAAGCGTCTATGGCCCTGGGCTCTCCCCATGGGGATTGGAAACAGGTACCTAAAGGGGAGAGGACACCCATAGACAGTGAGACAAACGGTCACCCTCTTGTGGGGCTCTAATCAGTGCCAGGCAAATCTGCATTTCACATAAAGTAAGGTGAACATTCAGAAGGGAGCAGAGGGAGGAAGACAATTATGTAGTCTGCTCAGGGTGGGCAGAGGAGTGACTGGTCTCATCTGTCGTTGGTCTGGATCTGTGGAAATAAGCTTGTCACTGACATGGTCAGTGTGAAACTTAACAGAAGTCAAGATCAAGAGTTTATTTGCGTTGCAGTCCTAAGGTTAGACTTGGCACACATTTGTTTTATAGGGGATACACGAGGTCTGTCCGTCTGTCCTGAAAGTGTCCAGCCATGTAATATGCAAAATAGAGACATCTATTGAAGAAGATACAAGAAACATTGTACACAGGACAGTGACGCCTCAGAGTAGGCACCTTGGCACCTCACATAGTTCTCCCTGAGTCTCTTAACCTAAGCTGTACGTGTTCAACATTCTGAGGTGTCCTGCTTGCTGCAGGCCTTCCAGAACGTGGATCACTTTCAGCAGATTCTTAAGCATCTTTGAGGCATTTGTGCGACACTTTTATTTGCGCTGCACTCATTGCTGCTGTTCTACTTGCTTAGTCATTTTCGAAAGCAATGGCCACACAGTACACAGGCTCACTCCACAGCGTCTAGCGCCACCCTGCCCCTGTCCCCCCAGTACAGTGAGGGTGTCACTGTGTTCACGCATGCGCATTCCAGTCCCCTCTCCTTGGCTGCCGGGTTACACCGTTATTGCACAAACCGTTCTCGTTATGTGAACGATGGCTGGATGCTTTCCGGATAGACTCCGTATATCTGAAAGGTTTAGGGCTGACAAAGCATTTCCCCATGAGCAATCCGTGAGGAAAGCCATCGGGAGAGGCAAAAGGCCTGGTTGTCGTGGGAAACTGGATTACGCGTAAAGTCATGGCGCTGGGTCGTGAGATCACAGCTGTCCATTTGGTGGCAGTGCTGCGTGGCTCAGTTTCCCAGCCCGGTCTCTCTTGCTGCATAATGAGTATTGGAGGCCCTGAGATTTTATTTTTCCCTCACAATATAAAGGATACGAATGAACAGCCAGGTGGGGAGCAATGCATGGGGCAGCAGGGTCTGGGGACAAGGGTGCACGGAGCTCCCATGCCCCCTCTGTGTGAGCCACCTCCTGACACATCAGCGTGTCCCCCAACCAGGAAGCTCTCTGCGCCTCATTGCTGCAGAGTTGTTATCGAGGCTCCATTAGGTAGGCATGATTGATTAAGCAACTGGGCATCTGATCGAGCTCACTCTCCAATCCCACTCCCCTCCACAAAGGTAAGGGGCTGGAGCAGAAAATTGCAGCTCTCTAATCATGTACTGTGTACTTGGTTTTGCTGGCAGCCAGCCTTCATCCTAGACCAGGCGTCCTCGAACTACGGCCTGCGGGCCACATGCCACCCTCCTAGGAAATTTATCCGGCCCTCCGGGTGTTTTTGCCGCCGCTGCCTGTCCTGCTTAGCAGCCGACTCATCCCAGTCCCACAGTGCACACTCTCCAATGGTCTGAGGGACAGTGAACTGGCCCCCTGTTTAAAAAGTTTGAGGACCCCTGTCCTAGCAAACTTAGAAGTAATCTAAGGCCCCCACCTTCAATCGCCCTAGTAGTATAACAAAGACATTCCTATCACTCAAATACTTCCTGGGGGGTTTGAAGCTCTGTGCCAGGAACTGGGGTCAAACACCAATACAGATGCCCCTGGACTTAAAATAGATGGGATTGCCTCCAGATAGTAAATCTACCCTACCTTGAAAATATTGTAAGTCGAAATTCATTTAATACGTCTAACCCCCACCTAATACATCATAGCTTAGCCCAGCCTGTCTTAAACAGGCTCAGAACACATACATTAGCCTACAGCTGGGCAAAATCATCTAACACAAAGACTACTTTATAATAAAGAGTTGGATACCTCATGTGATTTGTCGAATACTGTACTGAATACATATCACTCTCACACCATCGTAAAGTCAGAAAATTGTAAGTCAGGGGCCATCTGTGTATCTTTTTTATCACACCACAATTTCTTTCTTGCTCATGCATCTGCAGTAGCTCCACTTGAAGCTGTGGGTTGGGGCCAAATCAGCTGCAGCATGTTCACTCTGGAGCCATCCAAGGCACGTCAACCACTTGTGACCATGCTAGAAGCCCCAGAGAGCAGGAGGCGGCAGGCGGTGCCTGCCAAGGCTGAGGCTCGCCCCTGGCACACGTTGCTGACACCCTCCTCACGTGCCATTGGCCAGAGCAAGTCACACAGTGGAGCCAAAAGCCGAGGGCTGGGAAGTACATTCTCCCTGTGTGGGGAGGGACTGCAAAGTCACAAAACAAAGGGCTGTATACAGGGAGTGTTGAAAACTCCAGTCTTCCCTTTTGGTCACAATAATTCACGTCCCATCCACATGGCAGGTATATGCACCCCACCTAAAAGACCCCTAAGTGTCTGATCGGGTCATGATTCAAAGTACATTCTATCCAAATTCAGCTGCTTTTCAGCTAGAGATCTGTGAAGCTAGCAAACAAATTACCTCCCCCTATATACCCAACATATAGCGTTGGAAGAGAAACAGGGAAGTGGCACTAACCCCACTCCCCCGCAGAGAGGAGGCACGGGAGGCGTAGGAGGTCACTCGTTCTCAGTGATTCTGAAATCCTGCTGGGGAACATGGCCAGGTCCCCGCCCTGCCATGGGGATTGTGGGGATTGTGGGGATTGTGCCCTGATTAGACCCCAGGTCTGTCCCTGGGTGTGGCACCTCAGTTCACTGTTCTCCGTGGCTCTCAGCCTTCCCTTTCATCATCCTGTGTGTCCTAAAAGAGCACTGAGGAATATGCGCATCTTGGTGTCTCAGCGGTGTTTTGGCTGCTGCTTGCCTGTAGGAAGCTGAGAGCCCAGAGACCTCTGTACAGATGGACTCAGTAAATCCAAACGGCTCTGCCAACCCTGCAAGTGGTGCCGAGAGCTGGACCTGAAGCCATCTCTGATGACTCTGGGTCTCTGCCTCCTCGATGGGGCTTCCAGATGCTTCCCAAAGTCAGGACTGATAGCCAGAGACTCTGGGTTTGAGATCCAGCTCCACCATTTATGAACTGGGTGGCTTTGACTTAATCTCCCTGTGCCTATTTTCTCATCTGTGAAATAAGGAGAATCATATAGCTTGTACCTCTTGGGATGAAACATGGTAAAGCATATACGGTACCTAGCACAGAGTCTGACACATGATAGGCACTTAATAAATAGAAGAAGCTGTTAATATCACAGAAGGATTGTTTGTAAACTGTAAACTGCTTAGAGCAGGGGTCCTCAAACTTTTTAAACGGGGCCAATTCACTGTCCCTCAGAGCGTTGGAGGGCCAGACTATAGTTTTTAAAAAAACTATGGACAAATTCCTATGCACACTGCACATATCTTATTTTGAAGTAAAAAAACAAATGGGCAAAAACACCCCCATGTGGCCCACAGGCCGTAGTTTGAGGACGCCTGGCTTAGAGTGTTCAAGGCTATAGTAGTGCTGTTATAAAGCAGATCTGAAAACACGCTGGTGTTCAGTTGAAATTAAGCTTTACAGCGGCTGAAAAAAATTCCAGAGACGGTCCCCAGTTAACTCCACATGGCATCTGGAGGCCTCTCTGCTAACTGGCTCCCTCCGTCCCCCACAGATCATAAGAAAACAGAAGAGCAAAAGCGAGCAGCAAGTGGAAGAAGAGCCGGAGTGGCCACAGCCCCAGAGCTGCAGCGCCAAGGCCCCAGATGAAGGGACCACAGTGGGCCTGGGAGGCCGCCGAGCTTCCGCCACCCTCTGGGTGAGTCCCCCCACCCGGGCAGTGCTGGCCCAGCCCCCACACCGACGCCCTCCGCATGCTGATCAGAGCTGCTCTACGGTATACCTGTACCGGATGGGGCTTAAGCATCCGTAGTTGACTCAGGTGCCCACTGGCCAGCGTAAGGGATTCTAAGGGACAGAGGGGGAGAGATTGAGAGAGAAGGTGAGTGTGAGAGAGAGCAGGAGGGGTGAGAGAGGAGAGACAGAAGCTGAGAGAAAGGAAAAGCACAACTGATTATCGATGGATACGGAGGTGGGTTTTTTACATAGAGACGAATTTAGGAAAAGTCAAAATGTCGACGGGCTACATTTTTGTATTCATTCTGAGCAGGGTTGTCCTGAGTCCTTGCGGGGGCAGGGGTAGCTTCGTGAGAGCCATGTGTATTCTTACAACCTAGGTCATTTGCTGATACTAAGTGGCGGCTACAAAATTGCCACTGCCGTTGCAGCCACCAAAATGGTCACATCTGGACATGGTTGGGAAGTCACGATGTGATGCCAACCTTTTTGTCTGTCACCCTGAATCACACACAGAGCTTCATGGCCTCCCTGTGGCCCAAGGGTCTGGGGCTGCTTGCAAGTCCCCAAGTCCATGTAATCCTTTGCTCTTGGCTCACGTCGGCTCTGCAGAGGACGAGCAGAGCGCTGGCAAAGGAGCTCTGTGCGCAGGCTCAGCAAGGAACCAAGGGACTGGCCAGCAGGGCTCTGGTTCTGCCAGCCACAGGGGCCCAGTGGCCTTCATCCCTATGAGAGCAGATTGAGAAAAGGGTGTGTACAGCCGCACGTGGCAGACTGCAATTCCAGAACGGATCACCTGCATGAACTCCCCATGTCCTCACCAGCCACCAGATACAGGGGGTGACAAGGAGTATCGCTATGGCTTTATCAGAGATTAAACTTCATTGATTTATCGGCAGGACCTTCCCTTGTCAACATGTTCTCAGCTTGTTTTGCTGCTGCTGTCCTGTGCTCAGCACCAAGGAGAACAACACAAGTAGAAGACTAGGTCCCTGCCCTCCAGTACTTTGTAATCTGGTTAGCAAGGCAGATTTATGGCTAAAACTGGTGAAAAACAGATAACAGGAGACTTCATAATTAGGTACTTAGTTGTAAGATTGAGACTGGAAATGGCTTTGGAATTGGGAGAAGGGAGAGGCCTTTCCGGCAGGGGGGTTGGAGGAAGATCCTGCTGGATGGTCCCTCAAACGGCCTGTCATCGAGACAGGTCTGTAAATCAGACCTGCCGTTCCCGGGCTCAGGATGCAGGTGCAGGTCACCTTGCATTTGGGGAGCCATTCTGAAGTATTTTCTGCACACTCAAAGAGTCAAGTTCAGGAGGGCTCATGGAAGGGGGAATCTACATGGCACCCCAGACTGAGCCTTGAGCAAAGGGTCAGAGGCAAGAACAGGGAGCTTGGGCTCTGCCTCTGCCACTCCTGGGATGGGATTTGGCCTTGACTAGTTCATTTCAAACAGATGTTTGAAACCAAACATTTGTTTGGTTTCCTGTCTATAAAATGGGGATATGGCTGGGTGAGGTGGCTCACGCCTGTAATCCTAACACTCTGGGAGGTTGAAGCGGGAGGATCGCTCAAGGTCAAGAGTTCAAGACCAGCCTGAGCAAGAGCGAGACCCTGTCTCTACTAAAATAGAAAGAAATTAATTGGCCAACTAAAAATATATAGAAAAAAAAATTAGCCAGGCATGGTGGCACATGCCTGTAGTCCCAGCTACCTGGGAGGCTGAGGCAGGAGGATTGCTTGAGCCCAGGAGTTTGAGGTTGCTGTGAGCTAGGCTGACGCCACGGCACTCTAGCCAGAACAATAGAGTGAGACTCTGTCATAAAATAAAATAAAATAAAATAAAATAAAATAAAATAAAATAAAATAAAATAAAATAAAATAAAATAAGGATAATAAGACCTGCCCCAAAGGACTGTTCTGAGGATTCCTTTTGCAGTCAACATTCTTTATTGAGCTCCAACTGTATGCAAGGCTAGGTGCTGCAGAGACAGGTGTTCTTGCAGATACAGCAGACTCCACCATAATCTATGGGTGGGACACATCAAAAATAAGTCAACAAGGAAACACAGGGGTACAAATTCTAGTAACCATTATCAAGAGGATGGAGTGGAGGGAGAACTGGGATAGGTAAAAGCTTGGTCGGGGAACAGGGAAAGCCTTTCCTAGGAGGTGACATGAAAGCCCGGCTTGAAGGATGAGAGATTTGGGAGCAGTGGAGGAAAAGCACTCCTGCAGGGGGAAGAGCATTCGCGGAGGCTCTGAGCAGGAAGAAACTGACAAGTTCAAGGCAGAGAATAGCCATGACATGGCTGGGGAACAGAGACTACGGGGCACAGCGGCAGGAAACCAACTGAGAAGTGGACATCCGGCCACTTAGCACCTAGGTTTCGTCCCTCAAATGATAGTTATTGTTCTTTCTATCATTCCTTTATTTCTGCACTTCAAAATCAAGGTCACGATCATCAAGGCGTACCTGCTGTGAATCATGAGCTGTACCTCACCGTGTTTGGTCAGCTAAGCCCCAGGTCCAGAGAGAGGCAGCTGTGGGCGTACCACTGCCCCCTGCTCTGATTCACAGGCACCTTCCCCCGCCAGCCGGCCCCACCCTGGGCCCTCGCAGCCACCCTGTCACCTTCCCTCCCACACACAGCCAGGGGGCGCCAGCTCCCTTCTCTTCCCTTATCTCATCTCACCCACTGGAATATTTCTGTCCACTCACTACATCTCAGGGCTGCCCTGGTCACCCTTCACCAGCGGCTGAAAGCTCCCTCCCAGACCTTGTCCTGCTTCCCCTTGCACGGAAGAGACCTCACTCCCCATAAACAGCCCTTTCCCGATTTTTCCTGTTCACGTCAGCTGACTGCAGCCCTGCAGAGCAGCTAACGTTCTCATGCAAACCGTGAAAAGAGAGGCTTGGAGGATGGGTTGGCTCATCGTAGGACGCTCAAGTAATGCTGGCAATAACGGAGGGATGGCCAAAGGTCCACAGTAATAACATCTAGCTGGACCTTTCCTTTCTATAAACTATGTGCAGAGAGTTTTCGCACGTGTTTCTTCATTAGAACCATGTGAGAGCACCCTGCATCGTTCCCACTTTACGGAGGAGTAAACTGAGGCCTAGCCAGCCCGAGCCACTGGGACTAAGTGGGTTCCAGGACTAGAGTGTGGATCTCCTGGTCCTGAGCATTTCCTATGCTCTGCTGTCTCCGGTTCCCTAGGGAAGTTCTGACCATGGAATGCCTGCTTCCCCCACTGGGTCACTGGGTCTCTCCTCGCTGTGCGTGTGGTTGAAGTTGGAAATGGTGTTCCTCCCACCTCCTAGAGACCAGACGCTCTCTGTATGTCATTAGAGATGTGGAACAGTGGGCTCTTGTACCATGAGTCAGGGCAGTGGGCGCAGCAGTGATCACGGGCAATAGTTCCTCTTTCAACAGCAGGACAATAGATGTGTCTTATCCACACTCCTCAGCCGAGCCCTGGCCAAAAGCAGCTTAAAATAAACAGCGGTGACCCTCCCCAAGAGGAATCTCCTGCTTGGTTCATCAGCCAAGGAAAGAATTCAGTCCACCTGGGACGCAGGCATGGCCCTGGGCTCTTTTCCCTAAAAAAGATATTTAGAGATACAATCCAGAGTCTCACAGAATTCCCATTTGGTTTGCTAAAACAAACACCTCTTGGGATTTGATTTTCATATCAGAAAGTCTTGTCTTGCCAAATGCCTGCCTCCTGCATAATATAACTAATGGCTGCAGCTTTGACATCAATGTAGAGAGAACTTAAGCATTTCATACCTATTTTTTTTCTTTTTCTTTTCTTTTTTTGAGACAGTTTCACTCTGTTGCCCAGGCTAGAGTGCCGTGGCATCAGCCTAGCTCACAGCAACCTCAAATTCCTGGGCTCAAGTGATCCTCCTGCCTCAGCCTCCCAGGTAGCTGGGACTATAGGCACATGCCACCGTGCCTGGCTAATTTTTTCTATATATTTTTAGTTGGCCAATTAATTTCTTTCTATTTTTAGTAGAAATTCTCACTCTCGCTCACGCTGGTTTTGAACTCCTGACCTTGAGTGATCCACCCGCCTCGGCCTCCCGGAGTGCTAGGATTATAGGCATGAGCCACCACGCCTGGCCCTATTTTTTTTCTTGAAGCAAATAGTAGAATTTTTTTTATTTCTAGATTTTGATATAGAAATAAGGCTTAATGGAACCCCTTGCCTTCTGTTCAAAAGTATCTTTCGAATTTCTGATATACAACACTTGGCTAGATATGTCCACCTTCCCCAGGCTTGAATCTACTTTTGTGGGAGGAGGGGAGTGGGAGAGAACCATGAGGCTGTAGTTTGGAAAACCCCTGTAAAGGATTCTGATCCACCCACCCCCTTAGGTGATCACGTCTTCTGGCAAAACACCATAACCATATATAGATCATGTGCTTGGTGGGGGTACAGGTACCTTACAGAAGGGACAAGATCATGAGCTGGCTCCTAATATTACAACCTTAACCTTTAACTTGGACATTTTATCAGGGAGTGTCCCCTCCTATGCCCTCCCTTTGAGTTCACACCATCCCTTGGTTTGTAATATGTAAACAGCATATTTTTGTCAACAATATTGGTCAAGAAAAAGTACATGCTTTATCTTCCTCCATCCAGACTTACACTCACTGGAAGCTGCCCCAAGGCAAAACAGCCTGGATCTGGGAATAAATCTATTACGTGCCCAGCTGGGTGCCTGGCACGGTGTGCCCCTTTGAGAAGCCTGCATTATAGCCCCTTCATGCTTGTCAGTGCTCATGTACGCTCTGGATTTTCCACACTCAGCATTGGGAGTGTGGTGGGGCACCCTGCAGACGCAGGGCCATGGCCGAATGATGGCAGAATGCATCAATTTGTGGGGATTTAGTCAAGGCCTGGGCTTGAACCCTTCCCTTCTGGTTCCCAGGATACCTGGGAAGGAAGGAGAATGTAATGATCAAGGTCCCAGCAAAAACACTGGGACCCACACCCTTGTAAATGACCATTTGTAGCTCCTGGTTTATTTTAAAGACAAGCACTGTGATTAGAGCTTTTAAAAAACATCATCTGGGGCCGGGCGCTGTGGCTCACGCCTGTAATCCTAGCTCTTGGGAGGCCGAGGCGGGTGGATTGCTCAAGGTCAGGAGTTCAAAACCAGCCTGAGCAAGAGCGAGACCCCGTCTCTACTATAAATAGAAAGAAATTAATTGGCCAACTGATATATATATAAAAAATTAGCCGGGCATGGTGGCGCATGCCTGTAGTCCCAGCTACCCGGGAGGCTGAGGCAGAAGGATCACTCGAGCCCAGGAGTTTGAGGTTGCTGTGAGCTAGGCTGACGCCACGGCACTCACTCTAGCCTGGGCAACAAAGCGAGACTCTGTGTCAAAAAAAAAAAAAAAAAAAAAAACATCATCTGGACCGGGCGCGGTGGCTCACGCCTATAATCCTAGCACTCTGGGAGGCCGAGGCAGGCGGATTGCTCGAGGTCAGGAGTTCGAAACCAGCCTGAGCAAGAGCAAGACCCCCATCTCTACTATAAATAGAAAGAAATTAATTGGCCAACTAATATATATAGAAAATTAGCCAGGCATGGTGGCGCATGCCTGTAGTCCCAGCTACTCGGGAGGCTGAGGCAGGAGGATCGCTTGAGCCCAGGAGTCTGAGGTTGCTGTGAGCTAGGCTGACGCCACGGCACTCACTCTAGCCAGGTCAACAAGCGAGACTCTGTCTCAAAAAAAAAAAAAAAAACATCATCTGGATGGAGAGTTTGCACATTACTTAGCCCCTGATGATAAGAACGCTCTGAGTCTTGATTAGTTGGCTCGTGCAGAAAGGCCTGCACCAAGTCCTAGCTGTTCTGGGGACAAAGGCCACCCACCACTGTTTGAGGTGGCACAATTGAGTTTCTCCTCCACCCTCGTTGGCTGCAGCCATCCATATTTAACAGAGAAACCGAGGTAACCCACAGACCTCACACTGACCAGCCCAGGAAGATGAGCCACAGATACCCCGAGAGGGATGACGGGGACAAGCTGGGCCCCCCTCATGCCCTGACCTCTTTCCCACCCCTTTTCAGTCCTTCCTCCATTTGTCCTTGTCCATCCTGCTGCCCTCCTCTCCCGCCTTCAGACCTCCATGTGGGGTGGTTCCCTGTGTCTTGTCCCCCAGAGGCACTGGCCTGACTTCTGTTGTCCAGGGCCCCCGACCCCTCCCCTCTCATCCCACCATAGCAGGCCCAGCACATCTGGTAGGCAAGGGTCGGCTTTCCCAGAAGCTCCCTGCAGCGTGGCTGGGCACACCGCCCAGACCTGTGGCCACCTGTGTGGGCTGAGCTGCTGCCTTACCTGGCCCTGGTCTGCTGTGACAAAAGAGCCTGTGCTGGGACAGTGGACCAGGATTTCATACCTCTGGGCCAGGAATTAAGTCCAGGAATCAATTTCAGGTCCAGGAGTTAGGACCTGAAAGGGAATGACCCTGGCCAAAGCCACCATATGGCACACCTCCAGGAGCCCCATTCACACAGAATGGAATGCTAGGGGTGCCCCGGGGCTGTGCAGCATGACGGCCATGGCTCGGGCTGCTGCTGAGGTCCATGTGGCAAAGGAACAGCAGCAACTGTTGGCTAATGAACAGGCACCATGTCTGCCCATCACATCATTTCTTTTACTCCTCACTACACCATAGGGATGCAGGTATTATTAGACCCATTTTATAGATGAAGAAGCAGAGGCTAACACATCAACATTATTTGCCTAAGGTCACACAGCTAGTGACTGGTGGGGCCAGGTTTTGAATATCTCTTTCCTGCTCCCAAATCCCTTGGTCTTGCTTCTTCCTCTATCAAATGAGATCAGTGAGTTCAGTGATCTCCAAGGTCCCTTTCAGCTCAGAAGTCCTGGGGCTGCACTGTCTGATGCAGTGCCCACAAGTGACCATTTAGTTAAAATTACATAACATTTAAAATCCAGTTGTCTGGTCGCACTGGCCACATTTCAAGCGCTCAGTGGCACTTGTGCCTGGTGGTGACAGGGCAGATGTAGAACATTTCCGTCATCCAGAAAGCCGTATTGCATAGCACTGGTTCAGGGGTTTCAATAAAGAAGAAGAAATGAACAGAGGACATAAAGGCAGGAATACACTTGGATGTCTGGGTAGAACTCGGGCATCCACATTCCTACCAGAAGCTCCCAGGGGATACCAACAGGCTGCCAGCCTCAAGGATGACATCTTCACGATATCTTAAAAAACAGGATCCCAGACCTGTAGCCTCCTGGTAACGCTTCCTATTTTTCCTTCGGTTCTCCCACGGCCTGGACACCTCTGGCTCAGGGAATAACCGTGCAGAAGCCCCAAATGCTGCAGGCCCCACTACTGGGACTTAGCCATGAAACCCAGCCTTAAGTCATCCCCAGCCAGGTGTCTCATCCACTCTCTTGAAAGAAAATTCAGTGTGATTGTTCTGTCTTTAATATCCTCCCTCATTGTGTGGCTCTCTGCCAGCAGGGAAGTCAATGCAACCTGCCTTTCAAAGCCTCAAGAGGCAATATCTTAAAAGGCACCAGTGCAGGGGTTATAATTCATTTCATGCCTCTTTGGGTGCATATGTATAAAAAGGCGTCTCGGTAATAATACAGTGATGCTATTGATAATAGTGATAACGATTATTATCAATCACCAGGGGCCAGACAATCACTCTGTGCCCGCTGACCAAAATAAATCTCTGTCTGACTCTTTCTCTGCTCTGTCTCTGGTCCCTTCCTACTTTCCTCACCCTTTTAGCTTTGTGTCTCTGTCATTTCCTCCCTCACATTGACTCTCTCCTTTGAAAGGCCATAGTGCAGAACTAAAGTGCTTTTTATCATTGCTATGATTATGGGACTGAATGTAATGCCTATGTCTGACCCTAAAACCCCAAAGCAAAGCTGTGGTTTATGCATATGACCACTCTTACTGATTTTCCCCCAAATCCTTGATACTAAAAGCATTCATTCCCTGTTTTTAACTGTGGGCTCTTTGAGAGCAGAGACTGTTTTGAAGCCATGGTGGGTACCTCCAGGAGCCTGTCCTGTTGGCAGTGATGATCATCAGAGCAATCGTAGCGACAATCTGTCATTCCAGGGGATACGGGTAGAACACATTGCTGCTGCCCACATTGGAAATGCAGCGACTGCAAAGGGAGGCATAACAAAGGGAACTGATGATTGCACTGGGTGTTTCACCCAGAGCTTCAGAGCTGGCTGGTGCAGGTGGCAAGTCCTGCTGGATTGGAGCACATTGTTCCTCAGCTTTCAGCACAGGCTGTCAGGCAAGAGAGCACAGAGGAGCATCGACCAGGAGCCAGACAGACCCGAGCTCAACCCTGCCTCTTCCCCTTGACCACTCATGTGCTTTGGGCAAGTTATTCAGCCCTGACTCAGTTTACTCATGTGTGCTCAATCAGATCGGGAGTGGACATGTTGCACTGGCTCAGCCTTAGGGCTTAATAAAGGGTCTTCCTTTGGCTAATATTTATTGAGTGCTTTCTCTGTGCCATACATGGTACCTGGTGCCCTAACGTGAGGAAACTGAGGCTTAGGACAGCTGAAGTTCCCCCAGGATCCTGCATAGCAAGAGGAGGAAGAGCTGGCATTGACCCACTACCTAACATATCACCCATTAGTTGATGCCTAAGGAATAAAAGAGCAGGGCCTATCTGAAATCTCAAATCCTCAAGTCTGTCTTTGCAAGGCATTCCTGACATGCTAACATTCCTGGACCCGTGGACCCCTCCCCTCGGCCCCCACCAGCAGCCTCCTTGCCTAGATGTCCAGACACTGGAACTCAGGCCAGCCCTTCCAGATGTTACCAGCTGTGCTACTTCTATGGACCCTAGACTGGGTAAGACAAGCAGAGGCTGTGGGTGGGAAAGAAAGGGTGGGCATGGAGGACTCAGCCAGGGTAATAAGCAAATAATTCAAGTAATCCTATCACTTGTGGGAGCCATAGAAGTTGAACTCGCTGGCGAGGAAAAGTGTTGTTGTGGCGCCATCTGCTGGACATGTGCTCATTGCCGTGAATTTGTGGCAAAGCCAAGTGTAGGTTTCAGACCTGTGGCTTTTCCACCCTGGCTGGAGACTGGGACCTGGTGGAGACAGTTTCGGGGGAACCTTTTGTGATAGTTATGCTATAGGGTTTTTTTATTAGTGTGAAACAATGGTTTTCCCGAAATAGATTACAAAAGCCTGGCATCCCCAACTATCTTGTGAAAAACACAGAACCCATCTTCCCTGTTGGGACCAGAGAGGAACTTGGCTTTTGTAGGGGACGGGGGAGCATTTTTGTCCCATAAAGTGGACCCCAGTCACCACATGTATACACATAAAATACAGTTTGAGGCACTGCAAAGTGAAATATTAAATATCTTTTATTCCCCTTTTTTAAAAAAAATTTGTATTCAGTGATTTACAGTGAGAAACTTATAGTTTTTTTTAAAGACCAGAGCATAGCAAATGGGGTCTGGGAGGCTGCAGTCGTACTGCACGTGGCAATGGGGCTGTCAGCTGTGGAAGGACTGGAACAAGGTCTTAACATCCTGCAGATGTAGTCACCAACATACAGCTGAAGGTCACACGCAAAAGGCCGTCCCTGCATTCACAGAGCTTGCGGTCAGCGCACAACTATGACAGATGTGGCAGGTCCGTGTGACCACACAGGAGGAGAAGCCTTGCTGAGTCCCGGGCGGGATCAGCACCGATGCACGGGGGTTTGCCATAGAAGGATGTTTTCCTTAATTTTTAATAACTCCGCTTTCCGATTGACCACCAGCCTCGATCTCTGTCCTCTCTGAAAGCTGCTTATTATCTGTCATAGGATTTAGCAAAGTCGCAGACGGCTCTCTGAGTACCTAACCCAGTGAAAACCTCAGTTGTTGTCAAGGGGCATCCTCAAAACTGTTCTGGACACTGGAGGCAGGGTCAGTGCCTGGCGTGCCCTCAGGGAGAAGCAGGTGACACTTGGCCGAAAGCCACTTAATATGTGTGTTAGCTTGGCTCTCCTCCAAGCAAAACCTTGCTCTCCAGGGTGTAAGTGGAGATAACGGTGGGCTTATTTTTACTTTTTCTTTCTTTCTCCTACTCTGCAATTTTATCAAAGAAGTTAGTTTAAAAAAAATGGAAAATTTTTTTCAATTATTATTAATTTTTTTTTCTTTTTTATTAGAAAACGATCTCAGGCCTATGCAAAAAATGGAAAAATTTTAGCACTTCTGAAAATCCAGCCATTCACTCCATAGCAAACATTCATTGATTTCCGATTCTGTACCAGTTACTGTGCCAGGGGGTGTGGATGTCCCCATTTGCAGGACATTCACTGCTCTCAATTGCTGCACAGTCTGGTGGGGAACCCAGGCCAGAAAACAGATGTTTGTAATAGAGTAAAGTACAGCACATGCAAAACATAGAGAAGCCCAGGACCCCAGCCCAGCTTGGGGAAAGGGGCCGTCAGTGGGTTTCCCACAGGTCATGGCCTGGTTGAACTGAATCCTGTCAACACAGAGTCTTGTGGAATTGCTAAGATGGGGCGAGCTCACCGCCGTTGGGCTGCACCATCCTGTGACCTGTGACGGCCCCATTGAAAGGCAGGTGGGTCTGTAGTCCCATCTTGCTCTCTTTACTGGATTCACAGGATGGGAGACAGGTTATGACCCCTGGTACACAACTTACAGGGTTCCACATTTGTTCTGTGAGCCCATCTTCCTCCTAGATCACCCCAAGCTCTTGTGGGGGATTGGGGGTGGGAGTAGAGGTTGCCTACAGCTCTTTGTGGCCCTGAACCGGCCTACACCAACACTCTCCAACAAAGTGAGCCCAACACCCTGGCCTGGCCTGCTGGGCTTTGATCCTCACCTGCCTTTGTGTCTTCTCTCAGATCGGTTAAGAGTCCTTAGGGGGCAAGGCAGCTGAGTGCATCCTCCTCTCCCCAGACTCCAATTGTAAGGCTTAGTGATGTCACTCAAATATCTTGTGCTAGTTTTTGCTTTCTTCGTTACTCTCCTACACCATTTTTTTTATTTTTAAATTTCAGAATATTATGGGGGTACAAACATTTTGGTTACATATATTGCCTTTGCACCACCTAACCCAGAGCTACAAGTGTGCCCACCCCCCAGACAGTGTGCTCTGCCCCCATTAGTTGTGAATTTACCCACCCCCCTCCCTAGAAGAAAATGTTGGAAAAACTCTTACACCATTTTTTTAAGGTACCATTTATCTTACAGTTTACCATGAGTGCAGGGCAAGGTTAAGTGTTCACATCTCTCAAACTGGGTGTGGTGGCTCACACCTGTAATCCCAGCACTCCAGGACGCCAAGGCAGGAGGATCACTTGAGCTCAGGAGTTCAAGACCAGCCTGAGCAAGAGCGAGACCCCATCTCTACTAAAAATAGAAAAATTAGCTGGGCATGGTGGTGCATGCCTGTAGTCCCAGCTACTTGGGAGGCTGAGGCAGGAGGATTGCTTGAGCCCAGGAGTTTGAGGTTGCTGTGAGCTAGGCTGACGCCATGGCACTCTAGCCTGGGCAACAGACCGTGACTCTGTCTCAAAAAAAAAAAAAAAGAAAAAAAAAGTAATCACATTTCTCAAAGAATTCAGTCACTGGCTGGTGTTGGAGCCCAGGCACGGCTGACTCCTGAGTCCAGCCCCAAAGCACTCCACGGCCCTGCCCAAACTTTCCCTCCGGGAGAGCTCTCCTCTGTCCCCTGTTCTGAGCAGCTGTGGTAGGGAAGAAAGAAGGTCAGTGAGGGAGCTCGTTTCCCGCTGGGTGGAAGGGGCTGCTGGTGGCTGCCAGCAGGCGAGGCAGACTGGGTCGGGGCCTGAGCTATGGGTCAGCACTTTGTGGACACTGTAATCACAGGTGCTCACAGTGAGTTTGTGAATATGCCTTTTCCTTCCTGTTTATCAGTATGAAAAGAACAAAATAGATAAGAAAACATAAGTCCTTCGTTAAATAACAAAGGAAAAAACTTGGTCTCCTTCTCTTTGATATTCTCTGTATGTAACTCTTGAGATTCAGAATTTCGTTCATTTGAATCCCCACTTCTACCGCCTTTCCTTAGAGTTGGTTTTCCTTCCCTGGATTCAAGGGCTAAATGGGACCGCGTTGTGCTCGTCTTGGGCTTGCAGACCGACCATACTTTTCTCACGTCTCTATCACGGCACATACATTGTGCCCTAACTTTGTATTTACACGACTGGAACTCCGCAGGTTTGGAGGTCTTCGAGGGAAGATGCTTTCATTTTTGCATGTCCCAGAGCAAGGATCTCATCCTGCACCGTTAACTCTAACAAACGTTGGCCGGAAGAATGGCTGGATAAGAAAGTGCCACATGAGCGCTGGCCCCGTAGGGTTCCACTGCCTCTCTCACGCTTTCTAGCAGGCCTGGCGCTGTGCAATGGAGTAAGCACGGAGCCATGTGTACTATTATGTGGCATTATCGACCGATGTGCAGCTTTTAAGGTTCGCACGAGCGGGGGCATTACCGTCAAGCACGTTTTCTCGCGCTGCACGGGGTCTGCCCCAGAAGCTGCCAGCTCCTCCCAGGGACCGCGCCTTGCGAGCTGACCCCTCCTCTCTCTCTCTCCGCAGCGGTCCCAGTCTGCGTTCTCGATCACCGGAGAAGATGCCCTGAAGACCTCTTCGCTGGGGGCGGCGTCAAGGCCACCGAGGGACCAGGGCCAGCACCCGAGGGAGGAGCCTGCTCTGCCCGGCTGGAAGAGCGTGGACAGACTGGACGAAACAAGTAACTGTTTTAAGCAGCCTGTGTTGGCCTGTGGGTTCCACAAGTGCTCTTTGGAGGCTCCTCGGCTGTCGCGCGGTCACGAGGCTCTTCTCCCCGTAGGTCTGAGTTGGTGTGTGCCATTTGGGGCCGCTGGGCCAGGCCATGAGGCCACCCACACGGCACGCAGTATATATATTGTGGTTGAGTTTTTCCACCCAGGCAGTTTTCCTAGTTGCTGTGGCAGCATGAAGGCCCCTGCGGTGTTCCATGGCCCCTGTGTTCCATGTTCCGTGCTGACACCTGGGGGACAGTGAGGGCTGCTGGGCACGTGTGCTCAGATCCCCCTGCCGCACGCCCCCCTTCAGCTGCCTGCTCTGTGTGTGGACCACAAAAGCAGCCTCTCGGGGCATTTCAGCTTTCAAAGGGACTTGGGTCCCAGAATCAATCTGGTTTTAAGAGTGTCATCCTTTCTGAAACTGGATATGTTAGGGTAACACTCGCTGCTATAACAAATAAATCAAACATACCAGTGGCTGGACATGATAGTTTTTCTCTTTCATCTTACAGCAGTGCAGTGCAAGTGTCCCTGGCCTGTGGGAAGCCCTGCAGGGCTCTGTCGTCCTCTGGGGCCTCTGAGTCCAGTGCCGGCCTGCCCACCTTCGGCCAGCAGATGGCAGAAGAGAGAATGGGCAGGGCAGGGTTCCCGCCTCCCAGCCACCTCAGTGGGGAAGGGCACAGGGCACCCACTCACATCCTGTGGGCAGGAACTCGTCACATCCCTCTCCCCCATCGCAGAGGGGCCTGGGAAATGTAGTCCTGGCTGAGCAGACACAGCGTGGCTCAGGGCCTTTGATGTGTCTATTCCCGCCACACGTGAGGATGGCGTTGCGGGGCACTTGTGCCTCTGCCCCTCCTGCGTCCTTCTCCTAGAATGTCCTGCCTCTACATGGGGCAGTTAAACTCACCTCTTCAGAGAGTCTTTAATGTCTAGGACACATCCTTTATAACGCTGTTGAGTCATGTAGTCCCTCAGAAGGAAGAGATCCTCAAAGTAGCCAAGTCGCTTTCCTGAAGCCACACATCACAGGGCTGTGAGATGCCTGGACCCACGTGGGCGACAGCTCAGGGCCACGAGGCCCCAGTGCTCAGGGGTCTCTCGGACCACACAGCTATCTGGGTAAAGGGCCCCCCAACCCAGCACAGGCCTGTTTCTGTCCTCACCTAGATACACACACTGGATAGCAGGAGCCAGGTGCATCTGTCCTCACGTGGGGAAACCATTAGCAGTATTCTCATCCCATGGTATTTGTCAGACCCAGACCCTTTTCCTGAACAATGACAAAAAGAGATTAACAGCAAAATCACCACCCTAGAAATAAGCTTTTGAAGATTATGCTATCATTTCTACTCTAAAAGGGAAAAGATTTAACCAACAGCTATATAAATAAAATCCATTGTTATCATAATGCAAAGAATCAGAAAACATTAAATATTTTTTAATTGTCATTCCAAAGATTTTCCAAAAGTGATCATTTCTGTTAACCTTTCAGTACCTATCAGTAGAAACTGCAGAATCATGACATTACAGAGATTGTGTAGCACACAATATTTTCTTTATTTATGGATATAGCTTTTGTGGGGTTTTTTAAGTGCATTTCCTTTCTAGATATACCTTTCTTTACCCCATCTACCCAGCATATTCATATTCATATTCATTCATTCATTCATTCATATTCTCTCTCTCCCTCACCTTCTCTCTCTCTTTCCCTCTCTTTTTCTCCGAATTGCAAATTCCCCCAGAGAAGGGACCCTTAGATTCCACAGGGCATATGAGAATATCATATAATGGATCTTCAATAAACAATAATATTTAGCTTTTAAAAATCACTCTGTAGCATACAGAGTCCATATGCAGGCACTATTTTATTTATTCCTCCAGCAGCATTGCTAAGCACTGTCATTGTCCTGTTTGACAGATGAGAATATTAATTGGCAGCGAAGTTAAGTGACTTGTTCAAGACCCCAAGGCCTCAGCTAACATGACCAGCGTTGGTCCTCAAATCCAAACATCATAGTTCCAATTTGCAGGCTTTTTAAACTACTGATGATAATAAGTGTCTCTCTACCATAAAAACAAACAGAAAGCCAGCATTTTAAAATTCAGACTTATAAAGTGATAAATTTATAGAGTGTTATAATAACTTCTGCGAGACACTATTTCACAAAATAGTTCCCTGATGGATTATGAGCATTCCTAATAAATTTGCAAGGGAATTTAGTTTTCAAAACATGATTTTGCATATATTTTTCTGTAAAATTAGGCACCTATATGTAATTTATCAATTCTATATAAACATAAAACTTAGTTCAGCAGCATCACACACATACAAGATTTCATGCTCTACTCAAAAATCTATGCATGTCCCAGGATGTAGAATTAAAATAAAAAATAAAAGCACTTCAGTAGAAAACTTCTGGTTTTTCTGAGGAATGCTCAGCCCTTGATATGCTAAAATATCCATGCCCCCAGAGGTGTTTAGGGATGTCTGATGTGTTTAGCAGGAAGAAAATTATTCCCAGAGGCATTGTTCAGTCTCCCTAGAGCAGAAGTGTAGAACAGAGGAGTCCCAGAAGTGGTGGTCATCTTACACGGTTACTGTCCCCTGGGCTGTTTTTGGCAGTTGTGTTTATGCCTCAGGAGAAGGGCTGGCCCAGGAGCTATTAAGGCACAGTCAGCGGCAGCCTTGCTAGGGCAAACAGCAGCAACTCCACCATCAGTCTGGACAGTGCATATGGCAGCTCATGGATTCCCCAAAATACACGTTCATGTGATAGACCTTGATTGAGCATCTGTTGTATACATAGCTTGTGATCAGTATTCGGGAAATAAAGATGAGGCGTTGCCGCTGTTCTGGAGTTGCTCACTGAGAATTGTTTGTATGATGATGAAAGAGCAGGAGTTTGGAGGGAAGAGAGGATGGGGGAACAGGCCCGCAGAGAGATGCTCCTGGCAGACTGCAAGAAAGTGGCATTGGAGCCCAGTTACCACTCTGAGCAGTTCTGATGACGCAGCTTGACAGCCGCCAAGGTTTTCGCAGGGCTGGGTATTCAGGGATCCATCTGTTTTTGCTAAGAAGGATGGAGGATTTTTGCTGAGATAAAAGTTGGCCAACTTCTAGCTTCCCCAGAAGCACATGGCAACCTGGGGTTGTCAAAGGCAAGGGAAGACAGGAGCTGGCAATGGACTGAATCCTGTCCCAGCATGTAGTGAGAGTTGGAGTCCAGGGACCATATTCGCAACATGGTCAACCCTAGAGCCAGGCATTGAGTGGGATTAGCAGGGGATTTCCCACTTTAGCTTCCTCCCAGGCCCAAGGAGAAGCTGTAGACAGCAGGGCTCATTGGCAGCTGCACACCGAGAGCCCAGCCTTGCCCCTGCAGCCTGTTGGTGCCTGTGTTCGCCAACAAGTCGTCTTTATGTGCCCAGGATGGGGCTTAGAGCTGGCCAGGGGTTGGGGGTACTGCAGCCAAGAAGGCGAGGCTCTGTTCTCAAGGAGCTGATGGTCAGGGCTGGGTACAGACTAGACAACCAAGAAAATAAACTAATACAGTTTAAGTGTTAAAAAATAAATGAATAAAGGCTTTTTGTTTTTTTGCAAAGCTCAGAGCACAGAATAGCCAGCTCCTCAAGTAAGGAAAGCCAAGAATGTGCCACTGAGGAGCAATGTGAGAGTCTCAGGAGATGGTCCAGAAAGCAGACTTAGTATCTAATTGTAAGGTTGGAAGGACTTTCCCTTTCTTCTCTGAGTGAATGCACCCCAGCTGGGCACTGGGTCTGCTTCGCATCTTATACCTGTGGGTGTCTCTGTTTGACTTCTATAAGAAGCAGACCCTAATGTGAGACTTTGAGGATCTGTAGTTTATTTGGGAGGTGAGCCCAGAAAACACACAGAGAGGGGAGGGGACATAGGACGAGGAAGGAAAGGTAGGCAGTCAATGACTTGCTACCAAGCAGGTTCCCACTGCAGTGACCGGAGCTTGTCCCTGCTGGAGACTCTGGGAGCCAGGATAGAAGACAACACCTACCAGGCAGGTGAACCGGGTATTTCGCCACCAACTCCTCAGGTATTAGCTGAGAGTTGCTTCCAAAAGGAGGTGGTTCCTGAGCATTTCCACGCTGCTCCTGGGGCAGGTGACGTAGGCTCTAGCTGCCAGAGCAGCCTCAAGTAAAGACTTGCAATTGCTGACATGTAGAAGGCAGCTGACGTGCACTGAAATGGCAGGGGCCGAGGTTTGGGGTGGGGCACCCATGGGGAAAATCAATATTGCCACTTAGTGGCCACAAATAGCTTCCCTGAGAGCCTGAACGTTCCTGAGAACCTGTACCATCTGATGGACGGCCTCAGGGCCCAGCACGGGGAAAACGCCAGCAAAATGAAAATAATTTTCTCGGAAGACCTGCTGCTACCACCAACACGAGTAGAGCCCATAGAGTACAAGTGGTAATAAACACCCTGGTTAGCCACTCTCCTGGATGTTTATATAGTCAATGAAAACAGTGTTGCTGCATAGATATTAATATATCATACTGAATAGTGACAAGCTATATATAAGGCATATGTGTGTGTGTGTGTGTGTGTGTGTATATATATCTGTTCTGTATGTACATACATATGGAGTACATGGGTGCTGATTCATAATCAGATGTTAAATACTAAGAACTATAATCCAATCTAACAAATATAAGGTAAAATAGCTGAGAGTGCTCAATGTAGCAGGTACTGTGATCAGTGATTTACATATGTTATCTCATGATAATCTTAATGGCAGCCAAGGTGGGTCCCACTGACCCCACTGATAGGCTGGAAATGGCTCAGCAGTGCTCGCTGACCAAGGTCACTTGCTAGTAAACTTAGTAACTGAGGATGAGCTCTGGATCCACTTGAATCCAGAGGTCTTGTTCTTTGTCCCGCACTAAACAGCATCGTCCATTCATGGGCACAGGGAAAGGAGCTGTCAAGAGCCAATCTGCTCTGAGCGGGCATGGGTGCCACACTTTAGGAGCATCCCCTCATGCAGTCCTCACGACAGCCCCGTGAGGCGTTAGCTGTGCCCTCGTCACCACCAGCGAGGAAACTGAGGCCCAGGGAATCACCCGGCTGTTGAGCAACTGCGTGGGGTTTCCCCCGGGCTCTCTGGCTTGGAGGCCACTTGTCTTTCCATTGCACAAGCTGGCTCTGGGACACAGCAGGATCCATTTGCTCCTGAGAATGAAGAGATGGCTGAGATCCAGGCCCTGCCACAGAGATCTTGTCACCTGGAGGATGGCTCAGTGTGCGTGTGAACAGGGAACACAGGGAGGACCATCACACCAGGCGGGCTCAGAGACGAGATGCCCCAAGGTGGAGAAGGACACGCTCCAGGGAAACAGGGGCAATGGGGCTGAGGTGCTGGAGGGCCACTGGGGCTCACTGTATAGAGATGATGGAGAGGGGGCAGGAGCAGCAGGAGAAAGGCCGGGCACATGGCCTCAGGCTTCCAGGAACCCACTTCTGGGGCCCAGCGTCATCTGGCAAAGAAAGCCCCACTTCCTGATTCTCAAAGAAAGGGAACTCGATGTCCTGCCAGTGCAAGCTACAGTCAGGCACACGGGGTAGAACTGGGTTGCTCAGTTGAAAACATGTTCCGCCAATATCTGAACTCCCCTAAGGCTGCGGATCTAAAATAGGCCTAGCAAGGACAATGTTCTGTGGACAACACTGTGAAGTACTGATAACTTTCATTTCATTATATGGAGCGGTAGCCGTTCAATTGGTAGAAAACCTGTGTATTTTAAGTAGCATGAAGTAGGAGGTGCTACTGCAGCAGAGCTCTGGTCCCTGTAGGCCTCAAGCCTAGAAGCTGGCATCCAAACACAAGTTGGGGAATGGTCCCTCCAAAGCCCTGGGTCCTTTGTCATCCACCCTCAGACACCCCTGCAAGGGACCTGGTAAAAAAAAAAAAAAAAAAAAAAAAAAGCTCCTGCTGGCAGCTGCAGTGTCCCAGGCCACAGGGCTGGGCCAGCACCCACAACTGAAGGAACACCATGTCATCTTACTCCCCACGCCCCATGCACAGGCACAAAAAACACTTTTTCCTGTTTGCCTGCAGCAAAAACAAAACAACTTTTACCACCCCCCAGCATGCAGGTCAACCACCGGGGCCCAGCCACCAATCATCCCAGATGCTCGGGACAGACCTGAGCCCGGTTCAGACCAATCCAGACCAGAGCCACAGATGAAGCCCTACTCCAGCCTGCTCTTGCACGGACCTTTCCAGCTGGCCAGGGCTCCCACGGCGCAGTCCGTAACCCAGAGCTGCCTTGGAGTAGGATAGAAGATGCCCCCATCCCAACTCGATCAGTTAGCAGCTCTGTGACCTTTGACAAGTTGCTTCTCTTTTTGTTTCTTCATCTGTAAGATGAGATTGGAAATACCAACCTCTTTTGGCTTCATGCCCTTTCCAGAATATGGCATGTGTCTTGAGTTAAAAATAGACTCACATGCCTATCTCAGGAGGCTGTGAGTGGGATCTATAAAGGTGCCAAGGGCAGACGTGTTACCCTGCGAGGTAGGCCAGGGCAGGTGGTGGAATTATTTCCCATCAATGAGGGGGAACTGAGGACACAAGAGACCAAACCATGGCCCAAGGTCAAAGAGCCAGAAGCTGGGACTGCCACCTGCAGCCCTCTCCCCTCCCTGTCCAAGCCAGCCCAGGGCAGCAGAGCAAGGTGGCGTCTACCCAGATACACGTGAAATAGGAACCAGATCTGTGAGTTTTTCTCCATCTGTGCAATACTGGGGCCCTGTGAGGCTTCAAGGGACTTCCAGGAGACCTTGCAGCTCTGCTCGTAGTTACGTGCACGCTCCTGAAGGCAGCTGCTCCACGGCACCCCCACGAGCCAGTCATGGGGAGGGGATCGGCGGCAACCTCCCCTTGCTCTAAGGCGGTAACAGCCCCTCCCTCCTTTCTCTTCTCCACCTGCAGACCTGGCCCCAGTCTTGCAGAGCCCCGATGGGAACTGGGTGGCCCTGAAGGATGGTGCTCTGCCCCCCACCCGCCTGCTGGCCAAACCCAAGAGTGGGACGTTCCAGGCCCTGGAGGTGGCCTCCAGTGTGGCGTCCGCCTATGACGAGATGGGCTCCGACAGCGAGGAAGACTTCGACTGGAGTGAGGCCTTGAGCAAGCTGCGCCCGAAGTCCCGGGGCCTGCCCAGGAACCTGCAGCCTCAGCCCATGCAGGCCCAGGGCTGTGACCAAGGCCCCTTAGCCGCGTCCCCCTCCTCTGGGCTCTCCCCCAATCCCGAGGCCATGTGCTCTGACTCAGAGACCTCCTCGGCAGGCTCTTCCCGGGAGGCCGGGCGCAGGGCCAGACTGTCCTGGTTGCAGAGGAAGGCACCCAGGACCCCTGCAGCTGAGAAGATGCGCATACAGGGGGAGCTGGACGTGAACTTCAACCCCCAGGTGGCCAGCGGGGAGACCTCAGACAGCAGCGAGCCAGAGGAGGCCCTCCACGCTGCAGACCGCCGGGCCAGGAGGTGGAGGAGGGCCCGAGTGGGCTCGGAGGAGCCAAGCAAGGAGCCACTTTCCCCCAGCACCCATCAGGACCAGGACATACATCAGGTAACAGAACTGCATGCGTGCAAACGTGCACACACTTTTAAAGTAGGGTGCCCCCACGCAAGCACGAGTGGCATAAAGAGTCCTGGGATTCTCATCTTGGTTTTGCTGCTGAGTAGCTGAGTGACAGGTCACATCAACTCTCTGGGGCCCTGTGTCCTCCTCTTTGGAGAGGATAGCTTAGAATTCAAAGTGTGGTTTGCAAAGGGTGTCCCCCAGACCAGCAGCATCAATACCACCAGGGGACTCACTAGAAATGCAGATTCTCGGGCCCTGCCCCAGATCTGCCGAATCAGAAATTCTGAGGATGGGGCCGACTTGTGTCTATCACGACAAGCCCTCCTGCTGACTCTACCATGCACTGACGCGTAAGGGCCCACTGGGTCAGGGTTAAGGGTGAAGGATCTAGAGGAGGGGTCCTAAAACTTTTTAAACAGGGGGCCAGTTCACTGTCCCTCAGACCATTGGAGAGTGCGGCACACATTCCACACATGTGCACTGTGGGCCCGGGATGAGTCGGCTGCTAAGCAGGACAGGCAGTGGTGGCAAAAACACCCGGCGGGCCGGATAAATGTCCTCGGCGGGCCGCATGTGGCCCCCAGGCCATAGTTTGAGGACCCCTGATCTAGAGTCAGACTCACTTGGTTCAAATCCAACTCTGTGACCTTGGGCAAGGCATCTCTCTAGTTCTCAGTTTCCTTGTCTGTAAAATGAAGATGACACTAGGACCCACCTCGAAGGATGGCTCTGACAAGCGAATGAGATAATGTCATAAAGAGCTAAGCTCTGTCCTAGCTACAGCACAAGGGCTCAGTAAACATTATTTCAATATAGTAACTCAGGGCACAGTTTACTAACGTCCTGTGATTCTTTGTTGAAATCACACCCCTCCTCAGGATCCTCAGTGCCTCTGCCCACGTGGTTTAGTTCATGAACCCCCTTTGAAAATGTGATTAAAGCTAGGAATTCTCTTCATAGAAAAATGCACTTGTATATACACAGACATGCACACCTTGCTTACAATTTCAGACAGCTCATGGATTCCCAACAGATTAACTTTATTTTTATTTATTTATTTATTTATTTTTTAGATAGAGTCTTACTTTGTTGCCCAGGCTAGAGTGAGTGCCATGGCGTCAGCCTAGCTCACAGCAACCTCAATCTCCTGAGTGCAAGCAATCCTACTGCCTCAGCCTCCCGAGTAGCTGGGACTACAGGCACGTGACACCATGCCCGGCTAATTTTTTGTATATATATTTTTAGTTGGCCAAATAATTTCTTTCTATTTTTAGTAGAGACGGGGTCTTACTCAGGGTGGTTTTGAACTCCTAACCTCGAGCAATCCACCTACCTCGGCCTCCCAGAGTGCTAGGCAGATTAACTTTATATTCTCTAACTACTCCCTGCTCCTTCCCAGCCCCGTGCCTTTGACTGTGTGGTGGCCTAGCCCTCGCCCCTTCCAGTGAGAGCTGCACATTACTGTGGACCCCATACCAAACCTTGCGGAGGCCCCACTGGGCTCCCCATTGCAGTGTTTTCCTAACTCAGAAGTGACACATGTGGCCTGGAAAGTTTAAATAACCTCATATAAGCAGTGGATTGCAATATCTGAAGCTGAGAATCTTATGGAAAAATCTAGTTACATTGCCACTGCCTTTAGTAGGCATGTAGTCATGATCACATTACCATGAACTTGACTTTTTACGCTCCTGGAGAAACCGCACCCACTTCCTACAGGTGATTGCAGCTCCCACAGTACCTAGCTACCATGCCCTACACTCTTGGTTTGGGTTCCCCCAAAAGCAGGCTCTGAGTCAAGGAATCAGATCTAGGCAGTTTATGTGGGAGGAGATCCCAGGGACTCCAGGGAGAGAGAGGGAAGTGAGAAAGGCCAATTGAGGTAGGCCGCAGGCACCAGGGCTCAGTCCCACTCAGCCCCACCCTCTGACAAGCTAAGAATTCTCCCACCAGGGGACAGGGATCATTATCCATGGTTTCCCATCTCCCAGTGATTGAGGGTTGTCCTGACCCAGGTTGGGCCTCAATTCCATACACAGCCATGTTTGCTTAGGCGATACCTAGGAAATCTCTGAGGTGGAGAAGAAGGGAGACCTAGATTTGCAATGGGAAACTATCAGTGGGCCAGAAACTGTCACCCACAAGCTGGAACATCACCAGTGCCTGCCACAAGAAGGCCTCAGCCAGATTCCTGGTCCTGAGGCCACCATGAGTATAGCTGTGGGCTCAGAGGTCCTTATGTCCTGCCTGACCTGCTAATACGTTGCCTAGAAAAAGTCTTTTTATTTGGTCCAAGCTCTGATTTTCTCTACTGTAAAACAGATCATTAAAAATCTGCTTCATGGGGTTGTTATGATCATAGGATGAATATAAAAAGTTTGCTTCAACTGTGAATCATCATTATCTAGCTCCAGTGGAGACAGTTGTCCAGACACTTTGGGTGACTTACCTCAAGGTATATTCTTGAGGGTGGTCTGCGTGCCTAACTTGCAGATATAAAATGCCACATCTCCCAATCTATTAGGTCCCTTAAGCTTTCTATGTATTCTGGAGTGGCTTGAAAGTTCTCTTCTGGTGTTAAACTTTGCAAGGCATTGACAGGGAGAAGGCACGGACCAGCAGAAAGGCCCTGGGACCAGGGTTACCTCTGCCATCCTGGGAGCAACCTTGAGCAAGTGGCAGTGTCTTCTCCTCCCCACTAGGTGGGGCTGGTGCTACGCTTCCAGAGACATCAAAACCTGGCCCTGGGCATCCTCCCTTCCATTTGGTTTACCAGGGCAGTTCTCGACTCCCCCCAAAATAAAGAAAATAAAATTATATATTTAAATTATGAACTTTTATATTATATAAATAAATGATATAAAACAAACGTATATAGCATAATATTAAAAATATTACAACATACAGGTGCTGTCCCCCTTGACCACAATCCTAAATCCTTCTCACCTCCCCGCAAATGACTACAAGTGGATTTGGTGGGAATCCATACAGATCTTTAAGCATTCATGTACATGAAGTACTTTTGGAAATATAGTTCAGTAAATGTATTTTTTGTCTTAGCAAAATTGACATCCTGTTTTCCATATTCGTCCACCACTTTCTCCTAATAGTAAGTGACAGTGGTGTCGGTGCACACAGATCTATGTGTTCTGCCTACAAAAGATTGCATCGAGATGGGGTACCATGCGGGGACCATAGGGGTGGGAGCAGTCCATCCAGGGTGCGGGCAATGAGGGGGGGTGCATTTCCTGTAGAGAATTTTAAAATAAATCCAATACACGGCCATCTTTTATTATCACCTTGCACCGTGCCCGGACAATTCTAAGGAAAACTCATGATGACGTTCTCTTCCCCACTGGGTCAGGTGGCTTCCGGCACCTGCCTCTTGAGCCCCTTGGTTCACCACTGTTCCATAAGGATGAATATTTTAAGACTTATTCAGTGTTTTGCTATTATAAACAATGCCACAGAGAATATCATTGTGCAAAATGTCTTTAAACAAGAAGTGTAATTGCTAATTTGAAGAGTGTATGGGTCTTTAATTACAAAGTAGAATTGCCAAATTAATCAAAACTTCATAGCAATTTACATAGCCATTACAGTGTATGAGTATGTTCTCTCATGTTGTCAACAATAGTGTTGTCAGTCTGTTAAATTTTTGCCAATTTTATGTGAGAAAAAAAGTTTCATTTTAGCTAACATTTTTGTAATTACTACTGAGATTGAGCATTTTTTTCCATGTGTTTAAAGCTGTTTGCATTTTGTCTCCTGTGAAAGCCACATTTATATTTTTATCTATTTTATTGGACTATTTTTTCTTATTGATTTTTAGGAGTTTTATTTTATAATTATATTATGCATTTTATTTCTTTGATGGTTATACATGAAAATACTCTCTACTTGTCTATCATTTTTGCCTTAACTTTAAGTATATTCTACATACAAAAATGTTTGTTAATAATTTATCAACTATTTTGGTTATTCATTATTTATCAATATTTCCCTTATTATTTTTGCATATTGTGTTTAAGAAGGCCTTTAGTCCCCAAGGTCGTAAGAATTTTTTCAAATTTTTTCTAGTGCTTTGTAGTTTTGTGTTTTCCATTTAGTCCTTTAGTTCATCTGTATTTTACTTTTCTGGAAGATATGAGGTAAGAGCTAGCTTTCATTTTTTCAAATTAAGCATTTGTTACCAAATCATTATGAAATAATGCATTATTTATCTGCTGGTTTCAGATGCCCCTTTAATATACATTAACCTTCTTTTATTTACATGAGCCTGTTTTTTTACTTTCTATTTTCTTCCACTGATCTATAAGTCCCATGTATAGTAGTATATATGTACTTTATTTTAATTATAATAACTTCGAACTATATGTTGGTATCTTGGTGGGTGGTCTTCCCTTCACTGTTGTTGGTTTTGCTGATAATGTTACCATTTTCTGAAAGTGTCTTGGCTTTTCTCAGTCCCTTACTCAGATGATTTTTAAAATCTGCTATTCAAGTTACAAAAAACATCTATTCAAGTTTTGATTGGAATTGCACTAAATATATGTACTTACTTGGAAATGATTTATATGTTTATAATATTGAGCTTTCCCATCTAAGAAATATTATTATTTCCATTTATTTATTTTCAGTGAGGTTTTATAGATTTTTTTCAAAGCTCTTATACTTTTCTCATCAAGACAGATTCTTGCTCTGTTGTCCAAGCTAGAGTGTCGTGGCATCAACCTAGCTCACAGCAACCTTAAACTCCTGGGCTTAAGCAATCCTGCTGCCTCAAACTCCCAAGTAGCTGCATGCGCCACCATGCCCGGCTAATTTTTATATATATATTTTTTTAGTTGTCTAGCTAATTTCTTTCTATTTTTAGTAGAGATGGGGTCTCGCTCTTGTTCAGGCTGGTCTCAAACTCCTGACATCAAAGGGATCCTCCCACCTCGGCCTCTCAGAGTGGTAGGATTACAGGGACACTGATTTTCATAATCAGTGTTTCATATAAACTCTGTTCCAGTTACCACATTGATAGTTTCTCATGCATAGCATCACATAGACAAAGCTACCTTTCAGACAGCCGCTTCTTTTCTGCTTCCACCCACTGACTCAGAGATCATATCTGTCATCTTCTCTTACTGCTTTCCCACTGTGCTCTTTTCCTCAGCCTTCTCCGAGACCTTTTGAAGTTTGTCCTCCACATCACTTATTTGACTTCCCAATGTTAATTCTCCTGTTACCATCTTCAAATGCAAGTCTAATCCTGCTGCTATGTTTCCAATTTTTCTGCAGTCTTTTGTCTGATCAGTGTCTCCATTTCATCTTATCCTATAGTCTTTTAGTCTAAGTGCTTAGCCCTTAGAACTTTTTACACCTCTTCATTGAAACTTCATATTATTATTCCCTAATAAGGATGTGAAACTGGCTATCAGACATTGTGTCTTGGTTGCTGGTAAAATTCACGGAACACCTTCAGGTTAACTTTGGTTTCCTTTGCTCTGCAGTAGTTTTCCATGAGTTCCATGATAGCCTTGTCTATTAATAGTTCATGAATGAGGATAATGCTATCTCCACCCCCATTGTTTGCCAATATCTACCATATTTGAATCATTTCCACTCTGCTAGCTTAAACTAAGCAAGAGGCGTTTCCTACTTTTATTGCTTTGCTCTGTGTCTCTTTCTTCAGATGTCTAAGAACCTACACACAGTGCTGAATATGCATTGAATGAATGAATGAATGAATGGAAAACAACAAACACCCTTGTACACTTTGCATGGTTTTTGTAGTCTCTGCCCTAGGATTATGCTTAATGACTACACCACCTATGATGCAGCATGGTAGCATGGCTAGTCTTCCTTCTATCCACCTAAATGTTTTTTGGGGTAGGTACATTTTCCAAGTAGCTATAAAACAGGGAGGCACTGAGGAGTAAGGCTGATGGTTGGATGCTTAGAAAGTCCCACCAACACAATAGAAGGCTCAGCTGTTGTGCTTTTGTTTGTTTTTTTTGTTTTATGGTGAGCATTTATCTTACACTTCTGGACCAAGGTCTGCGGTTAAGAGAATACCAACAGGAGGGTCAACAATTCTTCTGACTACTCAGAAGAGGGAGCGGATGGGTCTCCCAGTGGATTTTTTTCAGTCCATTTCCATGGACCTTGTATTTAATTAAAAATTTTTCCTATTCATTGACTGGCAACAAGCTGACTTCCATGGCTTTTAAGCTTTGTGAGTTTTCATCTTTTTCTGTATCTTCCCACGCAATTTTGGTGGAAAATTTGTATGAGAGATGTTTGCCAGATGCCATTTTAAAATGGAAACCTGCTGATTAATTTTTTGTTGATTGAGACTTGAGGATTGCAGGAGGCTGCTATTTTAGTTTCCTCTAGTGTTTCATTTTTGGTTGTACTCATTAGTGAAACTTGTTTCCTTGGAATAAATTTGCCCCTGTCTAGCATTCGAGGTCCTAATTATTCTTTAAAAATATATTAAGTTTCTTGCCATATTGAGATGCTACCAATTCTTTATAACTAATAATCTGTAAATATTCTCCTATTTAATATGTTTATGCCTTGCTCCAGAAATAATTTTAAATGGTTTACATAAATATGAACAGGAGAAAAATAAAGTAGGACAAAGGTAAAACCAGGGTAGGAAGATAAGTTGAAACCAGGAGTAATGTTAGTTCACAAAATGGATGCAATGAGGTCTTAATCCTAGGCTAGAGATCCCAAAAATTTGGCTCTGAGTTTCTAGAATACAATAGAAGGAGGGTGAAATCGGCAGTTTCCCAAGTCGTGGAAGCTCCCATAGAACAATCAACCTCTTCTTTAAAGGATGCCACTTTTGGAGCTGAGATCCAAGAGAAGTTTATCTTGTGGATCCTTGTGGAAAGGATCCAGAATACAGCACCCTCTGCTATAAACTGCTTCCAGTGAATGCATATTTTGGGGGCCGCTTCTCATGTCACTCATGGTGTTGACTAGCACATCCTAGCAGGCACAGTTCAGTCGAGTTGGGGGATATGTAGAGGAGGGATGGCTGCATCTCCAAGCCCTGTTTCATGAGTATTATGGAACTCTGAGTTCAGGGAATGCTCTCTGACAAGTGCTCGAGAGACTATGCATGTTGGGAGAACGCCGAGTTGGGGATAGTAGAGACACCCCTCTCCCCCGTGAACACTGAGGCTCCCAACAGGCACACCTGCCTCTGAAGTGTGCCAAGATCATGTCCCAAGGAAAGGCCTTAAAATCTGCCCAAAATTTGTATTTTAATTCGCTCCAGTACACAGACCAAGGAGCAATCATTCGCCTCTACCCCTCAATCCTCTACCACTGATTTCCAAATATTTTTAGACGTGGAGCCTCTGTGTAAATGAAATCTAAAGAGAAGGTAAACAGCAATATGGCTGAAAGCAGAGCTGCTCCAGCCGAGGTAAGGCTGCCCCCACCCCTCGCCTCTTTCTCCCACTTCCACAGCAGCCTAAGCGAGCACAAAAAAATAACCTGGAACTCAGCAGAAGAAAAATCACGGTCAAGTTTCTGCCAAGTGATTCCCTGGGGGCATGAGAATTGCTTGAGGGGCCTTCCAAGATAAACTGGTTGCAGAGAACATGTCTGGAAAGCAAAACACTTGCTGAATAACAGTGTTTCTTAAATATTAATATAATACATATATATATTGCCATGGGCCCTTTTGAAAATCTAATGAATATGCTAGGTTTTCTGACAAAGGAGGGAAAAATATGAATAGACACAACAAAGTTTTGTTGTGAGGGAGGTTTTAGAGCCTGGGAAGCCTCTCTGTATAGGATTTTTAAACAGGAGTCTTGTGGCTATTAAGGATCATCCACTACAAATGGTTACTTTAGTATTATAGGAGTTAAATTCTTTTGGGCCTCCTTTGGGGCAGATCTTAAATAGCAGGGCTATCATTAAAGCCTTTATTTACATGTAGCAATAAAACCACGTCAACTCCAAGAAAGAAAACGTTGAGCTCTCTATTCCATATGGGAGGGACCCAAACCCAGCTTACGCAAAAAGGACAGCAACGCATTAGAAGCCAATGAAAAAAAGGGGGGTCTAGAACACTCCTCAGTCCATCCATCCCAGCCCCCACCCCGAACGTCCTCCCATGGCTGCCAGGAAACCCTCCCTGCTGATTCTGACTCTCAGGCTGGCTCGAGGCCCAGGTTCTGAGTCACACCCAAGTTCATGGGTCGCTCAGAAGAATCTTCCCCCATCACAACCCAAAGGCAAAGAAAAAACATGGATGAAACCCACTGTTAGTGTTGCTTTGTTTCTGACAGATTTCTGCTCAAAGTGACAGACCAATTGTGGTCAGTATGAAAATAAGTCTTAAATGCTGCCTGTTCCTCATGTAAACATTGGCCTGAAAAGCCCAGGCTAGCAATTTTCCAGATACTTTGTATGGGATTGTCACAATTCTGGGGGATAAGTTGCTTCCCTTTCAACAAATGGCATAGTCTAATTCCATCAGATAGGAGACTAGAAAGGGAAAAAACGCGTCATTTTCTCAGTGACCTGCCTGAGTCACCGTCCAACACACTGCATATGCTTAGTGTTCGGGTGAAGTTGTTTTGATGTTCAGGGTCACTTTGAAGTAGAACATATTCTTCAGGCTGGAGATTCAGCAGCACCCTTCTGTTCTCTCAATTCTGAGTTCCCAGCAGGCTCTAAATACCAACCTCTTTTCTCCTCCTCTCTCTGAATTCAGCTGGAAGTTTCCCATTCCCTGTTGAAGTAATGTTACAGCGACTGGCCAGGGAAAGAACCGAGCAGCACACAGAGAGTGAGAATCAGCCTTTATTTCACCAGTGGGCTCAGAGGGGCATGCCGCCAAATGCTGAGCACGGCTTCCTTGTTCTTCTCCTGTTTTATACATTCTGTGGGGTTACACATAACCAATCAGCTTTCAGCATGAGGTTTGTCCAATCAGCGGTGGGATTCAAAAGCAACCAATCAGTAGCAGGATTGAAAGAGCACCCAATCAGCAATAAGCATACATATATATCCAATCAGCAGCGGGCTATGCATATGTGGCACCTCCTCTGGGGCTGCAGGGACTTTTCCCCATCAGTAACATGTACCCATTTCTTACTGCCTGTCTTACTAGGAAGTAGATTTATCAATATTTCTTAGTGCTTAGGGGACATGGATCCCTTGTGAAAATCTGATGCAAACCAGGAACGCCACTCCCCCTAGAAAAGTGTCCCTACAAACCAAAGTTTGCAAACAATGCCAGGGATCCACAGAGCCCCATCCGTGGAGGCCATGTTAGTCAAGATCCCGACTTAGCATTTATTGTCCCAGTTATCATGGAGATGGACATTAAAATCAGCACATGAGAAAAGAAAATGTTTGTTTATAACATAGGGCAGGGATTGCTTAACACTTTGCAGGCTGAAAACAACTATTTTCTCTGGAGATGTAAATATTTGTTAATCTATTTGATAAGTATTATATGGACAAATATTACTAAGTTATTTTTGAAGTTCTGGTGGCTTTTAATAATGATGAGTCCAGTTATGCTTCTGGTATCACATCTCCTGGGAGTCAGATCTGTGTGCATATGATTAGAGATTTCTGTGAACTCTAGGACCAACATTTAGCGTTAACATGATTCTTGCCACTCAACTAAACTTGACATATGTCTTGATAATTTTTAGGATTCCATTCTTTAAGACTTGCTCAGGTATCACCTGTTCTAATTTCCCTTCCTGACAGCATCCATCTCAACCAACCAGGTGAGGGTCCCTCCTCTGAGTCTCATCAAACCCTTGCAAGAATGTATTTTCCCTAGTGTCACAGTGATCTGATTAGATGTTCCTCTCTCCACTGCACTGTGAACTCAGGAAGGAAGGAAGGCAGGAAGAGTGTCATTCACCCGTGAGCCCCAGTGGCCAGCACAAGGCTGGGCACATAGTAGGTGCTCAAAACCTGCTTGCTGAATATGAACTGAATCACACCAATTCTTCATAATTTCCCATGTGCTAAATAAATAGATGTGAAACATGGACTGATCATGTTAAGCGCATGTCATCTTTTGGATGAACCATTTTAGCCATATCAATTGGTGTTTCGCAGTCTGTATATTCTAGGAATAATTAGGCCAAAGCTAACGCAAAGCAAACTAGAGTTAAGATGAATTGACAGTTCAACATGTTAAATCTATTGAGTGGAGAGGATAAGGGAACGTCAGCAGGTATGATTTTGCAGCCAGTTGCTGACTTCCTGGCTAATTTAGTGCATACAAACAGTAGCAGAAAAATTATTAATACTTGCTAGATAAAGCCCCATTTCTTAGGCTGATGTTTAACCCTCTGCAGTCTGACCTATGCCTGATTTCTCCATACCAGCCCTCCCCACTTCTGGGCCTTAGTCTTCTAATAATGCCAGATGGTTTCATGTACCTGGGTCTTATTGGTCCTGCTGCTTCCTCATCAAAAATGCCTGTCCTCTGACTACATATTAAAATGTTTCTCATCTTTCGAGAACCTGCTTAGAGGCCATTCTTCCTGTGGATTGTCCCCACCTCCCAGGCAAAGGGATTCCTTCTTCTCAAGCATGCTGGGAGCACGGGGTACTTCTGCCCTCATTATTGATTCTCACTCAGGACCAGGAAAAATAAGTCATTTCCAATAGATTCTTTTAATAATTCAGTCATTTTTTTTTCATTTCTATTTCCTTATAATCACCTTTGGATAGGCATCTGCCTTCAGAATTTATCCGATTACAAACTATATCAAGTAAATTTGATGCACAAACATAAAGGATGAAAGATCCTGTCACACATCTTTTTAGCAGATAGGATAGTCCAGATTCTCGTTGCATAATATTGCATGATAAAGCCCTTCCTGTGTAATGACTAACTGGATGAAAATACCGTCTTTCTTTTTTATTATCAATATTATTAATAATATTTGTCATCAGTTCTTGAGTTTGAGAAAATTAACCCTAGGACACTGTCATCTGAGGACTCTTCATCTGAGATTTCACTAATACAATCAATTTCACCATCACTATTAGAATCTAGAGAGCTGTTTTCCTCTTTGAGTGCATCTTCTGAGTCATCTAATAATTGTGAAATGTTCTCTGTCAGTTTTCTTCTCATTGCCATTATGAGTTTTGAATTTGCAATTGTGTGCAGTGAAAGCTAAAAGCAGATTCAAAATGATGATGATTTATTTCACTATTGAATCATCCTTCTAGACAATTCCATTATTTGATTTACTATTATAGTCTCTTTTAGCATAATTGGGAATAATTGGTGAGTAATAATGTAAAATAATTCCCAGATGATGAAATAGCGATCAGAACCCTCCACCCCCCCATACACACATACTCATCTTTCCACTTGACCACTGTGAAAAGTTAGTACGTACCCAACCTATCTTCATCCCCCCTGTTGGTTATTGGTTACAGGAATACAGTTAGATAAAAGGAATAACTTCTAATGTTCAATAGCACAATAGGGTGACTACAATTAACAATGTATTGTATATTTCAAAATGGCTAGATTTTGGAATGTTCCCAACACAAAGAAATAGTAAATGTTTGAGGTGATGGATCTCCCATTTACCCTGATTTGATCTTTACACATCGTATGCATGTATCAGAATATCACATGTACCCCATAAATTTGTACAATTATGTATCAATTTTTTTTAAGTTTGTATGTAAAGGTTTAGATGCAGGGGTCCTCAAACTTTTTAAACAGGGGGCCAGTTCACTGTCCCTCAGACGTTGGAGAGTCATTGGATTGGAGAGTGCGGCGCACATTCCACACATGAGCACTGTGGGCCCGGGACAAGTTGGCTGCTAAGCAGGACAGGCAGCGGCGGCAAAAACACCCAGCGGGCTGGATAAATGTCCTCGGCCAGCCGCGTATGGCCCCAGGCCGTAGTTAGAGGACACCTGGTTGAGTGTCTCCTCCATTAGGGGCTGACGGGGGCAGGAGCCAGCCAGGTTTGGCGTCAGCACTTAGCACAGTGCTGCAGTCGGGGGAGCTCAGTGAGTATTCTGTAAATGAAAAAAAACTGAATGAGTTCAAGCACTTTTCTGAGTGCAGATGCTCAGCTGCCCGAACCCTTTAACAAAGTGTTAAAATGCATGCATCTGAGAAAGTAAAAGTAAAAATCTACCGGAAGAGAGAGCAGACCAGGTAAGACTGTCTTGGACTATCTGTTCCTTTACGCAGAGGTTGTTGGGAAGAAGCAGCATCATGACTGTGGCAGAGGGGTCCTCACCTTGTGACTCTGGCTGTCGTTTAGGTGCTGGGTGATGTGCCGGAGGCTGACATCAGCAGTGGGGCTCGGCACCCCCGGACTCCCACAGACACCACGGAGGAGAAACTGAGAAACAGGTTGTATGAGTTAGCGATGAAAATGAGTGAAAAGGAGACTTCTTCAGGGGAGGATCAGGAGTCCGAACCCAAGACGGAATCTGAGAACCAGAAGGAAAGTCTGTCCTCTGAGGACAACAGCCAGAGCGTCCAGGAAGAGCTGAAGAAGGTAAGGGCCGTGACACCACCTGGGGATGGTTTGCGCTTCTGCAGCTGGGGTGTTGGGGAAAGGTTCTCTGTCTCTGCACAGAAGTGCTGGGTCCCCAAAACGCTCTCTCTGAAATGCCCATTCCTGTGCACTTGGGAGAGCCCACGAGAACCCTTCTTGATCCTGCTGGATGGTACAATCAGGAAATAGTACCATATGTACCGGAAGGCTCCAAGACCTCTTGTCTCCTTCTGCTATCCTTATCAAGGTAGCTCCCTGCTTCACGTCTGTTAATACCCTTGATCTCTCTCATTGGTCAAGAGCAGTGTTATGTCCCACCCCATTAACTCCCTGAAGAATTTTGCCCATAATCTGAGGTCATCTAGCCAGTCCCTCTTTTAATCAATAATGAGGCATTTGTCCATAGGGTCTTTGTGTTCAAAGTGGCCTTCTAGATTGTTTATGTCTGCAGTTTTCAGATTTGGGGTTGCTTATTTGTTTTAGCCTCAGAATCCTTTCCTTATATGGAATCCCAGTGTTTCAAACAAACAAACAAACAAAAAGCATTGATGTCTTAAGGTCCCCAAAGCCCCAACCACTGCCCCTTGTCTTCTCCTGTCCCTAGGTGGTCCCTGGGTTCAAGGGACACAGTTTTTACCTCTGGCAGAAAGGAATCTCACAGCCCCTTACCCCGTCAGTGCTCTGCCCACTGTCCTCTGGCATGTGCCTGGGTTTCCTCTGCAGCTTCTCTAAGCACATTTGTGCTATACTTGTCACTTCAGAGTCAGGACATCCCTACCTGCCTCCAGTGGAAAGGAAAAAACTAAGATTTGTTGAGTGCCCCTCTGTGCCTGGTGCTGCACATATGTTAATTAGCTCATTAAGTAACCCTTTCAAATAGATGCTGCTTATTTTTGCAGATGAGCAAACTGAAGCTGAGCCATTAAAGTTCTTAACCCGAGGCTCACAGCTAGTAAGTTTCAGAGCGGAGGAGGCTGCATCACCAACCTGCTTGGCCTCAAATCACAGGATTCTTCCTTTACAATGAGCTGCCTCTTCTGGAGCTCAGATAAGGTTTTGTCTGCCAATATCTAGATTTCTTTGCACTTGCGATACACTGGGTATGAAAGATTCAATTTCATCTTTGATGCTGGCAGAGAAAAACCTATATACACTATACAAGCGAACAAGTTCATGCACCAGTGAGCGAGCCCCCTTCGTGTGCTCAGCAGCTGAGCTGGGGTATTGCACAGCAGCCAGGCCAAAGGGAAGTGGGGCTGTCGTCCATAGGAATGAGCCCCTGAACCTTCCAACACCTTGGACTCTGCCTTTTACGTGTCCCCGTCCCAGCCTCCACAACCATCGTGTCCTCGCTCATAAATCTTTCCCCTGGCGTGTCTGTGGGTTGGAGAGTGCAGCTTGGTCTCCACAGGCAGCTCTCACTGGGGTGTAGACTCCAGCTTGCTCTTTCCTTAGTGGTAAAGGGCTCTGTTACTTGAACTGATGCTGCATTATAGTCACATTTGTATGCTAGAGCTGAAAGCCAGATGGTAACTGAAGAATATCACATTATTTCTTACAATGGCTCTATGTCCTGCCAGCTTTGCTGCCTGGTGGTCCCAAGGCTCCAAAAACTCATGCTGTCCCAGCGGCATGCCAGGCTGTGATGAGTCACTCACTGCCACCCCTCATCAGTCTCCAGGGAGCAGCCTTGTGGGGGCACAGACATCACCTGCATGTCCTCTCCCAGGCAGAATGTGAGCAGGGAAAGGAGGAGCCACTGGGAAAAATCCTGGGGACTCGGACAAGCTCCCCATCCTGACCCACACCCTCACTGAGCAGGAAATTAAGAGGCTTGCCTTTATTCAGACTCCCAAATGCATCAGCTTCTGAAGTTTCAAGTCTTGCTCCCCCAACCTACCATGAATCGATGAATTAAATATTCAACCGGATATCTGTTTTTGCATGTAAAAATCCATATAGCAAACAAAAAAGATAACATATTTTCCCCATAAGGCAGGGACTACTCTGGTTAAAGGAAAACAGAAATAAAGGTTTACATGCTGAATATTATTTTAAAACAGAAGGGTATAGAGATAAGTTTTAGAGTTTGAAATACAACCATGCAGCTTGCAAACTCTGTGGACTTTAGTTAATGTCTTAACTCGCTGCCACTCCTTAGAACAAGCCAATGTCATTTCTTGCCTGCTTACTCTACCCTGCCTCCTAACCGGTCTCTTGTCCCTCCAGGCCCTTCCTGCCACCACCTTTCTGCACCACCCCCCAGTCCTTTCTGCACTCAGCAGCCCCAGCTGCCCTGCAGTCCCTGTGCATGCTCCCAGCATGTTGACAGGCTCACATCTATCTTGGTTGTTAATTGATCTCTAGGACCCAGCCCAGGTTTTCATTGTTGATTGAATAAATACATTCTGGCCTCATTTGCAAAGTGGGGATAATCATACCCCTTTATAGAGTTGTGAGGATTGAATTATGTAGTGTAGGGTTTAGCACATAGCAGGTGCCCAGCAAATCTTAATTATTGTATCCCTTTTAACAATCTCAAGGAAAACAAACTTCACTGTCATGAAATAACATCCATCTGCTGGTACCGAAGGAACAGCGTGGCGCCAATTCCCAATCAACACTTGCAGTGTCAAACTGTAGTTCTGTAACCACATTTGGTGCTCCTTCATGCTGTGCAGAATGCAAGTAGGGAAACAAGGCATCAGACCCCCAGGTTGTCATCTTCAGGATCCGAGTAACTTTGACATCCTCATGATCCAACCACTATTGGTTGGTCTAACACACACACATGCATGTGCACACACACACACACACACATGTACACATACACGTACACACACCCTTTGATTGGGGAGTGGATCTGGACTAATGTGACTATTCTAGAAACTGCTCCTGCTCCATCCCTGTCTCTTTACTTTGGTAGTGCACACTGGCCCCAATCGAACTGCATGAGGGCCTTCTCCAAGCAGCAGGAGCTCCTCTTTCTGTGCAAGAGACCAGCTGGAAGTACTGAAGAAATAGCACTCCCAGGAGCAGCCGTAACCAGTGACTGATGGGAAGGGTGTAAATATCCCAGCTCCTTTGCCCCCAGTTGGTGTGGTTACTCTGAGGCACTAGCCATGCATCGACTTCCCAATTTGCCCAGCAGATTTAGCTCCCGCAGTGATAAATGGCTTGATAAAGCAGGCTTTACTGACTCCCTTTCTTTCCCTGTCTCTCACTTCCCTGTTCCTCTGCCACTATTTCCTGCAATTGCCTCCCAAATAAACCACATGCACGCAAATCCTTGTTTCAGGATCAGCTTCGGTGTGGGGGTGGGGGGTAGCCCAGACTAAGAAGTAACCGAACAGGAGAAAATGTAGCATTCCCAAATCACAAGTGCTCACTTCAGTATTGTGAATAAGCAGTGAGAAAATCCAGACAGCAAAGGGCTTCTGATGGCCCTTATCCCACCCAGAAGCCTCACACCAGACAGAGCGGAGCTCAGCCAGGGCCTCCACCACTGTCTCTGCTGTCCGGGAGCCAGAGCAGAGGAAGGTGTGTACACCCACCCATAGACACAGTGACAACAGTGGCAGTTCAGTGTCCTTAGTAGAACATCCCATCTAGGAACTGAGCCTTCAGAATCCTGTCCAGCTGCAGAAGAGCCATTTTTACTTTCTCTTGATTGGATTCAGACCTTTGATGTAGACAAAGTAATCCCTACAGTTAGGTTAACTGTCTCCCTTGGACTGGATATTTGGATATTTCAGAGCGGAGGAGGCTGCATCACCAACCTGCTTGGCCTCAAGTCACAGGATTCTTCCTTTACAATGAGCTGCCTCTTCTGGAGCTCAGATAAGGTTTTGTCTGCCGATATCTAGATTTCTTTGCACTTGCGATACACTGGGTATGAAAGATTCAATTTCATCTTTGATGCTGGCAGAGAAAAACCTATATACACTATACAAGCGAACAAGTTCATGCACGGATGAGTAAGCCACCATCGTGTGCTCAGCAGCTGAGCTGGGGTATTGCACAGCAGCCAGGCCAAAGGGAAGTGGGGCTGTCGTCCATAGGATTGAGCCCCCGGACCCTCCAACACCTTGGACTCTGCCTTTTACGAGTCCCTGTCCCAGCTTCCACAGCCATCGTGTCCTCGCCCATAAATCTTTCCCCTGGCGTGTCTGTGGGTTGGAGAGTGCAGCTTGGTCTCCACAGGTAGCTCTCACTGGGGTGTAGACTCCAGCTTGCTGGACTCTTTTAAGAATGGTCAATGCCATCCGAATTTTAACTAGCTGATGAGTGAGCCTGGGACCAATCCAAAAGCCTCTTGGGAGCTAGCTTCCCAAAGGGTCTTGTTCCTTCTTTAAGTAGCAACTTGGTTCCTCCAGACCTGTGGTCAGCCTTCCAAACCACGTGGTCCTCAGAGCCGTGGAAGGAGCACTTGCTTCTCCTCTATCATTGTGCAGGTGGCCATGCTCATGGTTCTGGAGGAAAGTCCTGGCTGAAGTGATTCTTTTTGTCTTTAGGGATGCAGATGCTGCCCCCCCCCCCAAAAAAAAAAACATGCAAGAAGGGCCAAGGATTCCTGGCCTGAGTCTGGAGACAACATACAGGGGCCAAGTCTCCCACAAACCCCCTAATCTTTCCAGGTCTGGAGCAGCAATTCCCAAGGTCCCTTCTAGCTCCAAAATTCCAAGGTTCTAGATATGTGACAGATTAAATAGGTTTTTGTTTCTCAATGTAAGTACCATTTACAATACTATTTATATGACAAGAGATGTCCTGTATGTCAAACTTCTGAAACATGAGTGTTTATTGAAGGCCCAAATCAGCGAATTCTTTCACTGTAGTCAAATTGGTACACACAGTGTCCTTAGAGCATTTTTATTTAAAGTGTCTTTGTTTATTATCACAAGCAGCTGAACCATTGTGCTTTATTTTTACAAGGAAGTCACCAACCAGCAAACATCGCCCATACTTATAGTTTTATAGAATGAGTCTCATCAAAGTACTGGGACTTCTCTAAACAAATAAATGTTTTTCCCCCAAAACAAGAGATTAGTTTGTGCATCTTTTAATGGCTGCTTCCCAATTACTAAAGTTAGGCCGCATGGAAACACGATGCTAGTCAATGGTGAAGGAGACAGATTTATTGACTGTTGTCTGAGAAAACCCAGAGCCTTGGGTTTCTCAAGTTTAATGTGCTTGTGAAAAAAATTTTGTTGATGTCATGGTGTTAACATAAAATCAGGTATTATTGTCCACATGTGTCTCACATAAAATAACTCACCATTCACATGAGGATACGGTGCCTTTCATCTCAGGGAGCATTTTATTCCGGAAGAGTGTCTTCATCTTCACTTGTTGCTAGAGTGAATGTAGTATTAGACACTGACTTGTAATTTCCAAGCTATACTGATTTCAGTAGGCCTTATGGCTATCGGAGAATTAACACCTCTTTTCCAACTTTCTATTTAAATGCTGCCCTAGGAAAAAAGAGAAGCTTTAGCTGTCCACTTAGAGCTACAGCTCTTATCCACAGTGCTTGAACAGGTGAGGAGGTTTCATTTCACTCATGCTCTCTCTGGCACCATTCATTCCTACAGCTGTGTTCTGTGGGGTGGGGAGCCTGCCAGGCAGAGTTCTAGGAGGTCTCCTGGATCACAGGGCCTTCGGTAGAATAGCTTCCTCTCTAGAGAAAAGATGAACTGAGTACTAGAGAAAGATGGTCCAGAACTCCAATGCACCCATTCCTTCAAGCCTCTGTAAAATGCAGGTGTTACCTGGAAGGCCAGGAAAAAGATATCACCCCAGCCACAGCAGTAGAATGAGACACAGGACAGATATGGTTTGAAGAGAGAAAAGCAGAATTGCTCTCTAGAAGGTTGTGAGTATAAAGGTCTTAAAAGCAAGGTACTAGTTCAGAGCACTCACTCCAGGGAAGCCCAAAAGTAAGATGCCCTGGAGAAGCAGGACCATGGGTGGGGAGAGGGGAGAGGAAGCAAGATACTGTGTGTCTGAAGCTCTACAGAATAGGAGAGATTGCACTCTTGGAAAACATTTCTGGGTGGCAACTAGAGATGAAAAAAATATGTATACCAGTCTGTCCTACCAACACAAATACCAAAATCCTAAAGAAAAGACTAGCAAACTGGATTTTTCAATATTAAGAGAATCACACATCACAACTAATATATTTTTTTCTGAGAATGCAAAATAAAGTGAATACCAGGAACCCCCACAGTTATAACAAATCATTTAGTAAGTACTCTTTTTTCAAAGCACATAATAATCTCAACTGATGTCAAAATGGCTCTTGGAAACAATCAGCATATATTCCATTGGGGGAGAAAATCTCTCAGTGGAATAGAAAGATACTTCCATAGTATAATAAAAAATAGGCATTTCAAAACACCACAACTAAATCCTAGATTTTTTTTTCTGGATGATAACTCATTTTAAATGTCAAAAAACATCATGAATATCATAATATTTCATTATTGATCAAAGAAATACATGGCAAAGAGATTAGTTTATAAATGCTTTTATATAAATATGTATTTTGTTAAACTAGCATGCACATGTTTAAAAAATAAAAAATATATGGTTTTAAGATTTGTTTTAAATTATGAGTGAATAATAGATAACTATTTGGAAAATATTGATTGTTTCTAAAGAAGTAAATGAGCAAAACTGATTCTAAAAGAATTATAAAACCTGAACAGACCGTAGAAGAAATTGCCAAAGTGGTCAAAGAATTATTCCTCAGAAAGAAGCTAGTCTCAGGTACCTTTGGCAATGAAATCTACCAATGAAATTAAACATTCATGGTGCTAATTATTCCCATACTATTTAAAGTATTCTTGAGCATTTTTAAAAAATGAAAAACATTCCAGTTCATTTTATTTAATTAAGGCCTAGGTCTAAATCCAATGCAAAAATTACACACCACCAAAAATTCACATAATAACTTGTGAACAAACATTCAAAAATCCCCAATGTGTTAGCAGATTGTTTTCAACTACATATTAAAATAATAATTTACAGTGGCCAAGTAGGATTCAGTCTAGGAATGTAATAATATCAATTTCAAGAAATCTGTTAACATTTTTCATTATATTTACAGGTAAGGAGAGGAAAACATGCTTATTTCATTAAATTCTTAGCTTGATGTCTGACATATAGTAAGAAATTCATAAATACTGAATGAAGAATAAATTCTAAGATAACAGCTAATAAAGTTGAACAACTGTTTCTGATAAAATAGGAAGATAAAAACTTCACAGCAGCGGCTGGTAGCTTTTTGTGGGTTGCAGACCTTTCAATGAATTTGATAAACGTTATGAACCCTCTCTCCATAAAGTGTAAAAAATTAAAATAATTTGAGTGGAATTGGAGAGTCACCGATCACATGAAGCCCATCTGTACACCCCAAGTTAAAAAATAATTATTGACAAAAAAGAAGAAAAAGATGTCTTCTGTTATTTTATTATTCAACATCGGTTTGGCATTCTCACCAATGCAATAAGACAGGAAATAAAAGTTACCAATATTGAGTAGAAGAAAGAATTGCAATGATGTATTACTGCCTTTAGACTTCTGAATTAAGATAATAAAATCAACTAAAAAGATTGTTAGAAATAATGAGTTTGGCAGAGTAACCTATCACAAAAGAGTAATACACAAGCAAAGACTTCCTATGTACCAGCAATAACCTCTCAGAAAATGTAAAGAGAAAATCCTATTTACAGTAGCAACAAAAGTATACACAGTGTTGAACACTTGGCATACAACCCAACAACCTCACTCTTAGGTATTTACCAAATAGAAATGAAGACCTATATCCACATACACAGACACACACACACACACACAGACGATGGATTGAGAATGTTTATAACAGCTCTGTTCACAATCACCAAAAACCAGAAACAACCCCAATGCCCATCAATTGGTAAATGGACACACTGTTACATTCATGCAATGGAATACTACATGGAAATAAAAAGAAATGAATCACTTAGGGTGCAATGACATTGAGAATCTTAAAAGCTTTATGCTGAGTCCAAAAAAAGATTCTAAAGGTTATGTATTGCCCATTTATATGACATTCCAGAAAAGGAAAAACTATAGGAGCAAGAAACATATCAGTGGTTGCAAGATAATGGGGTGGGGGGAAGATTGATATAAAGTGAGACAGAAGACAGTTTTTTTTAGTGTGATAGAATTATTCTATATCTTGATTTGGTGGTAGTTACACAACTCCACGCATTTGTCAAAATTCGTAGAGCTATATGCCTTTAAAGGTTGAATTTTATTGTGTAAGACACACAGTAAGTTCAAGAAAATTTCAACCATAATAAGAGCAGTCCTAACACTGGACTAAGCAAACAGATTAATGAAACATAATAGAAAATACAGAAAGCAATGTAAATATAATATGACATGACAACAGTACATTTAATGTCAGTGGAAAAAGATTAAGATAGATTAAACAAATTATGCAGTACAAGCTGCTTAATCATTTGAGAAAAACTAAATCCATACATCATACCACATACAAGAATAAATTCTCAATTGGCAGGAGTTTAAAATGTTAAGTACAAGAACCTATATAATTATTAGAATAAATTATAGATGAATATTTTATAGCAGAACAAAAGCCAGAAAACTTAAAAGACTAAAATATTAATACATAGTTGTATAAAAATTAAGAACCTATGTTCATCAACAAAACCCATACAATTAGAGGCAAAACAGTAATTAAGAGGACACATTGCCTAAAGATATAACGAAGAATTAGTATCTTTATAACACCAATGTATAAAGAGTAATAAACATAAGCAGGTAAGTCACCAAAAAAGAGACTGTAAATGGTCAATAAGCATATGAAAAAATATTTAACTTCAATTATATTACAATTTTTATTTCACACCTAGCTCAGAACCTGCCATATGGTTGGCACATTGATTTTTTTTTTTTACTCAATGACTATTCAGTGTCACAATGTGCCCAGCACTATTGAAGCACTGGAAAAATGGCCAAGAACAGGGTGAAGTTTATAATTTGCTCAGACAATCAATAAGGATGCAAATTAAAATAATGAGATGCCACTTTGGCCTAACAAATTGGATGATTAAAAAGAATGATAGTGTTGGCAACAGTTCAGAAAAACAGGCGGTGTACTGCCCATAAAATAGTAGGAGCATGTATTAGAACTTGGTAACCCAAAGCAATTGAAGAGTGTACACCGTTTGATCCAGCAATTGTACTTTCAATCATTTATCCTAAGGAAAAACTGAACAAGCAGCCAAGGGTTTATGACAATGCAGTTTATCAAGCACTGTACAGAGACATTGGAAACAGCCCAAGTGTCCAATAATAAGGGATTCTTGGAGAAATGAGGGGATGAGGTCCAGATGACAGATGGGATGTAGGCACTGGAATAGCTAAGATAGATCGGTCCAGTTTCCAGTAGGTGGGTAAATTTAATATCAGGAAGTTGAGGACGTTTTGCTTTATGTCCTATATTTTGTTTTGGTTTTGTTTGTTTTTTTACCTCCATCCATCTGTCTGTCCGTATCTCTTTCTGAGGCAAGTTTTTCTTCTGAAAGTGAGGAGATAGTGGAATTGGAGTTTCGGGATTGGAAAGAGAGTTTGAAATAGCTATTGCATAGAATGTGAAGAATACAACGGAGAGAAATAAGAAGTCCCCAGGCAGCACCAAAGACCTAGATGAGATCAAATCATGAACATTTACCTTAAGTATAAAGAGCCTGTAAAAGAATACAGCAACCTTGAATGCAATTAAATGCAAAATAAAAAATCCATTCTATTCAAAGAAAACGTCTATTCCTAACAGGTATATTCATAAATTCACATCATTTGGCATAACTACACAGTATGGCTCAAGTGGTTTGGGGATTTACAGTAGAACTCCCCATTTTAGAGGTTTCTAGTTTAGCTACTATTTTTTTTTCAAAATATTAAGAAGGTACAAATGTTTTTGGTTACATGGATCACTTTTGTAATGCTTGTGTCACAGCTATAGGTGTGCCCATCACCCAAATAATGTTCATTGTACCCAATAGGTAGGTATTTGACCCTCCCCTCTGTACCCCTCCCCTCTGCTTGATTTCCACTGAGTTTTACTTCCCTCTCTGTACATGTGTGTTCATCGGATAGTTCCAATTTAATAATGAGTACATATGATATTTGTTTTTCCATCCTTGAGATACTTCACTTAGGAGAATAGTTTCCAGTTCCATCCAAATTGTTGCAGAAGGCATCAATTCATCCTTTTTATGGCTGTGTAGTGCTCCATGGTATACATATACCACATTTATTAATCTCATAAATTGATAGGCACTTGGGTTGATTCCACATCTTTGCAATTGTGAATTGTACTGCAATAAACATTTGAGTGCAAGGTGTATTTTTGAGAGACTTCTTTTCCTTTGGGTAAATACCCAGTAGTGGGATCAAATGGTAGGTCTACTTTTAGTTCTCTGAGGAATCTCCATACTGTTTTCCATAGAGGTTGTACTAATTTGTAGTACCACCAACAGTATATAAGCATTCCTTTCTTTCTGCATACATGCCAGCATCTACTGTTTTGGGACTTTTTAATAAAAGCCATTCTAACTGGGGTAAGGAGATATCTTATTGTGGTTTTGATTTGCATTTCCCTGATGATTAGTGATGTTGAACATTTTTTCATATGTTTATTGACCAGTTGTCTATCTTCTTTTGAAAAGCTTCTGTTCATGTCTTTTGCCTACTTTTAATGGGGTTGTTTGTTTTGTTCTTCCTGTTTGCATGAGTTCTTTGTAGATTCTTGATATTAGCCCTTTATCAGATGTACAGGTTGTGAATATTTTCTCCCATTCCATAGGTTGCCTATTTGCTCTGTTGATTATTTCCTTAAGTGTGCAGAAGCTTTTTAGTTTAATCAAATCCCATTTATTTATTTTTGTTGTTGCTGTAATTGCCATTGGGGTCTTCTTCATAAATTCTTTGCCTCGGTTGATATCTAAAAGAGATTTTCCTACATTTTTCATTAGAATTCTTATGGCCTTACATTTAAGTCATTTATCCATCTTGAATTAATTTTTATGAATGGTGAGAGATAGAGGTCCTATTTCCTTCTTCTGCATGTGGCTATCCAATTTTTCCAGCACCATTTATTGAATAGGGCTTCTTTTCCCCAGTGTACGTTGTTGAATGTTTCGTCAAAGATCAGTTGGCTATAGATAGGTGGTTTTATATCTGAGTACTCTATTTTTTGTTGTTGTTGTTCCATTGATCTATATATCTATTTTTGTATCAATACAATGCTGTTTTGGTTACTATAGCCATGTAGTATAGTTTGAAGTCTGGTAATATGATGCCTCCCAATTTGTTATTTTCTTTTTTTTTTTTTTGAGACAGACTCTCGCTTTGTTGCCTAGGCTAGAGTGAGTGCCATGGCGTCAGCCTAGCTCACAGCAACCTCAATCTCCTGGCTCAAGCAATCCTTCTGCCTCAGCCTCCCGAGTAGCTGGGACTACAGGCATGCGCCACCATGCCCAGCTAATTTTATATATATATATATATTAGTTGGCCAATTAATTTCTTTCTATTTTTATAGTAGAGACGGGGTCTTGCTCTTGTTCAGGCTGGTTTTGAACTCCTGACCTCGAGCAATCCGCCCGCCTCGGCCTCCCAGAGTGCTAGGATTACAGGCGTGAGCCACCACGCCCGGCCCCAATTTGTTCTTTTTGCTTAAGATTGCTTTGGTTATTTGTGCTCTTTTCTGGTTCCAAATGAAGTGTAGAATTATTTTTTCTAGATGTGTGAACTATGATTTTGGTATTTTGATGGGGATTTCATTGAATCTGTAAATCACTTTGGGTAGTATAGACATTTTAACAATGTTGATTCTGCCAGTGCATGAACATGATAGGTTTTCCATTTGTTTGTGTCCTCTGTGATTTCTTTCCTCAATGTTTTGTAGTTCTCCTTGTAGAGATCTTTCACCTTCTTGGTTAAATATATTCCTAGGTATTTTATTCTCTTTGTAGCTGTTGTGAATGGTATACTGAGTCTTTGATTTGACTCTCAGCTTGACTGTTACTGGCATATAGAAATGCTACTGCCTTATGCACATTGATTTTGTATCTTGAGACTTTGCTGAATTTATTTATCAATTCCAGGAGTATTTTGGTGGAGTCTTTGGGGTTTTCTAGATATAAGAACATGTCATCAGCAAAGAGTGATAGTTTGACCTCCTTTTTCCCAGTTGGGATACCGTTTATTTCATTCTCTTGCCTGATTGCTCTGGCTAGGACTTCCAGCATTATATTGAATAGTAGTAGTGACATTGGGCACCCTTGTCTTCTTCCAGTTCTTAGATGGAATGTTTTCAACTTTTCCCCATTCAGCATGATGTGGCTGTGGGTTTGTCCTGTGTGGCTTTCATAATTTGGGGATATGTTCCTTCTATGCCTTGTTTATCGATGATTTCTATCATGAAAGGGTGCTGGATTTTATCAAATACTTTTTCTACATCTATTAAGATGATCCTATGGTCTTTGGTTTTGCTTCTGTTTATTTGGTTGATTTACATATGTTGAATCATCCTTGCATTCCTGGGATAAAACCCATTTAGTCCTGTTAGATTATTTTTTTGATATGCTGCTGAATTCAGGTCACCAGTAGTTTATTAAGGATTTTTGCACCTATATTCCTAAGGGATATTGGTCTGTAGTTTTCTTTTCTTTTGTTGTTGTTCTTGTTGTGGTCCTTTCCTGGATTTGGTATCAAGGTGATACTGGCTTCATAGAATGAGTTGAGGACAAGTCCCTCTTTCTCAATATTATGGAATAATTTCATAATATGGGTACCAGCTCTTCATTGTAGGTCTGGTAGAATTCAACTGTGAATCCATCTGGTTCAGGGATTTTTTTTGTGGGGAGGTTTTTTTTATTACTGCTTCATTCTCACTGTTCATTATTGGTCTGTTCAGGAATTCTATTTCTTCCTGATTGAGTCTTGGGAGGTTATGTGTTTTTCCATTTCCTCTATGTTTTCTAGTTTATGTGCATTGAGATTTTCATAGTATTTATGGATGATATTTTATATTTCTGTGGTATCAGTTGTAATACCTCCTTTTTCATTTATGATTGAGCTTATTTAGTCCTTTCTCTTCTGCTCCTGGTTAATCTTGCAAGATTACATAGAAGAACCAACTTTTTGCTTTGTTGATCATTTGTATTTTGTTTGTTTGTTTGTTTAGTTCTGCTCTGACCTTCGTTATTTCTTTTCTTCTGCTGGCTTTGCGTTTGGTTTGTGCTTCCTTTTCTAGTTTCTTAAGCTATGATATTAGGTTGTTTAATTTGTGATCTTTCTGTCTTTTTAATGTAGGCATTTAAGGCTATGAATTCTCCCCTGAGGAATGTTATTTCTGTGTCACATAGATTTTCATCACTTCTGTCCCCTATATTGTTCAGTTCAAAGAATCTTTTGATTTCCATCTTAATTTCAGTCTTAACCCAATAATCATTCAACAGTAGGTTGTTTAATTTCCATGACTTTGGGTAGGTTTAAGTGTTTCTCCTGTGATTGATTTCTAGTTTTATTCTGCTATGGTCTGAGAAGATACATGGTATGATTTTGGTTTTTCCGAATTTGTTCTGACCTGTTTTGTGGCCTAAGATATGATCAGTCTTGAAGAATCTCCCATGTGTTGCTGAGAAGAGTGTGTATTCTGTAGTTTTGGAGTAGAATGTCCTGTAAATATTAGGTCCATTTATTCTAGAGTCCTATTTAACTCCAGTGTTTCTTTGCTGATTTTCTGCTTTGATAATCTGTTCAGTTCTTTTTTTTTTTCTTTTTTATATATTTTTTAATTATATGATGCTGGTGGAGAGAAATCTGTCCACTTCTATCAGTGGGATGTTGACGTTCTCAGGAATTAAGATGGTGCTATTTATTTCTTTGCTTAACTCTAGTAAAATTTGATTTATGAATCTGGGTGTTCCTGTGGTAGGTACATATATACTTAGAATTGTTATATCTTCTTGTTGAATGGCTCCCTTTACCATTATATAATGACCATCTTTGTCTTCGTTTACTTTTATTGGCTTAAAGTCAATTTTTTTTCTGATATGAGAATGGCTATACCTGCCCTCTTTTGATTTACATTTGTGTGGAGTATTTTTTCCATCCATTCATGTTGAGTCTGTGTGTGTGTGTCTTTATCACTTAGATGAGTTTCCTGAAGACAACAGATAGTTTGGTTGTGTTTTTTCATCAGTTCAGCTAGTCTATGTCTTTTGAGAGGAGCATTGAGACCATTAAAGTTAAGTGATAGAATTGATATGTGGGATGTTGATCTGTTCATCATCTTGAGTAGTACCTTATTGCTTTGTTTTACCTCTTATGCTATTGGTTTATACGAGTTGTGAGTTTGGGGGTGGGGTGGGTGATTTTATATCTAATAATCCATTTACATTTTGCATGACTGGTGGGTATCTGTTGTGCTGACTAGTGTATTTGCTTTTCTGAGTATTTCCTGCAGGGCTTATCTGGTCATGGCAAATTCCTTCAGTGTTTGCTTGTCTGGAAAAACTTACTTTCTCCATCAATCGCGAAACTTAGTTTTGCAGGATACAAAATTCTAGGCTAGGTTGACAATTGTTCTGTTTAAGAAGATTGAAGATGGGACCCCATTACCTTCTGGCTTTATGATTTCCACTAAGAAGTCTGCAGTTAGTTTGGGTTTTTCTTTGTAGGTTATTTGTTGCTTTTGTCTTGCTGCTTGCGGAGTTTTCTCCTTCATTTTTACTTTAGCCAGGTTGATTACTATGTGTCTTAGAGATGTCCTGTTTTCCTGTTTGCCATGAATCTTCATGGTGTTTGATGTCCATCTTGTATCTGTATGTCCAAATCTCTGTCACTACCAGGAAATTTTCCTCAATAATTCCCTTAAATAGGATTTCTATGTTTTTAACTCGCTCTTCTCCCTCAGGGATCCCTATAATTTGAATGTTAGTTCACTTCACATAGTCCCATATCTCTCTCAGTGGTTGCTCAGACATTTTTATACTCTTCTCTGCCTCTTTGTATGACTGGGTTATCTCGAGAGCCCTGTCTTCATCTCTGAGATTCTTTCTTCTCCTTGGTTTAGTCTGTTGAAGCTTTTTGCTGCATTTTAAAATTCCCTAATTGGCTCATTTCTTTAAGTTCTGTTATATCCTTTTTTGTGTTTTCTAGCTCTTTGGAAAATTTTTCATTGATTTCCTAAATTTTTTTTTTTTTTTTGCTTCTTTTTGCTGTTTTTCAACTTTCTCATCAGTTCCGTTCATCTTATTTTCCATCCATATTCTGAATTCCATTTCTGTCATTTCAGCAATTTCCTTGTGGGTGGTATTCACTACCATAACTTCATTGTATTCCCTTGGGGGTGTGGAACTATTTTGTTTTTCATGTAGCCAGGGTTTCTTTTGCTGGTTTCTTCTCATCTGGCTCCTCTTCTCTCAGCTCTGGGTTAATAAGATTGCAGGACACCTATTCTCCTTTGCTGGAGGAGTTTCATTAGGGGATGGGGAGGACCCTAACGGAGCTTTTGTGTTGGTAATGTTGACCCATCAGGAGAGGGACAGGTGCACTGAGAGCCTGTAAAACAGCTGTTTTGTTTTAACCCATTTCCCTGTAATTATTATAGTTCAAGCCAGTACTGGATGATCTTCATGTGGGGTGGAGGGTTGCTCCGCAGCTTGTTGGAAGTTCATGTTGGGGGCTGGTTCAGACCCACTCCTTCATGGCTGTTGTTGTGGAGGATTGCTCTGCCTCTGGTCACCCAGGGGAGGTGACAGTGGCAGATGAGTTAGTCCATTTAGGCAGTGGTTGTGGACAACCAGGCAGTGGGCCTTTGCTTGAACCAAGTCCAGGAGTAATGGCTGCTCATGGCTTGGGGGTCCTGAGTGAAGTGTTGGACCTTGGGAGTTTCCACCAGCTTAGTAGTAATTGTCAGGACTCAATCGTGGGGTATTGGGGCCCAGGCTCAACTCTGGAATCCCAGGGGTGGTGTTGCTGGCCCATTGGGGGCCCTGGAGTTACAGGGGTAGAGCCTTGGGCTCAGACATAGAAAGAGCTTCAGAAATGGCTCTGGAGATTATGGGGGAAGAACCACACATATGTTCTGCCAGCATAGAGACTTAGATGCCCAGTTGTGGAGGTAGGGATTTGTCTCAGTGTCCCAGGGACTGCTTAGGCAGGCTGGAGCTACTGGTCATCCAAAGTTTTCCCTCCACACCTAGAACCCACTGAAGCTGTCACCCAAGGCTTCCCAGGTGGTTCCTCTGCTCAGATCCCATGCAGGGGAGATGTGCTTAGCCCCCAGTCACAGGGCACAACACGGGAGCTTCTGTTCTGTCTGCTCCGCCCCCAGCCCAGCAGGGGTGATGCAAAGGCTACTGCTGGAAGGCTGAGTCCCGAGTGGACCTGGCTCCATGCACCAGAGCAATCAGGATGGTATCAGTTTTGGAAACCTGGGATTGGCAGTTACCATATTTCTGCTCTCCGGTGCAATGTCTCTTGTGGTAGAGAAGAGAGACCCCACACACATAGCTCAAGCTACCTACAACTTTTATTCCTCTCCTAAAACTCAGTGCCCCTTCATGTTGCTTCTATTTTGCTGTCTTCCCCTCTTCCCAGCAATGCAAATTGTATTAGGACCCTCAACCTAATCTCTGAGTTGATGGGTGGTGCTTGTAAGAATCGGCCATGCCCTGATTGATTGAGTCAGTAGATGCTGTAATGAGCTATACGGTTGTTCTCCCTGTCAGTGGTTGATGCTTGCAGGAAACAGCCAACTTCAGAGATGTTGTTTTGTGCCTATAATAGGCTCTAGCCCCTTAGGAGAAGTACTTGAATACCCTAAGCAGTGGGAAGGGGCCTGTAGCTCCCAGGGGATTGCTTATTCTCCACCACAGCAGAGGTGGGTGGAGGAGTAAGACTGGGTGGGGTTGGATGAGCCTGGAAGGCTCTGCAATGTTTCAGCGGGGCTCAAAGGTCATTTCCCAGGCATCTGGGAAAAGTGGCTAGAAGGGGGCTGAAGTGGTCTCTCCAAACTGGAAAGACTGCTTGTAGGAGAGGGGCTGTCTATAATTCACTAACTGGCTTCTGGGAGTAAGTTCCACCCCTCTCTTGCTACCCCTGCCCAGAGAGTCTCCCACCTGTGTCTGTTTGCAAATGGGTGCCTAAACATGCCATGCTCAGCAGCAATGGCACCATGAGCTGGGAACTTCATGCCAGGGAACCTGCCCTAGTCTGACAGCATGACTTTCCTGTGGAGAGATGAATGTTCCATCAGATGGCCAAGGCTCAGACCCACACTGTACTCTCTTATCCATTCTGCCTACATGGGCTCCCTCACCTCCCGAGTCAAGCTCTCAAATCTCTCCCTTGTGTCCCCTAGCAACCACTTGAGTCCTGGGGGCCTAGGATTTAACCTGCATGTCTAACTCACTGACATGTGTCTCCAGGGAGTGCCAGCAGGCAAGGAACTCCTATACCAGCCACCCTTGGATCCACTGCAAGTCCACAAGGGGAAAGATGTGGGCCCCACTCTCCATGGACACTCCAGACTGGATGAGGCCACAGCTGATGAGAGGCAGCCTCTCCAAAAGTCTCAGTCTGCCCTCCCAGCTACAGTGGATGGGGGAGAAGTAGGGAAGGAGAAGAGTCTGAATGGAAGATAGCCGGGACTCCGGCTCTTCTAGTCCCTCTCCTTGGAAGGAAGCCTGCGCAGAATGCCCAAACTCTTGGATCACACTAGTTACCCACACAATTCAGTGGTTGCAGTGGAGCCTGGGCTCATAAGGATGGAAAAGCTTCCAAACAATTCAGTAGCCTGCTGATTATCAAAGGATTGTGGGAAGGAGAAACAGAATCCCCCTTACCCCTTCACTGGAGCCCAACCTTCTCTGGGTTTGATCCTCACTGATACCTTTTCTTCTTTTTTCTTTTCCTGTGCTGCTTCACAGTTTCCTTCCGTGAAGTCCCCAGCAGGCTCCTGCACTTCTTCCTCTGAACTATGACTGAGCTGTGCCCATTCCCCCTTCTCCTTTATCTGAAACCTTCCTTCCCTCTGGGACACTCTGGCAAACAATGTCTCTAGTCAGCCTTCTTGCTCTCTCTCTCTCCTAGCCGTTAATTTTCCGTGAATTAAAATCTACATATGAATTTCAAACCACACTGAGGGATGGAGGGATAAAATGGAAATTAATTCCATCCATAATAAGAGCAAAAAAATGTGAAGTTAAAACTTAAGAAAACTGCAAATCTCCCAGAAACCTAGCAGTTTGCTGGAAGGAAAGATGGTGTCAAGATGAATTCTTCCAAAATTAGGTTAGAAGTTTAATGTAATTCAAATCAAAATCCGAACCAGACATTTTTTAACTTTTCAAAAAGATTCTAAAAATCAAAATCATCTGATAGAATAAACAGCCAAAAATAGTTTTTAAATGTTTAGAAAAAAATAAAAGAGGGGTGAAGAGGATCCATCTATTAAAATATTACTCATATGTTTTAAAGTCACAGTAATTAAACATGTGGGATACTGATACAAAATCTAATGAAATAGTCCAAAAGAATAGCCTAAAATATATTTAACTCATGATTCCCACCAACTTCCCACACCTGGTTAGAAAAAGATGGCTTTTTAATAAATGGTGCTAGGGTAATAGTTCATTTGTTTGGGGCATAGGGAGAGAGGAGATGTGGTGAGAAGGAAATGTCCTTAATTTTTACTCCAATGAAGGATTGAATAGATTCCCCTGGTTTGTAATCCCAACAATAGACATGGGAGATAACAAGAAAGAGATGCCCAGCTTCCTTTGTGACAGGTGGTAGCACAAGCTCTGGAGTATAAATCTCTGCTCATTCACCATTTATTTAACAAGTAATTATTGAGCTGTTCAAGGAGCTGCAATGCAGTATGGATAAGAGAAGAAAACACCTTGAACTCGTGGAACTTACCTTCTATTGGAGGAGACAGCTGAGAAACATGTACACACACAGAGGAGAAGGTGTCCAATAGTGCTAAGTGCTAAGTGGAAGGTTAAGCAGGGCAGAAGACAAAGAGTCCTGGACAGTTGGGAGCTCTCTGAGCAAGTATCATCTGAATGAGACCCAAAGGGCAAGCAGGAAAAGGGCAAAGATCGAAAGCAAGGGCTTTCCAACACATGCAAGGCCCTGGGGTGGAAATGACCTTGACAAGTTCGGGGGGTAGATGAAGAATGAGGGAGGGAGTGCAAAAAAGATCAATGTCCATGATCACCTCCTGGACCAAGAAAAGAGCTGTCTTCTCTGCACCTGCCGGGGCAGGTTTGGTCAAAAGTGACAGCCCTAGCATTCCCTTCCTCTGTCACCCTCTCCAGGCCCTGATGTGACTGTGCCTGGATGGCCTACATCTGTGGTCCCCAACCCCTGGGCTGTGAACCAGGCTGCAGAGCTCTGCCACCTCCCCCAACCCCCAGTCCGTGGAAAAATTGTCTTCCATGAAACTTAAGAACGGGGTGGGTGGGGACAGCAGGAAGTGAGAGGTAGACAAGTGAGCACAGCTTCATCTGTATTTGCAGTGGCTCCCCATCCCTCGCATCACCACCTGAGCTCCACCTGTCCCCTCCCCCAGCCCTGGTCCATGGAAAAATTGTCTTCCATGAAACCAGTGCCTGGTTTGAAAAAGGTTGGGACCACTGCCTTACATCAAACAATAGTGGACACCACCAAGGAAGGACAAAAAATAACCTCAGGGAAACATGCAGAATTAAACACGGGTTTAATTCTGGAACTAAACTACAGATAGTACACTTTTAAAAAGTTCATTTTAAAAGTTCATTTTTTGTAATCCTAGGACTCTGGGAGGCCAAGGCAGGAGGATTGCTCAAGGTCAGGAGTTCAAAACCAGCCTGAGTGAGACCCTGTCTCTACCAAAAATAGAAATCAATTGACCAACTAAAATATATATATACAAAAAATTAGCCAGGCATGGTGGTGCACGCCTGTAGTCCCAGCTACTGGGAGGCTGAGGCAGTAGGATTGCTGAGCCCAGGAGATTGAGGTTGCTGTGAGCTAGGCTGATGCCACGGCACTCACCCTAGCCTGGGCAAGAAAGTGAGACTCGGTCTCAAAAATACATAAATAAATAAAAGTTTATTTTTTAGTCATCATTTAAAAAGGAAAATCTTAATTCTTTCATAAATGGCCTTGGCCATCAAGACCTGAATGATTGAAGAACCCATGCCTTCCTGGAAGTCAATTCTCCTCCAATCTCTGTTACGTGTAATTGCTTCAGTTTATTACATGCTAATTTATTAAGTTCATGTTCCAGTTTCTTTCCACAGTTCTGTGCCACCCTCTTGCATCGAGTCACTCCTCAGGGACATGAGTCTGTTCATGGAGAATGTATTTTGACAGGTTTTAGCAGCATCGCCAGAGTGCCTTATGTTTCATGAGAACTGAAACATATTTGCACCGAATTTTTCTAGCAGATTTCTGTCAGCTATTTAGGAGGACATATGGAGTTTCTTTTCTTACTTACCTTTGAAAAGAAGAAAAAATACATGAAATCGAGGCATTTAGACAAATGTCCTTGCCTGCTCTGGGAGTTTGATGGAAGCATGTCATAGAGCCATGACAGCGTCTACAACATGAGACAAGAGTAGTGAGTGCACTGGGAGTCTGGATTACGCTGAGACTTTGTGATACAGCACCTTCTTTTTCAGTCTGGCGGTTGTTGGCTGCACTGGAAGGCTCCGAACAGGAGCTCGTCCCCGGCTAGACCGCAAACTCTGTCGTGCGGCTTGGTGGCCGGCTTGCCAATTTGATGCGCTTATTCTGATTGGCGTCAGTTGGTAGAGGCTGCAGCCTGACCCAGGGGCTCGCTGTGGTGACCGTTCCCTTGCTGATCTGTGTTCACGGGTGTGGTTGTGCACTCAGATTCTGTTTCACCGCCACTTTCCACGCTCCACTGGGTCTGGGGGATTATGCACGTGGAGGAGGTGGGGTGACAGGTGGGAAGGAGCACGGGCTTTGGAGACCAGCATCTCTGGGCTCGAATCCCAGCTCTGTGTCTTCTTCAGGGAGCCAGGTAGTCTCTCCATCTCTGAAGATGGAATTAAAATATCCACAATGCCAGGTGGTTGTGAGGGTTAAACGAAATAACGAGAAGCCTGAAGTCATACTTCTCACACCTAATGAGAAGCACAGGACGGACCCACATTAACTATGAGCTGGCTTCCTTCCTTCCTTCTTCTCCTCCCGCCTGAAGGAGCCTCTCCAGCAAAAGGAGAAGGTGTGGCCCCATATTTATTTTTTGCAACTTGAGCTACTACAAGATTTTTCAATTTTGCCTGTCATTCCTCCATTCACCCCTCTCTGTTCAAACATGTCTTTAGATGATGCTTGTGGTTTTTTGGTGTGTTTTTTTTTTTATTATTATTTTTTGGGGTTTTTTTGAGACAGAGTCTCACTGTGTAGCCCAGGCTAGAGTTGCTCACAGCAACCTCAAACTCCTAGGCTCAAGCGATTCTCCTGCCTCAGCCTCCCGAGTAGCTGGGACTACAGGCATGCGCCACCATGCCCGGCTAATGTTTTCTGTATACTTTTAGTTGTCCAGTTAATTTCTTTCTATTTTTAGCGGAGACGGGGTCTCACTCACGCTCAGGCTGGTTTCGAACTCCTGACCTCGAGCAATCCGCCCGCCTCGGCCTCCCAGAGTGCTAGGATTACAGGCGTGAGCCACCATGCCCAGCCAAGATCATGCTTGTTAAAGTTTCCTGCTGCTTGGGATGCCCCCTGTCCCTGTTGTCCCCCTAAAGAACATTCATTAATCATGAGCTGAAAGAAACATGGAGGGACACACATTTTACCAATGTCTTGATTTTACTGAAGCCAATTGTGAAGATTGTATCCCTTCACCACCACCACCACCACCACTCCAGCCCAAGTAACTTGACATCAAAAATAATGAACTTAAAATAAAAACCAAATAAATGACTTGGACTCTGTTCCAATTTTGGCATTTGGTAATCACCCAATGTCTTGGTTTGTAAGAAAAGGAGCTTTGAAATGTCACAGTTTTCTTTATTTCAAATGCCTAATGAGCCCTTCCTTCCCTCCTGGCATTTAAGCGCTTAATGTGTCAGTTTCTTCCAGCTCACCCGCTGGAAAGCACAGCAGCGCCTCACCATCTCCCTCGTCCACACTCTGCAGCCGCAGTGTGTTCTCAGTGCTCCTCCCAAAACATTGCACCTTTGATGATCGTGTCCCTACTACAGCTGCCCCACTCTGGCCTTGTGACCTTTGATCTGAGCTGCCGTTATAGTCTCCTGCACTTCTTTCTGCCTCCGGTTTTCCCCTAAATCTGTTCCTCCTGTAGCGGTCAGAAGTACCTTCCTAAAGCACAGGTTTTCTCTCATGCCAGCGTGCTAAGAGCCTGGGCTTTGAAATCAGGCAAGACCCAGGTGCAAATCCCGGCTCCTTTAGGGCGAACCACACCACCTCTCTCAACGCCAGGTCCTCATTTGTCAGAGAGAGTGATCACAGTACCTGCATGATGGCGCGGTTAGGAGCGTTAAATGAGGCCAGGCAAATAAAGTGCTTCTCCCAGAGCCTGGCGCGTAGCGCTCTGCAAAGGACAGTTCTTGATGACAACTGCAGCAAGAACCTGCAGTGGCACCTCGTGGCCAGCAGTACAAGCCCCGGCCCTTCAAACTCTGAGGCTGGCATCAACGCACTGTAGGACCGGCCACTGTGTTGTCCCCCACAGCTTACCCTGGGCACAGCGCCACTGACTCAGCATCTTTCTTGTGCTTCCAGACCTCACTGCAGAGTCACCTGCTAACAGACCTGGTTGTCTTCTCTGCAGGTCCACAGCCTGTAGCTCTCAGTGCAGGGTTGGACTTGTCTTTGCTACCTGCTGTCATCCCCTGACCTTTGCCTGCTCTGTTCTCCAAGGATGGGCCCGTGGCTTCTTTGCTTCTGCCTCCCCTGCAGGGCCCAGTTCCTTGTTCTCATTGCGTATCAGTGTGTTATGGTTCAGTCTGCTCCCGCCAAAAGGGAAACGCAGGGTCCTCTCTCATCTTTCTTGTTAGTCATTGGAACTGGGAAATAACGAGAAATATAAAACTAACTCTCTCTCTCTCTCTCTCTCTCTCTCTCTCTCTTTCTCTCTCTGATAGGTTGATTACTGTCATCTTTTAGGACAGACTTTTCTATATTCTGTAATTATACACTTCCTTTTTGGTGTTAAGTTATCCCTTCTTTATGAAATTGTGGTGGTGGTAGGCAACAGTACATTAAAATGGCTTTTTTGGCCGGGCGCGGTGGCTCACGCCTGTAATCCTAGCTCTCTGGGAGGCCGAGGCGGGCGGATTGCTCAAGGTCAGGAGTTCAAAACCAGCCTGAGCAAGAGTGAGACCTCGTCTCTACTATAAATAGAAAGAAACTAATTGGCCAACTGATATATATATATAAAAATTAGCCGGGCATGGTGGCGCATGCCTGTAGTCCCAGCTACTCGGGAGGCTGAGGCAGGAGGATCGCTTGAGCCCAGGAGTTTGAGGTTGCTGTGAGCTAGGCTGACGCCACGGCACTCACTCTAGCCTGGGTAACAAAGTGAGACTCTGTCTCAAAAAAAAAAAAAATTAAAAAAAAAAAATGGCTTTTTTTTTCTTTTTAAAATATTCTTAATTTTGCAAAAGAAAAAAACCCTGGGAAACAAAGAACAGCAAAATTTAACTTTTTTGGGTAATGGTAGCATTCATTCTTGGAAACAATAAGAAGGCAAGGAAAGCTGTTGCAGGAGTACAATGCATAATGAGAGGCGCTAAGCCACCAGGCCCTCACCAATAACACGCCCACCTCCAGCCAGGAAACAGGCCTGCAGGGCCAGCAGGAGGTGCTCGATGAGGGGCCCAGAGCTCTGGACTCAGATACCGTATGGACACCTGCCACATGCTGTCTTATTCTTCTGAAAAGCCTCTCGAGCTAGATGGTGCTATCTCCATTCCATAGCTGAGGCTCAGAGAGGTTGAGTTATTTTCCCAAAGTCACACAGACAGTGTAACCTGAATGTCCCAGAACTCGTGGGCGTGTGTGTGCAAATGAGGAGATCATATTTAGCATCAGTCCCCAGTGGGAAACCACAGGACCACAGCAGCCCCCATCGTCTCCCTCTGTTGTTCTGGGGGGGGGGGGTTGGGGGAGGGTCCTGCCGTGTGCTCATGAACAGCCCCCTTGTATAACAGATGCCCATTCAGGGCCTTGTTGACGTCTGGAGCTGGCACAGCCCCGGAAGGACAGGCCTCACCCGCCGCCCAGCCACTCTGGGAACCAGATCCTGCCCAGTGCCTTCCACAGACGGGCTCCAGGCAGCAAGACCAGGGCAATTCGTGACTTTGGTGGGCCTACGCACTTTTGCCTTCATGGGCCCCTTCCTCCATAAAAGACATTAAAATATCCTATTTTATAACTGTTGCTATAAATATTAATATGCTAATATGTATTAAGACATGTTTCTGTAGAAAAGAGTTCGTTCTTTTCCCCGCAATTTTAAAAGAAAGTAAAATATGCTCATGGGCCCCTAAAAGAATGATGGGCCCCAGGCTGGGTGCCCACCATGCCTAACGGGTAAGGAGGTCCTTTGCAAGACCCTGCAGTGGCGGTTCCCTCGCCAGTGTCCCTCCCTGTTTCTTGATTGACCCCCGGACACTGAGCATGCTGCTTGCTTCTGTATCTCCCCAAACCCAAATGTCAATGTCACTTCAGCTTCTACCTGTTTTACCTTTTTACTCTTATTACAGGTGTCAGAACAGTCCCTGAGGTGGAGCTAGGAAAATCTCTCTTCTGCCCCAGACACCTATAGACATCATTTGATCCTCAAAAGTTTTTTTTCCCACATTATCTTATATCAAGACTTATATCAAATTACATAAGTAGATAGCAGGACCTGTGGCATGGGCCAGCACTCTACATGCAGCCAGATACTGACTCTGTTTTAGCCCAGATGAGACAGACAGACACACATAAGCGCCAGGGGCAAGCTGGGGCTGGAGTCCCCCCTCTTTAATTCCAAAGTGGTCTCTCTCCCTATGAAGACAGGCGTCTTATGATTAGAACATGCTCCTGAGGCTCTCACGTTCACAGGCTTGAGATATTCTGGTAAAGGAGCATTCCTGTTTATTCCAGCTCAAAATGAGTTTGCATTTCTTTATCCAGCACAAAGATTTGAAATGAATCATAACAGTGGGGAAAGCTCAGGAGAATTTGCAGAGATCGTTAATAAGCAGGTTCATCTAGTGTTTAGAATGAAAATATTTTCTTCTTTAGAATTCTACAGGCTCAGGATCTCCCCGGGCAATACCTTGCATTCTGCATGTCATTAGAAAATAATTTATCAGGAGGAGTAAATGGAATAAGAATTTGTTTATGGCAACATGTTTTATATAAAAAGAAAGTGCGTGGAGAAAAGATAGAAGGATTGCTAAGGCTAAAGTTCTGGGACGTGAGACAAAAAACAAGGAAGTCTTGCTTTGCCCTGCAGTCCCTAGAGAGAAAAGAAATAATAAAATGGGGTCTGTGGCATGGGTCCCAACTTGTCTTCTTTTTGGCATCCATTGAAATGGCCACTGTGGCAGGGCCCCAGCCTTGGAATGGCAGATAACTTTATTATTAAAGGTCTTCTTTGGTACCGTTGTCAGTTATGAGCCAGACTGGGAGTGTGAGTCTTTGGTAAGGTTGACGCTAGTTTTGTAACTTCCTTGATGAGCAATTGCAGAAACTCTACCTCGGGCAGAGAGGAGTCAGAACATCTTACCTTTCTGTAACTCTTTTCCACGTGGTTCTGTTGTGGGTTTGTGACATGGGTGGCTTTTTATCGTCTTCTGTTCTCCAAGTGGTGGACTGTTTGTTCCAGCCCCCATGGTTGTGGAGCTGACTTTATGGATTTGATGTTCCCCATGGGGCTGTGACACAGGCTGAACCCTAAAAGTGGACACTTGGGCTCTCAGAGCTGAGCATCAGTCATCAGGAGACTGAGAGCATGGGAGCATCAGAGCAAACACACATCCCATGAGGATCAACAACTTAAAGCACATGCTCTGCTCTGTTCATGCCAAAGGCATGTGAGCATGTACTTGCCATTTTTAAAGAGAATCATGCATGTATCTGGCATTAATAAATTTGTTGTTCAATTTGCATTTCTTTGATCACCAGAAGGTTGGATTTTATTGCATGGGTTTATCAGCCATTTTCATTCCAGCATCTGTGGGTCCATTGGTCACAAGTGTCTCTGGGGCACACCTTCCTATTCTGAAGTAGACACCTACTCTGTCAGCTGACTGTCCCCACGCCTTCGCCTCTCCCTTATTTGCTATCATGAAACTCAAATCTGATCTGTCTTGCGATTAACATCTGGACTCAAGTCAGCTACCATGTGGACTGCCCTGGCTGGGCTCCTGACTCATGCTTCATTTGTGCCATTCAGCTCGTCCCTCTGGGGCTGTGAGCAACAGAATCAGAAAAGATCCTTGAGCTTTCTGTTTCTCCCACATACAGGGCTCCCTGTCAGCCACCTCTGAATCTCCACCGGCTTTTCATCTGAACAAATCCCCGCCCAGTGCTAAATATAGCTTTTTTTTTTAACATAGTTGTAGAAAGTGCTTTCCACTTTGCTCTAGCCTGGGCAGGAAGCAGGACATTTATATGACAAGTCAGCATTAGCCCTGTAAGAAATCTTCTGATTTCTTTTATTGGCCGGTGAGTACACTAAGGAACTGGGGAGGTTGGGTACCCTGCTCTTGTCCTACAGCTAGTTAAATCCCAGTTAGCTCAAACTCCAGTAGGTGCACTGTCTACTCCCATCCTTGAGTCCAAGCAAACAGCCCATTCCTAGGTCACAGACAAGAAACACAGGTGAGAAATTCCTACAGGTGGGAAATTATTGTGGATTCCAGTTTGCATTTCCCAGTGGAAAGCCAAACTGGGACATCAACCAATCAACTAAGAGATCTTGTCCAGTTTTCGTATAATTTTTTCAGTCATTTCTGCCAGCTGGAGACTAGTTCTCTTCTGAAGTGGTCCAGGTCTCTAACCTTCCAGATGAAACTGTGAGCTCTCCTCAAGCCAGCTGCCAGGGACTTCCCACTCTGACTTAAGGGCAAATGCAAATGCCTTCAGGGGCCAGGACATATGTCACTGTGCCAATGGATGGGATGGGGCCACAAGTATGCCAGGAGAACAGGGATTCCATTTATACAAATTTCCAAATAGTCCAGGGTCATTAGAAGGTCAAGGTTACTAATGAGAAAGACTTAAGAGATGCTTAAACAGAAGGAGAGATCTCCACCCTGACTCCAACTGAACATGTGATCAAAGGGATAAGTGTGCAAATTGTCACACTTTCTCTTCCATCGTGTGCCCTAGCTTTCTTTTCCTGAACCCCTCCATTATATGTCTTTCTTTTCAAAAGACATACAAAGACACCAAGTCTACCAAATAAGGTGCGAACTTTCTAAATATATGTTTTATTTCTAAGACAAAGGTAACATATCTGCTTTCATATGGACAACGTTGCCTTTTTAAAAATGGATTCCTGTTGGCTCATAAGCCACACATCTATGTTCAAGGCAAAAATAAGCTGGGAGTGGAGGAGGGCATCAGATGCATCTATTCCCCTGGTTAGGAAAACAAAAGCTCTTCTAGAAAACCCCGCAGTAGGCCTCTCCTCCAGGCTCACTGTCAGAACTACGTCACAGAACTACCCCAAGCTGCAAGGGAATCTGGGAAATAGAGTATTTTTCCGATCACCTCCATGGTAGGAGAAAGCAAGGGAGAATGGGCGTGAGATAGGGAACATGACTTCCAGAAATGGGAAATAACTTGGCCAAGGTCCCGTAACTGGATAAAGTTAGAGCCAGATGTGGAGCCCAGGTCTCCTAACTCCCAGTCCAGAAAGCTACCCACTGGACCACAGTGTAGACACTTTGACAGAGTCTACGACTGAAGTTATATTGAGCAAGTAGAATATCACCCAGAAAATGAGACAATAGATATTAAACTATCTGCAGCGGGCAGAGGACATACAGCCTCTACTCTGGTTCTCCTTTCTCCCTCCATCCCTAAGAATCTGAATTAATTCATTGTGACTCACAGAAACCAGGCCAAGTCCAATCGCTGCGTGGATTTTTATCTCCTCATTCCTTCGGCCCATTGGTGTTTGTGTGTGGAATTACAGAATCGATCTCATGATGACGAGTGTCACAGTAACATAGAATTCCTGTGTCGTTGTTAATGTGCTGTTCTTGTCTTCTGTCCCTTTCTGTCATTGGGCCAAACAGAAGTATTCTGCTGTTTCTCTCTGCAACATCTCCACAGAAGTCCTGAAAGTTATCAACGCCACAGAGGAGCTGATAGCAGAGTCTACGGGGCCCTGGGAGTCCCCACCAGCCCCTCCTGACAGAGAGAAGGGGACATTTCCTCTTGGGACAGACCAAGTGAGACTGGACGAGCAGCTGACTTCCCTGGAAGAAAACGTAAGAGGGTGTGGTTGTGCCCCGTCAAGGGTGAATGTGTTCGAGGAAGCTGATGACATTGCAGCTCACCACCAGGAGTGTGAGGACGCGCACACACACTGTCACCACACCGCAGTAAATATGTTCTCAGGAAGGGTCACAGGCTTGGTTCCCCAGGAGCAGACCCTGAGATAGATGGGGATTTATTTGTATGCAAGTGACTCGTTAGGAAAGTGCTCCCAAGGAGGGGTGGTAAGGGAGCAGCGGGGAAGGGAAGGGAGAGGAAAGAATCTAAGCAAAGGATATGATTTTACACAAAGAGTAGCTTCAGCCTGATCCTGCAGGGAGCTCTGGAATGTAAGTTACATCTCAGAGTTGTCCTCACCTAAGGCAAAGTAGGAACTGGCTCCTCCGACAGCCAGCAGGCACTTCGGTCTCTCTGCATGCAGGTGATGACGTGTCTCCAGTAGCCCAAAGACAGTTGTCCGTGTAGATGTGAGCTGCTGGGATCAAAAGCACAGTGCAGCTTGGTGGGCAGGGAGGAGGGTATATAGTTGCTATACCAGAGAGCCAAGAGGACCAGGTGGAGTTTTGTCAGTGCCCAGTGGGGAGGAGGGTGGTGGCCAAAAGAACTTAGGTTGCTCCTGCCTGTCTTCCCTGATTCCCTGACAAGATACCAACACAGTCATCTACCTTTTCTGTTTCCAGTGAATCACCCAAGCCTCCCTGTGCCATTAGCAACAGGAACATAGCCCACTTCCTGCCTCCTGAGGCTACCACACCCCACGCCAGAATTTTCTAAGCACTCTGAGAACAAAGACCCTATTGCATTACCTACATTACCCTGTGAGCACGTTTGGACCCCAGACTCTGCCTCATCACCCCTCCCCCACATTCCTGTCCTTGTCCTCACCCTCTGCCTCCACAAGGAGGCCAACTAGCCATTGCTGGTGGGCCTGGCTGACCAAGAGGAAAATGCCTAACATCAAGTATATTTAAAATTACATTTCGTCTTTGGAAATAAAACATTTAGCCCAGTGCTTGGCACAAAATCAGTATCCAATAAAAATGAGATAGTCTTATTTGTATTTGACAGGCATGTCATCAGCCAACCCCCTTAATGATCCCATTCCTAGACACCAAAGAATAAGTTGTTAAAAGTGGTCCCAACCTTAATAACAAACACTCCTAGCTCTTTTTCTCATCCTGGGACAAGAAATGCATTTGTTGTTTTCAAGAGGAAGACACCTGGCCGGGAGTGTTGGCTCACGCCTGTAATCCCAACACTCTGGGAGGCCGAGGTGGGTGGATCGTTTGAGCTCAGGAGTTCAAGACCAGCCTGAGCAAGAGCAGGACCCCGTCTCTACTAAAAATAGAAAGAAATTAATTGGCCAACTAAAAACCTATAGAAAAAAATTAGCCGGGCATGGTGGCGCATGCCTGTAGTCCCAGCTACTCGGGAGGCTGAGGCAGGAGGATCGCTTGAGCCCAGGAGTTTGAGGTTGCTGTGAGCTAGGCTGATGCCATGGCATTCCAGCCCAGGCAACAGAGTGAGACTCTGTCTAAAAAAAAAAAAAAAAAAAAAAAAAAGAGGAAGACACTTGAGAAAAAAAGGAAATAAAATAAGTCCTGCTGGTGATTTTGCTTTGTTGAAAAGTCACCTGTTTTCACTGAAGTGTAGGTGGGATGGCCCGGAAGTCACAGTTGCCTTGGTCTTCCCGTTTTCACTCATTGCTCCGTCAGAGGATCCTGATGCAGGCTGGCCGGCCCGTCCCTGGGGCCAGCTCCTTTCCTGCCAGAAGGCAGCCTTGCCTGAGGGTCTGGGCTGCAGGACAGGGAGGTGGGATCTAGGGGGTTTCTGGAAAGGAGGGAAGGGGTAAAGGAGAAGGTGCTCAGACCTGCTTCAACACTGTAGGAAGGTTACAGGCCACCAGCCAGGTCCGCTGGTCCCCTGAGGAAATCTGTACATCTCTGAAGGCAAAATCAAATCAAAATATGCCGGGGGGGGGGGGGGGAGACAGCGCTTACATTTACGTTTCTTCAGATTCAGTTCCATGTAATTTATACTTCCGAAAAGGTATTTGCAAATACAATTATAGTCACACGCCACATATCGATGTTTTGGTCAATGACAAGCCGCATGTGTGACAGTGCCCCATGAGATTGGAATGGAGTGAAGAATTCCTATGGCCTAGTGCCATTGTAGCTGTTGTAGGGTCATAGGACAATGCATTGCTCACACATGATGCTGGTGTAAACAAACCTACTGCACTGCCAATCGTATAAAAGTATAGCACGTACAATTATGTGCAAGACATACTACTTGATAATGGTAATAAAAGACTACGTTACTGGTTTATATGTATACTATAGTATACTTTTTTTTTATAGTTATTGTAGAGTGTACTATTTCTACTTATATTTAAAAAAAAAGTTAACTGTAAAACAGCCCCCAGCAGGAGGCAGGCCTTCCAAGGGATATTCCGGAAGGCATTGTTAGCATAGGAGATGACAGCTCCACCAGTGTTATTGCCCCTGAGGACCTTCCAGTGGGGCAAGATGTGGAAGTGGAAGACAGTGATATTGACAATCCTGACCCTGTGTTGGCCTAGGCTGATGTGTGTGTTTGTGTCTTGGTTTTTAACAAAAACGTTTAAAAGGTAAAAAAAAGATTAGAAATTTTAAAAATAGAAAAAAGCTTCTAAAAATAAGAATATAAAGAAAGAAAATATCTTTGTACAGCTGTAGAATGTATCTGTTTTAAGCTAAGTATTATTACAAGAGTCAAGCTAAAAAAAAGTTAATCAAGTAAAAACATTATATTAAATTAATTTATTAAAGAAAAATACTTTTTAAATAAATTTAGTATAGTCTAAGTGTACAATGTCTGTACAATCTACAGTAGGCCTTAACATTTACTCACCACTCACTCACCCAGAGCCACTTCCGGTCCCGCAAGCTCCATTCATGGTAAATGCTCTCTATGGATGTTTGGTTTGGTGTGTCTGCTGGCAGTGGATTTTTCTATCCTTCTGACTTGTGAGGCAAGAAAGAGTATGATAGATTATTATATGTAAATATCCACAATCACTGTTGAGTGTTTCAGTAAATGCCTGATGATGAGAATTTTGCAAAACTCTAGACCAGGGGTGACACCGAGAGATCTGGACATCAGCCACTCAGGCCGTAGTCACCGTCCCCAGTTGGCTCCCAAAGCTGGCATCAAATCAAGGCAGGTGATTCCATCTTTGTAGACCCAGTAGAGTCACCCTGCTTTTGGGGTACCCTAGTGAAGGATGTTCCCAGAAATTAGGAACTGTTACTAGAGGTATTTTTTGATAGTGATTGAAACAAGAAATCAAAATGATTCCAGATTAAAAAAAAAATGCCAATATTTCTCTTTAAAAGGTACAGACTCTCTCCCTTTGAGCTCCCATGAAACCTAATTGTGTGTCTCTCTGCCACTTCCCTCATTTGCTGTCCTTTCTGTTCATTCATCTGTCTCCTATTAGACCGGCACTACTAACATTTGGGTGGGGTAACGCTTTGTGTGGGGCTGTCCTGCGCATTGTAGGATGTTTGGCAGCACCCCTGGTCTCTACCCACTTGCTGCCGGTGGCAGTGCCCTCCTAGTGCGACAGTCAAAAATGTCTCCAGACATTGTCAAATGTTGGGGGGGTGGGTCGGGACTAAATCACCCCCAGGTTAGGGACCAGTTGCATGAGTTCCTGTAGCCCCAGCCCTCAGCCCAGAGCCTGGCACAGAGGATTCGCCCAGAGCGAATCTTTAGCTGACGTGTGACTCCATCAGAGGAGTGAAGCCCTTTTTCAAAAGAAGAAACATTTCACTTCTGAAGTGCAGGGTCTCTGATCTTCAAATGTGTTTATAACACAGTTCTTTTTTTAATGCTGATGGTGCTAAGACGGCCCTAATCCAGGACACACAGAATAAAAAGTTAAAGATAGGGTACGCCAGGAAAGCAATGTATTTATCACAAAGTATGGTAGCAAGAAAACAATGCATGACTATCTGGATTTAAATGACACAATGATCCATTCTCATGGCACGTTTAAAGCAAAGACAGTTTGCTGCTTTTTTTTTCCCCCCCGCCTCCAAGAAGCATGTTGAAAAAATGCAGTGGCCTTGTCTGAGTTTTCATCTTGCAAGATCCTTTTGTTGTATATTATGTTTCTTTTCTTGGGTTCATGAACGCTTTCAATTCAAAACACATCCACTTACCCACTGATTCAAGATGTCAGACGCCCCATTGCCCCAGTGGGGATGAGCAGCTGAAAGGCCAGTTTGGGGGTGGCAGCTCCCCTGTCCTGCATCACCCCACACCTCTCCTGTCCCCAAGGAGTTAACTGCCTCCTTCTCTTGGCTTCCCTCCCCCACATTCAGGTTTTCACATTTCACCCCAGAAGAAACTCCATCTCTGTTCCTTTGAGTTCTATGGGCTTTTGAGTCACAGAAGGAAGGACTCTTTTCTTCTTCTCTTTGATTCAGCAGATCCACAGAGCCGTGGCGCGTTGCAGAGCCTGGCGTCTGCTGCCACACTAACATTAGCTGAGCGGTAGGAAAGGACCAGGGCTGGCTCCTAAACTGGCCTCCGGGCGCAGCTGATCTAATCGAATCTCGGCTTTTGTCGTCCGAGTTATGAAGAGCAGAGCGGTGCTCCTTCGCTCCTTCATTCCTCGGCTGCTGCTCTCCTTTGTGCTAGGGGACCCCGGGACCATCAGAAATAGAAACGGCGGCGACACTGTTCTCGCCTTTCTGAACACTGGTTACCGCAGACCAGGACTGGAAGATAAAAGAGAACATTTGGTAGAGAATGTTCACCTTTAGATATACTTTGCGAAGGTTTCAGAGCTACGGAAGATAAAATGAGGAAATGTTACTTTCACATGTCCAATCTCCTGTTTTCATAAACTGCCTTATGACCCCACTTCATTAGGGGAGGGCACGGTATTTTAGAATTCCCTTAGTCTCTCAGCTCTGAGGCTTCTTACCTGCTGCCTGGTGTTAGCACTGTGAAATCAGCTCTTGTCTCCCCTTATGGCAGGAGCGACCTTGGGCTACCACCAGTGTCCACAGAGCACACAGTGGGGCTCAGTTCCTTGGGCAGAAGCTGCTACCACCGCTCAGCAGTGTAACCAGGGCCCAAATCCTACTGCGACCAGAACCTGGTGCCCACACTGGGAGAGAGAAGGGAATGAAACACTCTTCTTTCTACTCCTGCCTTTAATCTCCTGCTGGTGACTCCCTTGGCCAAACCCATCCGAGCCAGCCGGGGAGCCCTGATGAATGAGGTTCACATAGGGCAGCCACCCGGGGAGCAGAGCAGGACAGAGAAGGGTAGAAAATGGACCTGGGGGATCAACAGAGAACAACTGGCATGACCATTCTCAGACCCATGGTGTGAACAGTAGGAAGCGGGCCACCTTCAGGATTTGTACAAGGTTGTAAGGGGAGAGTGGAGTCATCTCCCTCTCTCTCTCACCGCTGTCTGAGAACCTGCCTCATTCTCATCTTTGCTAAATGACAGAGGCAACTTCAGGTCACCCACAGTGCCCACCCACAGAGGCAGTGGAGGGCAGTCCCACCTTCCCTTTTAGCTCTGCCCCGTATCGCATGGGTAGCGACGCCAGTGGCAGCAGACACGGTGGAACTGCCCCCTGGGGAGCCCAGCCCTGCCACCAAATCCAGGACCAAGCAGAGGATATTGTTCCTTCTTGAGGCTCTCCTACGACCTCCACTGCACCGAGAGGACGTGACACAAGAACCTGTGGAGGTGGTCACAGTTACTCAGGTGGCTCTGCCCTCAGACAACAAGAAAAGGAATGCTCTCAGTTATGATCTTCTCTTAGTCCCCTAAAGTGTGTTTCATGGAAGCTACTAAGTCCAACAAGATACCTACCTAATAAGTCAAATAAGTTTGGGAAATTTGCATATGCTTCTAGAAAAGTGAGATACATACTGGCATATTAAAGACTCTGAGAGTCTTACAGTAAAGAAATCTCTTTCCTAGAGGGTTTGACTACAAAGTCTTGTCTTAAGGGAACACCAATTCTCATCCCTTGAACCACCACTCTGAGAAAGGCTTGTCAGTGGGGTCAGGGACATCAGGGGCTAGAGTGTAAAGAGGACATAGATAACTCAGACATGGTAACCACAGTTCTCGCCAAAAGTGGCCCCTAGCAAGCAATTCCGGATGAACGTTTTTCAGATGTGTTATTTTTTTTACAAAGCATTTTCATCATATGGCTTGTTCACTTTTGTTATGTCAAGCCAGCCACTCAGCAAGTATTACATCCATCTATAACCACAATAACTCTAGCACCTTATGTTAGAATTTGAAAGGTAAAATGTCATAACATTTTGAGATTAGGGCAAGTAGGGCAAGGAGAATAAAGACATAGGGTCAGACATCAGCCTCCTGAGCTCAGTTCCAGGCTCCTGCACTTCCCAGCTGTGAGACCTCAGAAAACCCCTGAACCTTCCTAGGACATAAAATGTTCTTCTAAAAATGTTTAAGATAGTGATTTTAATAGTATAATACTAACATGCACAAGGATTGCCATGGGCGTAAATGAGTTGCATAAAACCCTTGGCTCAGCCCCTGGCTCAGTAGATACATGCCATGTCGTCGTCATCATCATCATAATCATCATCATCATCATCATCCTCCTCCTCCAGTCCTTTGGGCACCATCACTTTGGCTGTAAATTCCCATTCAGCTGGTGTCAGTGCCAAACCACTGAATCTGTCCTTCCTTCTGGTGCTTTTAGGGAACACAAAGTAAATGACGAACATCCTGGCCTGGCTGAGGGCTTGGAGCTTTTTTCATATTGCTTTGTCTTGGCAAAAAAAAAACAAGGAACATTAGTGGATGGCCACATTGAAGATGTAAATGGCAATTAGGCTGGTACAATCCTAGGGTGGGATGACATTGAGTTTTATGTGTTTCTGGTAAACTCAAAGTTCTAAGGCCAAAGTTATGTCAAGTTACTTACATTTAACTATTGCCACACTTACTTCATTTAAATAATCCAAATGTCGTTTCATTGTGCAAAACTGCAAGTTTATATTTTAAATTACCTTATTAAAATAAAATTACTTTTTTGGTATAAATAGGGAAAAGCGTAAGCCAAAATATAAACTTCAAACTGCCGTTGCTTTCTCCTCTCTCCCTCTCTCCCTTTCTCTCTCTTTCTCTCTCTCTCCTCTCCTTAATTTTTCTTACCTTCTGAAGGGAAGTTTTCCAACTTTAGAAATTTTGAGATACATTTTTTGAGTAATGTCTCCACTCAGATACCTTTGAAATATTTATTCATCCTCTTAATTACGACAAAGAACCAATTCTTGTTTTGAAAACAAAGACTAGGTGGCTATAATTAAATCGTGAAGATCTTTGAGAAACAGAACCTCTCTAATACTCAGTATATGATAAAATATATATATATAAAAAAAAAAACCAAAGGCAAACAGAAGCACAGAGGTTCCCAGCAGACATTCAGTTATCGCCCCCTGTGTGACTGCTGAGTCTGTGATGTCTTACTGTGACAGCTGTGATGGAAGCTCCCACAGCCCGGCGAATTGTGCCTGGTGATCAAGCACAGTCACGTGTTCTTTCCTCGAGCCGGTACCTGCCTTGCCCCACGTTGAAATGTTTTGCAAAATGGCCAGTTTTAACGCAGACGGGTGAGTCACACCGAGCGAACGACAGAGCAGGAGCATCTCAGGGCTCTTTCCCCTCACCAAGGCTCAGTGCAAAACCTGCGCGTGATTCCATGTGTCTGAGCTTCTAGGCTCCATCTCAGCTCCATTATGTTTTTAACTCAAGTTGAAACTGTTACGTGCATTTCATTCAAATCAACTCTAAATTGCTATGATTACAGGTTTAGGACTTTATATACGTCGATCAGACCTCAAGAACCTCTCTTTAAGTAATCCCCTTCCTTAGATGCATCTCGTTCCTTGGGTTGTCAGTTGTTTCATCACATTACTGATTTGTCAGTTGTTTCATCACATCACAAGGGAGCATTTGTCTTGTTCACCGTGGCCCACATCCCTTGGCCTGGAATTACTCCAGTGATTTTACTTTCTGTTTGCTCACTTTTATGGGAATCCTCTTACAAACTCATAAGTCGAAATATTTCTTTTCTTTATCTCAGATTACTTCTTGTATCTGATTTGCTCTCCAGTTTTCAGTAGCTCTGAACCTGAACAGATTTCAGGTTCATTTTAATCCCTTACCCTGTTTCAGGCAAAACAGAAGATAATCAGAGAGAATTTACTCAAAATGTGTAATTATTTTAAATTAATTTTGCCTCCTTCATGTTTTTCTGAATTTTGTTCTTAATCACCAAATACTAGCCAAAAGTTTTATTGACAAAACTCGATTATGAGTTTTCCTCTTTGTTTGTGATATTAATTTTTATAGTCACTGGACCAATTTACAGTTTACATAGCTGATGTCATGTATTTTGTCCTGTTTTGTCAAAGGCAACTAATACATTTTCCTTCCAGGAAAGTTGGGAGGGAAGGTATGGTTGACAGTGGGGGAATGGCAAGACTCCACGCTACCACTTCAGTGTGAAGAATGTCGCTAAATGTTATCCAAATCAGTTTTCCCCAGTGTCCAGCCCAGTTCTTTCTCACTCCCCTGAATTACCAGGGTCCCCTGAAAGGTCCCCAACCAGTGCTAGGGCTGCAGCCCTGAGCTCATAGGCAGTGCTCTTTCCCCACAGGTGTACCTGGCAGCAGGCACCGTGTACGGCCTGGAGAGCCAGCTGACTGAGTTGGAAGATGCTGCCCGCTGCATCCACAGTGGCACCGATGAGACCCAACTGGCAGATCTGGAGGACCAGGTGGCCACGGCTGCAGCCCAGGTCCACCATGCTGAGCTCCAGGTGAGAACTCTCCTCTCTGCTCAGATGGGAGTCCCCAGGGGGAAAGAGGGAGCCATGGTATCTGTCAGTTGCCATCAACTCCACCACACTTGCATGGATATGGTGCTTCCAGGTGGAATCCCCCAAATACTCATTTTTTTAAAGTACAGCCCTCTTCTCTCCCAAATTATAGCCTTGATAATATAATGAACTTCCCTGTAAAACCTTATGCCACTTTCCTCTTTGACAAATGTCCTGAACCATATGTAGGTCTCCTTGCTATACAGGTTCCCATTCCACCCCAAGACCACCCTTATCTGACCCTTATCACGTTGTTAATTACTTATTTAATGCCAGTTTCCTTGTTATAGACTAAAAGCTCCATGAGGACAGGATTAGCAGGTAACTTACCGCAGTAACCCTGTGCCTAGCACAGTACTTAACACAGATTTGGCACTTGATAAAAATGGGATGAATAAATGAATGAGATTGGAAGTGTAGATTTCTCAGGCCAATATTTTGCATGAAGAGCAAGCCGGATTTAGATATGGCTATTTCAGAACTGATTGTTGTAATCTCCATAACTTTGTGAAGAAGCCTGTTTGCAGTTTTTATGGATGTTCCCTTGGCCTTAGACTCTGTCAATCAAAATCCACCATGGACTAAGCCACCGACTCCCCAACTGGAGTCTGTAGGCATATACCTAGTCTCGGGGACCCATGACAATTTTTTTTCCTTAAAAGGGCCCAGGTATTACTTGAGTTTGAGAAACACTGGTCTCTGCAGCATAAATTCAGTATAGACCTCTGATCCACTGATGTTTCTATAGATTCTGCATCTTAAAACTGCACCCTTGGGGAATTGTGGTCAATAGAAACCACCTCTGGATAGAGAAGATGACACTCTCAGGTGGCATTTATTTTTAAAAGGAAATACTTTGAATTTAAAGAAAATCACAACTCTTAACATCACGAACCACTCTTGAGAATGAGAGGGTACAGTTCTCCGCTCCGTGGATGGGTTAGTGCTGTGGACTAGAAATGGTCTCAGCAGACAGATGGCCCTGTTGACTACTATTCATCATCGGTAAGAATGACTGAAGAGCAACTCTCCTCAAAAAGATCATTTTCCATAAATTTCTCCAAGACTAGATCAATTTATTGTCAAAGTTATATACAGCAGAATCAAATTATTTGTTTTCTGGCACGTTGTGCAGCAAATACTTCTTGGATGATGTAGCAGGAAGTAATATTTATGGAGGTTTGGAGGGTTTTGTTGGGTAATTAGTTATTCCCGCTTCCAAATTTTTCTACACTTAACTTCTTAGAGCCATGTTTTATGGCAGAAAATCCTAGTGTCTGTCCCAAATGTCCATTTTGCATGCTTTTAAATGTGCCTGTTTTATTATTTATTTTTAAATATAACGATAATGTTATCAATAATAAATACCTAGTGTTCAGAGAGCCTTACTGTGTGCCAGGAGTTGTGCTTTCCCTCATTATTGTGTTTAATCTTTACAGCAAGCCCATGAAGTGGCTAATTATTCTCCTTTTATATCTGAGGATACAGAGGCTCCAAAAGGTTAAACCACTTGCCCAAAGCTACTTTCAATAGCTAGAAAATAATAAAATCTAGCTTTTGACCCAAGTCTTTCTGACCTCACAGCCCACGTTCTCAGCCAGACTGTGCTGTGTGGTTTCCTGAGAAAGGTGTTGGTCCGGCACTCACCTGGAAGTCCTTAATTTGCATGGGACACTGTGGACCCTGCTGTCAGCTCTGCAGATGTCTCAGCAGGGCCTCCAGGCACGTGGAGACTCTCCCTGCACAGGGAGCTGCTGCCAGAGAACAAAACTTCCAACTCCCTGTTGTCTGTTCTCATCCAAAGTCTAGTCTCTCGTCACAGAGGGATTCATATATGATGATAGGAGGGTCATCCTACAGGAAGGAGGAGGATAGATGTGCTAAATTGTGCTCCTGGATTGGGACAGATTCTAAGGATGTTGTCAACATAGAGTTTACCTTTGGGACAGACTGTCATTGTCCAGTGCTGAAGGAGGCTGCAGAGTGACCTGTGGGGAGTGTGCTAAGAGTGCTGTCATGCAAGGTGGTTTCTAGGAGCATTGCTAGAGACAGTCTCTCTCAACTCTTAGTGTCAGGAAAAGCTGCTCTTCTGAGTACTTGGTCTTTATCTTGTGGACACAGAGTCCTACACTGGGCTCTTGGCTTTGGCTCCCGGGAAACTCAGAGCTGAATCGGTCATCGCCTTCTGGCAAGTCCATGGCTCATTAGGCATGCAGTCTTAGGAATGAAGTTATAGAGAGAGATAACAAAATATAGGCAAAATCAGCCCTCAGTGGCCTCCTTTCCTCTTTCTTTGTCCTTTGTCTTATGGACTAAAGCTTCTTAATTCTAGAACCTAACAGTCAGCACGTCAGGTCAGCAGCTTGCTTTCGCCTTGACCGTCTCTCCTAGAGCCCTCTGAGCAAGGCTCTCCGACAAAACCGCTCCCAGGGAAGAATGTGGGCATCTAATCCACACCAGTCACAAGTGACTGGTAAAAGCTTAGCCTGCAACTTTTCTCAGAGGCTTGTGCAGTTTATTGGTCTATAAACCAAAGGAATGCAACTCTCAAGGTGAAACCTGAGCAGTAGGACCAGGAAGGCATCTGGGGGCCAGGAAGGGGCAGGGCTCATGATGGCTCCTTCTGGGGCTGGTTACTGAGCAGCTCTTGCACCCTGCCACCAGCTGCCACAGACGTGGTCTTCACCTACCCCCACTCCTTCTCCGATCGAGGCTGCCACCTCTCAGGGGTAGGGGAGGCGTCCCTAAATTTTCTGACCCTTGAGCTCTTGTCCCTGCTCTTCCTCTAGCACCTATCCCAGTAGGCTTTGTCCAAGGAAGCCCTCAGTAAATGACGGCAAAATAAGAATTTGTCCTGAGCAGCACAAAATTGTGGAAGGTGAAAGGAGGTGACGGAGACTTCAGGGGTCAGGCACACACATGCTGGCTGCTGGGCCTGGCTTCTGGGTACTATGTGATAGTGGCACCCAGGACGTGCCATCTCTGCAGATCCCTGCCCCTCCCCCCGCATCTGCAGGCCTTTTCCTGCCTCTTCCAGTGTCCCCCATGCCAGGCCTTGGCAAGTCCTCTGACAATATGGCAACGTGGAAGAGCATGGCCATTGACATTAATTCCATGCCCTGCCCCAGACCAGCTGTGAGAGGCTGGGTTTATCACTTATCCCTTTGACCCACAGTTTTGTCATCTGTGAAACCAAGAGAAGGCACTTACTTCATGGAATTATTTTGAGGCTTGGATGAGTTCTTAGATTTAACATACTTAGATTAGCATGGTTCCAGCCGCATAGAAATGCCCTTCTCCTAAGGGCAGGGACAGTATCTTCTACATGTCTGGGGACAGGGACGGTCCAGGGTCCTCTCCAGGAACTAAGTGGGCTCTTGCTCTCTGTTTCTGCCTTCGCACTCTGCGAGAAGGAAATCTGAGTTATCTCTCTGACCCTCCCGTGTTATAAATGAGGAAACTGATGCCCAGAGAGGGGAGGGAGTTTCTCAAAGCCACTTGGCCTCTTAATGGGCTCAAACCAGGGGCTGCTGGGGCTCCCTCCTAAAACCTGGTGCTATGGTTTTGGATTCATGAAGTTATGGAAGAAGGAAGCAGGGCCTATAAATCACACCTGCTCTTCTAAGCTCAGTTTACGTGTTGGCTTCTAAGGAAGCCTTCCCTGACCATCCTACCCCCGCCCCAATGCTAAGTCCAGTGGCACTGGGCCGGGGTCCCCATAGTGTCCCCAGGCTTCCATTTATCCCTAGGCACACTCTGACAGGGTTGTTGACATGCTTATAGCTACCAAATTAGAAATGTAAATTTATAGGCCGGGCGCGGTGGCTCACGCGTGTAATCCTAGCACTCTGGGAGGCCGAGGCGGGCAGCTTGCTCGAGGTCAGGAGTTCGAAACCAGCCTGAGCAAGAGCGAGACCCCGTCTCTACTATAAATAGAAAGAAATTAATTGGCCAACTAATATATATAGAAAAAATTAAAAAAAAAAAAAATTAGCCGGGCATGGTGGCGCATGCCTGTAGTCCTAGCTACATGAGAGGCTGAGGCAGGAGGATTGCTTGAGCCCAGGAGTTTGAGGTTGCTGTGAGCTAGGCTGATGCCACGGCACTCACTCTAGCCTGGGCAACAAAGTGAGACTCTGTCTCAAAAAAAAAAAGAAAAAAGAAATGTAAATTTATAAAAAAGGGCTTGTATTTTATCTTCCCACGATACACTCTAAACAGGTGCTTGGTAGAAGTTGAACGAATGAACGAACATACATCAAAGCAGATTTGTTCTTTATAAACTCAGTAATACTTTTAACAAAGATTCTCCCCATCTGTATTTTCTCTCTGCCCATCCTGTCTTTCTGTTGCATTAAGATTTCTGATATCGAGAGCCGGATTTCAGCCCTGACCATCGCAGGATTAAACATAGCACCGTGTGGGCGCCTCACAAAAAAACGGGCTGAGAAGCAAAGGAACCAGGTGTGTTTGTCCCTCACTCCCTCTGCTGGGCTGTTGCATGACCTGGAAAATTTAGAAGATAAGATATCTTTGGCTTTGCAAAAGTATATTGAGCACTGTGTTTTATGTGTAGGTACAAACCATAGACACATCAAGGCAGCAGAGGAGGAAATTGCCTGCTCCGCCAGTGACAGGTATGCTTAAATGAAAACCACAGAGCTACCA